>NC_083735.1:41351644-41663890 GCF_028564815.1 Eubalaena glacialis | reverse complement strand
CTTGCCTCACGCTAAGGCCTGAGGAGCCCTGCTGAAGCGAAAGCGTGTTGCAGTTTGCATCAGCTCGTATTCGAAGTTCTGCTTTACTTTAACGTTTCTACACATTTCCAGACACTTAGGAACCTCGTGTGGGCACCCCATTGCCTACAAATACAGTGAGTAGCAGCAGGCTCCACTGCCCTTCAAAGAAACATCCAGGCCGTAAGCCTTTCCAAGTCACTCTATGTATTCAGAGACTAGGGCAATACACTGCACCCTTCCTTGGGAACGCTAGATGTCCTCAGCACACCAACAGCTCCAGGGATTCTGTTCTCTCACGTCCTACATGCCATGGAAGTCTGCCTCATTGTCCTCATTTGAGCTGCACTTAGCAACACAATCTGCTTCACCTCTGTTCTAGGAACTCACACCCAAGGACCCCATACCTACAGTAGAAACGAGGCTTGCATTCCTACTGCAACGAAACCACTGTTTCCTGTTACACTGCAGGATTTTGAATAGGCTAAGGACCGATAGCCTACTCAAAGTGTTCCAAGGATGAGTGAGTTCGCTACATGCAGAACACTTTGGGAAGTAATGTTGATTCAGGCAAGGGAACAGGGTGTAGCTAGAGTCTCTTTTGACTTGGAAATCAGAAGGGTTTAGACTTCGTGTTCACCGCAAAAGATGACCTGATGGCACAAGCCTTGTTTCCCATATTAAAAGCTCTATTCAGGCTGCCCTGAAGCTACCTAAATACGTCTATTTCTGACTGGCCTCTAGTCACTGTAGTTACACTCTGGACGAAAAGGTTTCTCTAACGAAGCACGATGCTTCCATAGCATGGGTGGTAGCTCATCCCGTCAGGCTCTAGAGCTAAAGGGAAACTTGACGTCAGTACTTGCCTCACGCTAAGGCCTGAAGAGCCCTGCTGAAGCGAAAGCGTGTTGCAGTTTACATTAGCTCGTATTCGCAGTTCTGCTTTACTTTAACGTTTCTACGGTTTTCCAGACTCTTTGGACCCTCGTGTGGGCACCCCATTGCCTACCAATACAGTGAGTACCAGCAGGCCGTACTGCCCTTCTAAGAAACATCCAGGCCGTAAGCCTTTCCAAGTCACTCTATGTGTTCAGAGAGTAGGGCAATACACTGCACCCTTCCTTGGGAAAGCTAGATGTCCTCAGCACACCAACAGCTCCAGGGATTCTGTTCTCTCACGTCCTACATGCCATGGAGTCTGCCTCATTGTCCGATTTTGAGCTGCTCTTAGAAACACAATCTGCTTCGCCTTTCTTCCAGGAACTCACACCCAAGGACCCCATACCTACAGTAGAAAGGAGGCTTGCATCCTACTGCAACGAAACCACAGTTTTCCTGTTACACTGCAGGATTATAGAATAGGCTTTAGCCTATTCTAGCCCGATAGCCTACATAGAGCATTTCAAATTTGAGGGAGTTCGCTACATGGAGAACACTTTGTGAAGAAAAGTTGATTCAGGCAAGGGACCAGGGTAGAGCTAGAGTCTCTTTTGACTTGTTAGAAATCAGAAGACTTCAGGCTGATTGTTCACCGGCAAAGAAGACCTGATGGCACAAGCCTTGCTTTCCCATATTAAAAGCTCTTAGTCATGCTGCCCTGAAGCTACCTAAATAACTCTCTTTTTGACTGGCCTCTAGTCACTGTAGTTAGCCCTCTGGAACAAAAAGCAGTTTTCTCTAAAGAAACACGGTGCTTCCATAGTATGGGTGGGAGCTCATCCTGTCAGGCTCTAGAGCTAAAGGGAAACTTGACGTGAGTACTTGCCTCACGCTAAGGCCTGAAAAGCCCTGCTGAAGCGAAAGCGTGTTGCAGTTTCCATTAGCTAGTATTCGCAGTTCTGCTTTACTTTAACGTTTCTCCGCTTTTCCAGACACTTAGGACCCTCGTGTGGGCACCCCACTGCCTACAAATACAGTGAGTACCAGCAGGTTCCACTGCCCTTCTAAGAAACTTCCAGGCCGTAAGTCTTTCCAAGTCACTCTGCATTCAGAGAGCAGGGCAATACACTGCACCCTTCCTTGGGAACGCTAGATGTCCTCAGCACACCAACAGCTCCAGGGATTCTGTTCTCTCACGTCCTACATGCCATGGAAGTCTGCCTCATTGTCCTCATTTGAGCTGCACTTAGCAACACAATCTGATTCGCCTTTCTTCTAGGAACTCACACTCAAGGACCCCATACCTACAGGAGAAAGGAGGCTTGCGTTCCTACTGCAACCAAAGCACAGTTGTTCCTGTTACACTGCAGTATTTTGAATAGGCTAAGGACCGATAGCCTACTTAGAGTGTTCCAAGGATGAGTGAGTTCGCTACATGCAGAACACTTTGGGAAGAAAAGTTGATTCAGGCAAGGGAACAGGGTGTAGCTAGAGTCTCTTTTGACTTGTTGGAAATCAGATGGGTTTAGACTTCGTGTTCACCGCAAAAGATGACCTGATGGCACAAGCCTTGTTTCCCATATTAAAAGCTCTATTCAGGTTGCCCTGAAGCTACCTAAATACGTCTATTTCTGACTGGCCTCTAGTCACTGTAGTTACACTCAGGACGAAAAGATTTCTCTAACGAAGCACGATGCTTCCATAGCATGGGTGGTAGCTCATCCCGTCAGGCTCTAGAGCTAAAGGGAAACTTGACGTCAGTACTTGCCTCACGCTAAGGCCTGAAGAGCCCTGCTGAAGCGAAAGCGTGTTGCAGTTTCCATTAGCTCGTATTCGCAGTTCTGCTTTACTTTAACGTTTCTACGGTTTTCCAGACTCTTTGGACCCTCGTGTGGGCACCCCATTGCCTACCAATACAGTGAGTACCAGCAGGCCGTACTGCCCTTCTAAGAAACATCCAGGCCGTAAGCCTTTCCAAGTCCCTCTATGTGTTCAGAGAGTAGGGCAATACACTGCACCCTTCCTTGGGAAAGCTAGATGTCCTCAGCACACCAACAGCTCCAGGGATTCTGTTCTCTCACGTCCTACATGCCATGGAGTCTGCCTCATTGTCCGATTTTGAGCTGCTCTTAGAAACACAATCTGCTTCGTCTTTCTTCCAGGAACTCACACCCAAGGACCCCATACCTACAGTAGAAAGGAGGCTTGCATCCTACTGCAACGAAACCACAGTTTTCCTGTTACACTGCAGGATTATAGAATAGGCTTTAGCCTATTCTAGCCCGATAGCCTACATAGAGCATTTCAAATTTGAGGGAGTTCGCTATATGTAGAACACTTTGTGAAGAAAAGTTGATTCAGGCAAGGGACCAGGGTAGAGCTAGAGTCTCTTTTGACTTGTTAGAAATCAGAAGACTTCAGGCTGATTGTTCACCTGCAAAGAAGACCTGATGGCACAAGCCTTGCTTTCCCATATTAAAAGCTCTTAGTCATGCTGCCCTGAAGCTACCTAAATAACTCTCTTTTTGACTGGCCTCTAGTCACTGTAGTTAGCCCTCTGGAACAAAAAGCAGTTTTCTCTAAAGAAACACGGTGCTTCCATAGTATGGGTGGGAGCTCATCCTGTCAGGCTCTAGAGCTAAAGGGAAACTTGACGTGAGTACCTGCCTCACGCTAAGGCCTGAAAAGCCCTGCTGAAGCGAAAGCGTGTTGCAGTTTCCATTAGCTAGTATTCGCAGTTCTGCTTTACTTTAACGTTTCTCCGCTTTTCCAGACACTTAGGACCCTCGTGTGGGCACCCCACTGCCTACAAATACAGTGAGTACCAGCAGGTTCCACTGCCCTTCTAAGAAACTTCCAGGCCGTAAGTCTTTCCAAGTCACTCTGCATTCAGAGAGCAGGGCAATACACTGCACCCTTCCTTGGGAACGCTAGATGTCCTCAGCACACCAACAGCTCCAGGGATTCTGTTCTCTCACGTCCTACATGCCATGGAAGTGTGCCTCATTGTCCGCATTTGAGCTGCACTTAGCAACACAATCTGATTCGCCTTTCTTCTAGGAACTCACACTCAAGGACCCCATACCTACAGGAGAAAGGAGGCTTGCATTCCTTCTGCAACCAAAGCACAGTTGTTCCTGTTACCCTGCAGGATTTTAGAATAGCCTAAGGACCGATAGCCTACATAGAGCATTTCAAATTTGAGGCAGTTCGCTACATGTAGAACACTTTGTGAAGAAAAGTTGATTCAGGCAAGGGACAAGGGTAGAGCTAGAGTCTCTTTTGACTTGTTAGAAATCAGAAGGCTTCAGGCTGATGGTTCACCGGCAAAGAAACCTGATGGCACGAGCCTTGCTTTCCCTTCTTAAAAGCTCTTAGTCATGCTGCCCTGAAGCTACCTAAATAACTCTCTTTTTGACTGGCCTCTAGTCACTGTAGTTAGCCCTCTGGAACAAAAAGCAGTTTTCTCTAAGGAAACACGGTGCTTCCATAGTATGGGTGGGAGCTCATCTTATCAGGCTCTAGAGCTAAAGGGAAACTTGATGTGAGTACTTGCCTCACGCTAAGGCCTGAGGAGCCCTGCTGAAGCGAAAGCGTGTTGCAGTTTGCATCAGCTCGTATTCGAAGTTCTGCTTTCCTTTAACGTTTCTACACATTTCCAGACACTTAGGAACCTCGTGTGGGCACCCCATTGCCTACAAATACAGTGAGTAGCAGCAGGCTCCACTGCCCTTCAAAGAAACATCCAGGCCGTAAGCCTTTCCAAGTCACTCTATGTATTCAGAGACTAGGGCAATACACTGCACCCTTCCTTGGGAACGCTAGATGTCCTCAGCACACCAACAGCTCCAGGGATTCTGTTCTCTCACGTCCTACATGCCATGGAAGTCTGCCTCATTGTCCTCATTTGAGCTGCACTTAGCAACACAATCTGCTTCACCTCTGTTCTAGGAACTCACACCCAAGGACCCCATACCTACAGTAGAAACGAGGCTTGCATTCCTACTGCAACGAAACCACTGTTTCCTGTTACACTGCAGGATTTTGAATAGGCTAAGGACCGATAGCCTACTCAAAGTGTTCCAAGGATGAGTGAGTTCGCTACATGCAGAACACTTTGGGAAGTAATGTTGATTCAGGCAAGGGAACAGGGTGTAGCTAGAGTCTCTTTTGACTTGGAAATCAGAAGGGTTTAGACTTCGTGTTCACCGCAAAAGATGACCTGATGGCACAAGCCTTGTTTCCCATATTAAAAGCTCTATTCAGGCTGCCCTGAAGCTACCTAAATACGTCTATTTCTGACTGGCCTCTAGTCACTGTAGTTACACTCTGGACGAAAAGGTTTCTCTAACGAAGCACGAGGCTTCCATAGCATGGGTGGTAGCTCATCCCGTCAGGCTCTAGAGCTAAAGGGAAACTTGACGTCAGTACTTGCCTCACGCTAAGGCCTGAAGAGCCCTGCTGAAGCGAAAGCGTGTTGCAGTTTCCATTAGCTCGTATTCGCAGTTCTGCTTTACTTTAACGTTTCTACGGTTTTCCAGACTCTTTGGACCCTCGTGTGGGCACCCCATTGCCTACCAATACAGTGAGTACCAGCAGGCCGTACTGCCCTTCTAAGAAACATCCAGGCCGTAAGCCTTTCCAAGTCCCTCTATGTGTTCAGAGAGTAGGGCAATACACTGCACCCTTCCTTGGGAAAGCTAGATGTCCTCAGCACACCAACAGCTCCAGGGATTCTGTTCTCTCACGTCCTACATGCCATGGAGTCTGCCTCATTGTCCGATTTTGAGCTGCTCTTAGAAACACAATCTGCTTCGTCTTTCTTCCAGGAACTCACACCCAAGGACCCCATACCTACAGTAGAAAGGAGGCTTGCATCCTACTGCAACGAAACCACAGTTTTCCTGTTACACTGCAGGATTATAGAATAGGCTTTAGCCTATTCTAGCCCGATAGCCTACATAGAGCATTTCAAATTTGAGGGAGTTCGCTATATGTAGAACACTTTGTGAAGAAAAGTTGATTCAGGCAAGGGACCAGGGTAGAGCTAGAGTCTCTTTTGACTTGTTAGAAATCAGAAGACTTCAGGCTGATTGTTCACCTGCAAAGAAGACCTGATGGCACAAGCCTTGCTTTCCCATATTAAAAGCTCTTAGTCATGCTGCCCTGAAGCTACCTAAATAACTCTCTTTTTGACTGGCCTCTAGTCACTGTAGTTAGCCCTCTGGAACAAAAAGCAGTTTTCTCTAAAGAAACACGGTGCTTCCATAGTATGGGTGGGAGCTCATCCTGTCAGGCTCTAGAGCTAAAGGGAAACTTGACGTGAGTACCTGCCTCACGCTAAGGCCTGAAAAGCCCTGCTGAAGCGAAAGCGTGTTGCAGTTTCCATTAGCTAGTATTCGCAGTTCTGCTTTACTTTAACGTTTCTCCGCTTTTCCAGACACTTAGGACCCTCGTGTGGGCACCCCACTGCCTACAAATACAGTGAGTACCAGCAGGTTCCACTGCCCTTCTAAGAAACTTCCAGGCCGTAAGTCTTTCCAAGTCACTCTGCATTCAGAGAGCAGGGCAATACACTGCACCCTTCCTTGGGAACGCTAGATGTCCTCAGCACACCAACAGCTCCAGGGATTCTGTTCTCTCACGTCCTACATGCCATGGAAGTGTGCCTCATTGTCCGCATTTGAGCTGCACTTAGCAACACAATCTGATTCGCCTTTCTTCTAGGAACTCACACTCAAGGACCCCATACCTACAGGAGAAAGGAGGCTTGCATTCCTTCTGCAACCAAAGCACAGTTGTTCCTGTTACCCTGCAGGATTTTAGAATAGCCTAAGGACCGATAGCCTACATAGAGCATTTCAAATTTGAGGCAGTTCGCTACATGTAGAACACTTTGTGAAGAAAAGTTGATTCAGGCAAGGGACAAGGGTAGAGCTAGAGTCTCTTTTGACTTGTTAGAAATCAGAAGGCTTCAGGCTGATGGTTCACCGGCAAAGAAACCTGATGGCACGAGCCTTGCTTTCCCTTCTTAAAAGCTCTTAGTCATGCTGCCCTGAAGCTACCTAAATAACTCTCTTTTTGACTGGCCTCTAGTCACTGTAGTTAGCCCTCTGGAACAAAAAGCAGTTTTCTCTAAGGAAACACGGTGCTTCCATAGTATGGGTGGGAGCTCATCTTATCAGGCTCTAGAGCTAAAGGGAAACTTGATGTGAGTACTTGCCTCACGCTAAGGCCTGAGGAGCCCTGCTGAAGCGAAAGCGTGTTGCAGTTTGCATCAGCTCGTATTCGAAGTTCTGCTTTCCTTTAACGTTTCTACACATTTCCAGACACTTAGGAACCTCGTGTGGGCACCCCATTGCCTACAAATACAGTGAGTAGCAGCAGGCTCCACTGCCCTTCAAAGAAACATCCAGGCCGTAAGCCTTTCCAAGTCACTCTATGTATTCAGAGACTAGGGCAATACACTGCACCCTTCCTTGGGAACGCTAGATGTCCTCAGCACACCAACAGCTCCAGGGATTCTGTTCTCTCACGTCCTACATGCCATGGAAGTCTGCCTCATTGTCCTCATTTGAGCTGCACTTAGCAACACAATCTGCTTCACCTCTGTTCTAGGAACTCACACCCAAGGACCCCATACCTACAGTAGAAACGAGGCTTGCATTCCTACTGCAACGAAACCACTGTTTCCTGTTACACTGCAGGATTTTGAATAGGCTAAGGACCGATAGCCTACTCAAAGTGTTCCAAGGATGAGTGAGTTCGCTACATGCAGAACACTTTGGGAAGTAATGTTGATTCAGGCAAGGGAACAGGGTGTAGCTAGAGTCTCTTTTGACTTGGAAATCAGAAGGGTTTAGACTTCGTGTTCACCGCAAAAGATGACCTGATGGCACAAGCCTTGTTTCCCATATTAAAAGCTCTATTCAGGCTGCCCTGAAGCTACCTAAATACGTCTATTTCTGACTGGCCTCTAGTCACTGTAGTTACACTCTGGACGAAAAGGTTTCTCTAACGAAGCACGAGGCTTCCATAGCATGGGTGGTAGCTCATCCCGTCAGGCTCTAGAGCTAAAGGGAAACTTGACGTCAGTACTTGCCTCACGCTAAGGCCTGAAGAGCCCTGCTGAAGCGAAAGCGTGTTGCAGTTTACATTAGCTCGTATTCGCAGTTCTGCTTTACTTTAACGTTTCTACGGTTTTCCAGACTCTTTGGACCCTCGTGTGGGCACCCCATTGCCTACCAATACAGTGAGTACCAGCAGGCCGTACTGCCCTTCTAAGAAACATCCAGGCCGTAAGCCTTTCCAAGTCACTCTATGTGTTCAGAGAGTAGGGCAATACACTGCACCCTTCCTTGGGAAAGCTAGATGTCCTCAGCACACCAACAGCTCCAGGGATTCTGTTCTCTCACGTCCTACATGCCATGGAGTCTGCCTCATTGTCCGATTTTGAGCTGCTCTTAGAAACACAATCTGCTTCGCCTTTCTTCCAGGAACTCACACCCAAGGACCCCATACCTACAGTAGAAAGGAGGCTTGCATCCTACTGCAACGAAACCACAGTTTTCCTGTTACACTGCAGGATTATAGAATAGGCTTTAGCCTATTCTAGCCCGATAGCCTACATAGAGCATTTCAAATTTGAGGGAGTTCGCTACATGGAGAACACTTTGTGAAGAAAAGTTGATTCAGGCAAGGGACCAGGGTAGAGCTAGAGTCTCTTTTGACTTGTTAGAAATCAGAAGACTTCAGGCTGATTGTTCACCTGCAAAGAAGACCTGATGGCACAAGCCTTGCTTTCCCATATTAAAAGCTCTTAGTCATGCTGCCCTGAAGCTACCTAAATAACTCTCTTTTTGACTGGCCTCTAGTCACTGTAGTTAGCCCTCTGGAACAAAAAGGAGTTTTCTCTAAAGAAACACGGTGCTTCCATAGTATGGGTGGGAGCTCATCCTGTCAGGCTCTAGAGCTAAAGGGAAACTTGACGTGAGTACTTGCCTCACGCTAAGGCCTGAAAAGCCCTGCTGAAGCGAAAGCGTGTTGCAGTTTCCATTAGCTAGTATTCGCAGTTCTGCTTTACTTTAACGTTTCTCCGCTTTTCCAGACACTTAGGACCCTCGTGTGGGCACCCCACTGCCTACAAATACAGTGAGTACCAGCAGGTTCCACTGCCCTTCTAAGAAATTTCCAGGCCGTAAGTCTTTCCAAGTCACTCTGCATTCAGAGAGCAGGGCAATACACTGCACCCTTCCTTGGGAACGCTAGATGTCCTCAGCACACCAACAGCTCCAGGGATTCTGTTCTCTCACGTCCTACATGCCATGGAAGTCTGCCTCATTGTCCTCATTTGAGCTGCACTTAGCAACACAATCTGCTTCACCTCTGTTCTAGGAACTCACACCCAAGGACCCCATACCTACAGTAGAAACGAGGCTTGCATTCCTACTGCAACGAAACCACTGTTTCCTGTTACACTGCAGGATTTTGAATAGGCTAAGGACCGATAGCCTACTTAGAGTGTTCCAAGGATGAGTGAGTTCGCTACATGCAGAACACTTTGGGAAGAAAAGTTGATTCAGGCAAGGGAACAGGGTGTAGCTAGAGTCTCTTTTGACTTGTTGGAAATCAGAAGGGTTTAGACTTCGTGTTCACCGCAAAAGATGACCTGATGGCACAAGCCTTGTTTCCCATATTAAAAGCTCTATTCAGGCTGCCCTGAAGCTACCTAAATACGTCTATATCTGACTGGCCTCTAGTCACTGTAGTTACACTCTGGACGAAAAGGTTTCTCTAACGAAGCACGATGCTTCCATAGCATGGGTGGTAGCTCATCCCGTCAGGCTCTAGAGCTAAAGGGAAACTTGACGTCAGTACTTGCCTCACGCTAAGGCCTGAAGAGCCCTGCTGAAGCGAAAGCGTGTTGCAGTTTCCATTAGCTCGTATTCGCAGTTCTGCTTTACTTTAACGTTTCTACGGTTTTCCAGACTCTTTGGACCCTCGTGTGGGCACCCCATTGCCTACCAATACAGTGAGTACCAGCAGGCCGTACTGCCCTTCTAAGAAACATCCAGGCCGTAAGCCTTTCCAAGTCCCTCTATGTGTTCAGAGAGTAGGGCAATACACTGCACCCTTCCTTGGGAAAGCTAGATGTCCTCAGCACACCAACAGCTCCAGGGATTCTGTTCTCTCACGTCCTACATGCCATGGAGTCTGCCTCATTGTCCGATTTTGAGCTGCTCTTAGAAACACAATCTGCTTCGCCTTTCTTCCAGGAACTCACACCCAAGGACCCCATACCTACAGTAGAAAGGAGGCTTGCATCCTACTGCAACGAAACCACAGTTTTCCTGTTACACTGCAGGATTTTAGAATAGGCTTTAGCCTATTCTAGCCCGATAGCCTACATAGAGCATTTCAAATTTGAGGGAGTTCGCTATATGTAGAACACTTTGTGAAGAAAAGTTGATTCAGGCAAGGGACCAGGGTAGAGCTAGAGTCTCTTTTGACTTGTTAGAAATCAGAAGACTTCAGGCTGATTGTTCACCTGCAAAGAAGACCTGATGGCACAAGCCTTGCTTTCCCATATTAAAAGCTCTTAGTCATGCTGCCCTGAAGCTACCTAAATAACTCTCTTTTTGACTGGCCTCTAGGCACTGTAGTTAGCCCTCTGGAACAAAAAGCAGTTTTCTCTAAAGAAACACGGTGCTTCCATAGTATGGGTGGGAGCTCATCCTGTCAGGCTCTAGAGCTAAAGGGAAACTTGACGTGAGTACCTGCCTCACGCTAAGGCCTGAAAAGCCCTGCTGAAGCGAAAGCGTGTTGCAGTTTCCATTAGCTAGTATTCGCAGTTCTGCTTTACTTTAACGTTTCTCCGCTTTTCCAGACACTTAGGACCCTCGTGTGGGCACCCCACTGCCTACAAATACAGTGAGTACCAGCAGGTTCCACTGCCCTTCTAAGAAACTTCCAGGCCGTAAGTCTTTCCAAGTCACTCTGCATTCAGAGAGCAGGGCAATACACTGCACCCTTCCTTGGGAAAGCTAGATGTCCTCAGCACACCAACAGCTCCAGGGATTCTGTTCTCTCACGTCCTACATGCCATGGAAGTCTGCCTCATTGTCCTCATTTGAGCTGCACTTAGCAACACAATCTGATTCGCCTTTCTTCTAGGAACTCACACTCAAGGACCCCATACCTACAGGAGAAAGGAGGCTTGCATTCCTTCTGCAACCAAAGCACAGTTGTTCCTGTTACCCTGCAGGATTTTAGAATAGCCTAAGGACCGATAGCCTACATAGAGCATTTCAAATTTGAGGCAGTTCGCTACATGTAGAACACTTTGTGAAGAAAAGTTGATTCAGGCAAGGGACAAGGGTAGAGCTAGAGTCTCTTTTGACTTGTTGGAAATCAGAAGGGTTTAGACTTCGTGTTCACCGCAAAAGATGACCTGATGGCACAAGCCTTGTTTCCCATATTAAAAGCTCTATTCAGGCTGCCCTGAAGCTACCTAAATACGTCTATTTCTGACTGGCCTCTAGTCACTGTAGTTACACTCAGGACGAAAAGATTTCTCTAACGAAGCACGATGCTTCCATAGCATGGGTGGTAGCTCATCCCGTCAGGCTCTAGAGCTAAAGGGAAACTTGACGTCAGTACTTGCCTCACGCTAAGGCCTGAAGAGCCCTGCTGAAGCGAAAGCGTGTTGCAGTTTACATTAGCTCGTATTCGCAGTTCTGCTTTACTTTAACGTTTCTACGGTTTTCCAGACTCTTTGGACCCTCGTGTGGGCACCCCATTGCCTACCAATACAGTGAGTACCAGCAGGCCGTACTGCCCTTCTAAGAAACATCCAGGCCGTAAGCCTTTCCAAGTCACTCTATGTGTTCAGAGAGTAGGGCAATACACTGCACCCTTCCTTGGGAAAGCTAGATGTCCTCAGCACACCAACAGCTCCAGGGATTCTGTTCTCTCACGTCCTACATGCCATGGAGTCTGCCTCATTGTCCGATTTTGAGCTGCTCTTAGAAACACAATCTGCTTCGCCTTTCTTCCAGGAACTCACACCCAAGGACCCCATACCTACAGTAGAAAGGAGGCTTGCATCCTACTGCAACGAAACCACAGTTTTCCTGTTACACTGCAGGATTATAGAATAGGCTTTAGCCTATTCTAGCCCGATAGCCTACATAGAGCATTTCAAATTTGAGGGAGTTCGCTACATGGAGAACACTTTGTGAAGAAAAGTTGATTCAGGCAAGGGACCAGGGTAGAGCTAGAGTCTCTTTTGACTTGTTAGAAATCAGAAGACTTCAGGCTGATTGTTCACCTGCAAAGAAGACCTGATGGCACAAGCCTTGCTTTCCCATATTAAAAGCTCTTAGTCATGCTGCCCTGAAGCTACCTAAATAACTCTCTTTTTGACTGGCCTCTAGTCACTGTAGTTAGCCCTCTGGAACAAAAAGCAGTTTTCTCTAAAGAAACACGGTGCTTCCATAGTATGGGTGGGAGCTCATCCTGTCAGGCTCTAGAGCTAAAGGGAAACTTGACGTGAGTACTTGCCTCACGCTAAGGCCTGAAAAGCCCTGCTGAAGCGAAAGCGTGTTGCAGTTTCCATTAGCTAGTATTCGCAGTTCTGCTTTACTTTAACGTTTCTCCGCTTTTCCAGACACTTAGGACCCTCGTGTGGGCACCCCACTGCCTACAAATACAGTGAGTACCAGCAGGTTCCACTGCCCTTCTAAGAAACTTCCAGGCCGTAAGTCTTTCCAAGTCACTCTGCATTCAGAGAGCAGGGCAATACACTGCACCCTTCCTTGGGAACGCTAGATGTCCTCAGCACACCAACAGCTCCAGGGATTCTGTTCTCTCACGTCCTACATGCCATGGAAGTCTGCCTCATTGTCCTCATTTGAGCTGCACTTAGCAACACAATCTGCTTCACCTCTGTTCTAGGAACTCACACCCAAGGACCCCATACCTACAGTAGAAACGAGGCTTGCATTCCTACTGCAACGAAACCACTGTTTCCTGTTACACTGCAGGATTTTGAATAGGCTAAGGACCGATAGCCTACTTAGAGTGTTCCAAGGATGAGTGAGTTCGCTACATGCAGAACACTTTGGGAAGAAAAGTTGATTCAGGCAAGGGAACAGGGTGTAGCTGGAGTCTCTTTTGACTTGTTGGAAATCAGATGGGTTTAGACTTCGTGTTCACCGCAAAAGATGACCTGATGGCACAAGCCTTGTTTCCCATATTAAAAGCTCTATTCAGGTTGCCCTGAAGCTACCTAAATACGTCTATTTCTGACTGGCCTCTAGTCACTGTAGTTACACTCAGGACGAAAAGATTTCTCTAACGAAGCACGATGCTTCCATAGCATGGGTGGTAGCTCATCCCGTCAGGCTCTAGAGCTAAAGGGAAACTTGACGTCAGTACTTGCCTCACGCTAAGGCCTGAAGAGCCCTGCTGAAGCGAAAGCGTGTTGCAGTTTACATTAGCTCGTATTCGCAGTTCTGCTTTACTTTAACGTTTCTACGGTTTTCCAGACTCTTTGGACCCTCGTGTGGGCACCCCATTGCCTACCAATACAGTGAGTACCAGCAGGCCGTACTGCCCTTCTAAGAAACATCCAGGCCGTAAGCCTTTCCAAGTCCCTCTATGTGTTCAGAGAGTAGGGCAATACACTGCACCCTTCCTTGGGAAAGCTAGATGTCCTCAGCACACCAACAGCTCCAGGGATTCTGTTCTCTCACGTCCTACATGCCATGGAGTCTGCCTCATTGTCCGATTTTGAGCTGCTCTTAGAAACACAATCTGCTTCGCCTTTCTTCCAGGAACTCACACCCAAGGACCCCATACCTACAGTAGAAAGGAGGCTTGCATCCTACTGCAACGAAACCACAGTTTTCCTGTTACACTGCAGGATTATAGAATAGGCTTTAGCCTATTCTAGCCCGATAGCCTACATAGAGCATTTCAAATTTGAGGGAGTTCGCTACATGGAGAACACTTTGTGAAGAAAAGTTGATTCAGGCAAGGGACCAGGGTAGAGCTAGAGTCTCTTTTGACTTGTTAGAAATCAGAAGACTTCAGGCTGATTGTTCACCTGCAAAGAAGACCTGATGGCACAAGCCTTGCTTTCCCATATTAAAAGCTCTTAGTCATGCTGCCCTGAAGCTACCTAAATAACTCTCTTTTTGACTGGCCTCTAGTCACTGTAGTTAGCCCTCTGGAACAAAAAGCAGTTTTCTCTAAAGAAACACGGTGCTTCCATAGTATGGGTGGGAGCTCATCCTGTCAGGCTCTAGAGCTAAAGGGAAACTTGACGTGAGTACTTGCCTCACGCTAAGGCCTGAAAAGCCCTGCTGAAGCGAAAGCGTGTTGCAGTTTCCATTAGCTAGTATTCGCAGTTCTGCTTTACTTTAACGTTTCTCCGCTTTTCCAGACACTTAGGACCCTCGTGTGGGCACCCCACTGCCTACAAATACAGTGAGTACCAGCAGGTTCCACTGCCCTTCTAAGAAACTTCCAGGCCGTAAGTCTTTCCAAGTCACTCTGCATTCAGAGAGCAGGGCAATACACTGCACCCTTCCTTGGGAACGCTAGATGTCCTCAGCACACCAACAGCTCCAGGGATTCTGTTCTCTCTCGTCCTACATGCCATGGAAGTCTGCCTCATTGTCCTCATTTGAGCTGCACTTAGCAACACAATCTGATTCGCCTTTCTTCTAGGAACTCACACTCAAGGACCCCATACCTACAGGAGAAAGGAGGCTTGCGTTCCTACTGCAACCAAAGCACAGTTGTTCCTGTTACACTGCAGTATTTTGAATAGGCTAAGGACCGATAGCCTACTTAGAGTGTTCCAAGGATGAGTGAGTTCGCTACATGCAGAACACTTTGGGAAGAAAAGTTGATTCAGGCAAGGGAACAGGGTGTAGCTAGAGTCTCTTTTGACTTGTTGGAAATCAGATGGGTTTAGACTTCGTGTTCACCGCAAAAGATGACCTGATGGCACAAGCCTTGTTTCCCATATTAAAAGCTCTATTCAGGTTGCCCTGAAGCTACCTAAATACGTCTATTTCTGACTGGCCTCTAGTCACTGTAGTTACACTCAGGACGAAAAGATTTCTCTAACGAAGCACGATGCTTCCATAGCATGGGTGGTAGCTCATCCCGTCAGGCTCTAGAGCTAAAGGGAAACTTGACGTCAGTACTTGCCTCACGCTAAGGCCTGAAGAGCCCTGCTGAAGCGAAAGCGTGTTGCAGTTTCCATTAGCTCGTATTCGCAGTTCTGCTTTACTTTAACGTTTCTACGGTTTTCCAGACTCTTTGGACCCTCGTGTGGGCACCCCATTGCCTACCAATACAGTGAGTACCAGCAGGCCGTACTGCCCTTCTAAGAAACATCCAGGCCGTAAGCCTTTCCAAGTCACTCTATGTGTTCAGAGAGTAGGGCAATACACTGCACCCTTCCTTGGGAAAACTAGATGTCCTCAGCACACCAACAGCTCCAGGGATTCTGTTCTCTCACGTCCTACATGCCATGGAGTCTGCCTCATTGTCCGATTTTGAGCTGCTCTTAGAAACACAATCTGCTTCGCCTTTCTTCCAGGAACTCACACCCAAGGACCCCATACCTACAGTAGAAAGGAGGCTTGCATCCTACTGCAACGAAACCACAGTTTTCCTGTTACACTGCAGGATTATAGAATAGGCTTTAGCCTATTCTAGCCCGATAGCCTACATAGAGCATTTCAAATTTGAGGGAGTTCGCTACATGGAGAACACTTTGTGAAGAAAAGTTGATTCAGGCAAGGGACCAGGGTAGAGCTAGAGTCTCTTTTGACTTGTTAGAAATCAGAAGACTTCAGGCTGATTGTTCACCTGCAAAGAAGACCTGATGGCACAAGCCTTGCTTTCCCATATTAAAAGCTCTTAGTCATGCTGCCCTGAAGCTACCTAAATAACTCTCTTTTTGACTGGCCTCTAGTCACTGTAGTTAGCCCTCTGGAACAAAAAGCAGTTTTCTCTAAAGAAACACGGTGCTTCCATAGTATGGGTGGGAGCTCATCCTGTCAGGCTCTAGAGCTAAAGGGAAACTTGACGTGAGTACTTGCCTCACGCTAAGGCCTGAAAAGCCCTGCTGAAGCGAAAGCGTGTTGCAGTTTCCATTAGCTAGTATTCGCAGTTCTGCTTTACTTTAACGTTTCTCCGCTTTTCCAGACACTTAGGACCCTCGTGTGGGCACCCCACTGCCTACAAATACAGTGAGTACCAGCAGGTTCCACTGCCCTTCTAAGAAACTTCCAGGCCGTAAGTCTTTCCAAGTCACTCTGCATTCAGAGAGCAGGGCAATACACTGCACCCTTCCTTGGGAACGCTAGATGTCCTCAGCACACCAACAGCTCCAGGGATTCTGTTCTCTCACGTCCTACATGCCATGGAAGTCTGCCTCATTGTCCTCATTTGAGCTGCACTTAGCAACACAATCTGATTCGCCTTTCTTCTAGGAACTCACACTCAAGGACCCCATACCTACAGGAGAAAGGAGGCTTGCGTTCCTACTGCAACCAAAGCACAGTTGTTCCTGTTACACTGCAGTATTTTGAATAGGCTAAGGACCGATAGCCTACTTAGAGTGTTCCAAGGATGAGTGAGTTCGCTACATGCAGAACACTTTGGGAAGAAAAGTTGATTCAGGCAAGGGAACAGGGTGTAGCTAGAGTCTCTTTTGACTTGTTGGAAATCAGATGGGTTTAGACTTCGTGTTCACCGCAAAAGATGACCTGATGGCACAAGCCTTGTTTCCCATATTAAAAGCTCTATTCAGGTTGCCCTGAAGCTACCTAAATACGTCTATTTCTGACTGGCCTCTAGTCACTGTAGTTACACTCAGGACGAAAAGATTTCTCTAACGAAGCACGATGCTTCCATAGCATGGGTGGTAGCTCATCCCGTCAGGCTCTAGAGCTAAAGGGAAACTTGACGTCAGTACTTGCCTCACGCTAAGGCCTGAAGAGCCCTGCTGAAGCGAAAGCGTGTTGCAGTTTACATTAGCTCGTATTCGCAGTTCTAGTTTACTTTAACGTTTCTACGGTTTTCCAGACTCTTTGGACCCTCGTGTGGGCACCCCATTGCCTACCAATACAGTGAGTACCAGCAGGCCGTACTGCCCTTCTAAGAAACATCCAGGCCGTAAGCCTTTCCAAGTCCCTCTATGTGTTCAGAGAGTAGGGCAATACACTGCACCCTTCCTTGGGAAAGCTAGATGTCCTCAGCACACCAACAGCTCCAGGGATTCTGTTCTCTCACGTCCTACATGCCATGGAGTCTGCCTCATTGTCCGATTTTGAGCTGCTCTTAGAAACACAATCTGCTTCGCCTTTCTTCCAGGAACTCACACCCAAGGACCCCATACCTACAGTAGAAAGGAGGCTTGCATCCTACTGCAACGAAACCACAGTTTTCCTGTTACACTGCAGGATTATAGAATAGGCTTTAGCCTATTCTAGCCCGATAGCCTACATAGAGCATTTCAAATTTGAGGGAGTTCGCTACATGGAGAACACTTTGTGAAGAAAAGTTGATTCAGGCAAGGGACCAGGGTAGAGCTAGAGTCTCTTTTGACTTGTTAGAAATCAGAAGACTTCAGGCTGATTGTTCACCTGCAAAGAAGACCTGATGGCACAAGCCTTGCTTTCCCATATTAAAAGCTCTTAGTCATGCTGCCCTGAAGCTACCTAAATAACTCTCTTTTTGACTGGCCTCTAGTCACTGTAGTTAGCCCTCTGGAACAAAAAGCAGTTTTCTCTAAAGAAACACGGTGCTTCCATAGTATGGGTGGGAGCTCATCCTGTCAGGCTCTAGAGCTAAAGGGAAACTTGACGTGAGTACTTGCCTCACGCTAAGGCCTGAAAAGCCCTGCTGAAGCGAAAGCGTGTTGCAGTTTCCATTAGCTAGTATTCGCAGTTCTGCTTTACTTTAACGTTTCTCCGCTTTTCCAGACACTTAGGACCCTCGTGTGGGCACCCCACTGCCTACAAATACAGTGAGTACCAGCAGGTTCCACTGCCCTTCTAAGAAACTTCCAGGCCGTAAGTCTTTCCAAGTCACTCTGCATTCAGAGAGCAGGGCAATACACTGCACCCTTCCTTGGGAACGCTAGATGTCCTCAGCACACCAACAGCTCCAGGGATTCTGTTCTCTCACGTCCTACATGCCATGGAAGTCTGCCTCATTGTCCTCATTTGAGCTGCACTTAGCAACACAATCTGATTCGCCTTTCTTCTAGGAACTCACACTCAAGGACCCCATACCTACAGGAGAAAGGAGGCTTGCGTTCCTACTGCAACCAAAGCACAGTTGTTCCTGTTACACTGCAGTATTTTGAATAGGCTAAGGACCGATAGCCTACTTAGAGTGTTCCAAGGATGAGTGAGTTCGCTACATGCAGAACACTTTGGGAAGAAAAGTTGATTCAGGCAAGGGAACAGGGTGTAGCTAGAGTCTCTTTTGACTTGTTGGAAATCAGATGGGTTTAGACTTCGTGTTCACCGCAAAAGATGACCTGATGGCACAAGCCTTGTTTCCCATATTAAAAGCTCTATTCAGGTTGCCCTGAAGCTACCTAAATACGTCTATTTCTGACTGGCCTCTAGTCACTGTAGTTACACTCAGGACGAAAAGATTTCTCTAACGAAGCACGATGCTTCCATAGCATGGGTGGTAGCTCATCCCGTCAGGCTCTAGAGCTAAAGGGAAACTTGACGTCAGTACTTGCCTCACGCTAAGGCCTGAAGAGCCCTGCTGAAGCGAAAGCGTGTTGCAGTTTACATTAGCTCGTATTCGCAGTTCTGCTTTACTTTAACGTTTCTACGGTTTTCCAGACTCTTTGGACCCTCGTGTGGGCACCCCATTGCCTACCAATACAGTGAGTACCAGCAGGCCGTACTGCCCTTCTAAGAAACATCCAGGCCGTAAGCCTTTCCAAGTCCCTCTATGTGTTCAGAGAGTAGGGCAATACACTGCACCCTTCCTTGGGAAAGCTAGATGTCCTCAGCACACCAACAGCTCCAGGGATTCTGTTCTCTCACGTCCTACATGCCATGGAGTCTGCCTCATTGTCCGATTTTGAGCTGCTCTTAGAAACACAATCTGCTTCGCCTTTCTTCCAGGAACTCACACCCAAGGACCCCATACCTACAGTAGAAAGGAGGCTTGCATCCTACTGCAACGAAACCACAGTTTTCCTGTTACACTGCAGGATTTTAGAATAGGCTTTAGCCTATTCTAGCCCGATAGCCTACATAGAGCATTTCAAATTTGAGGGAGTTCGCTACATGGAGAACACTTTGTGAAGAAAAGTTGATTCAGGCAAGGGACCAGGGTAGAGCTAGAGTCTCTTTTGACTTGTTAGAAATCAGAAGACTTCAGGCTGATTGTTCACCTGCAAAGAAGACCTGATGGCACAAGCCTTGCTTTCCCATATTAAAAGCTCTTAGTCATGCTGCCCTGAAGCTACCTAAATAACTCTCTTTTTGACTGGCCTCTAGTCACTGTAGTTAGCCCTCTGGAACAAAAAGGAGTTTTCTCTAAAGAAACACGGTGCTTCCATAGTATGGGTGGGAGCTCATCCTGTCAGGCTCTAGAGCTAAAGGGAAACTTGACGTGAGTACTTGCCTCACGCTAAGGCCTGAAAAGCCCTGCTGAAGCGAAAGCGTGTTGCAGTTTCCATTAGCTAGTATTCGCAGTTCTGCTTTACTTTAACGTTTCTCCGCTTTTCCAGACACTTAGGACCCTCGTGTGGGCACCCCACTGCCTACAAATACAGTGAGTACCAGCAGGTTCCACTGCCCTTCTAAGAAACTTCCAGGCCGTAAGTCTTTCCAAGTCACTCTGCATTCAGAGAGCAGGGCAATACACTGCACCCTTCCTTGGGAACGCTAGATGTCCTCAGCACACCAACAGCTCCAGGGATTCTGTTCTCTCACGTCCTACATGCCATGGAAGTCTGCCTCATTGTCCTCATTTGAGCTGCACTTAGCAACACAATCTGATTCGCCTTTCTTCTAGGAACTCACACTCAAGGACCCCATACCTACAGGAGAAAGGAGGCTTGCGTTCCTACTGCAACCAAAGCACAGTTGTTCCTGTTACACTGCAGTATTTTGAATAGGCTAAGGACCGATAGCCTACTTAGAGTGTTCCAAGGATGAGTGAGTTCGCTACATGCAGAACACTTTGGGAAGAAAAGTTGATTCAGGCAAGGGAACAGGGTGTAGCTAGAGTCTCTTTTGACTTGTTGGAAATCAGATGGGTTTAGACTTCGTGTTCACCGCAAAAGATGACCTGATGGCACAAGCCTTGTTTCCCATATTAAAAGCTCTATTCAGGTTGCCCTGAAGCTACCTAAATACGTCTATTTCTGACTGGCCTCTAGTCACTGTAGTTACACTCAGGACGAAAAGATTTCTCTAACGAAGCACGATGCTTCCATAGCATGGGTGGTAGCTCATCCCGTCAGGCTCTAGAGCTAAAGGGAAACTTGACGTCAGTACTTGCCTCACGCTAAGGCCTGAAGAGCCCTGCTGAAGCGAAAGCGTGTTGCAGTTTACATTAGCTCGTATTCGCAGTTCTGCTTTACTTTAACGTTTCTACGGTTTTCCAGACTCTTTGGACCCTCGTGTGGGCACCCCATTGCCTACCAATACAGTGAGTACCAGCAGGCCGTACTGCCCTTCTAAGAAACATCCAGGCCGTAAGCCTTTCCAAGTCACTCTATGTGTTCAGAGAGTAGGGCAATACACTGCACCCTTCCTTGGGAAAGCTAGATGTCCTCAGCACACCAACAGATCCAGGGATTCTGTTCTCTCACGTCCTACATGCCATGGAGTCTGCCTCATTGTCCGATTTTGAGCTGCTCTTAGAAACACAATCTGCTTCGCCTTTCTTCCAGGAACTCACACCCAAGGACCCCATACCTACAGTAGAAAGGAGGCTTGCATCCTACTGCAACGAAACCACAGTTTTCCTGTTACACTGCAGGATTATAGAATAGGCTTTAGCCTATTCTAGCCCGATAGCCTACATAGAGCATTTCAAATTTGAGGGAGTTCGCTACATGGAGAACACTTTGTGAAGAAAAGTTGATTCAGGCAAGGGACCAGGGTAGAGCTAGAGTCTCTTTTGACTTGTTAGAAATCAGAAGACTTCAGGCTGATTGTTCACCTGCAAAGAAGACCTGATGGCACAAGCCTTGCTTTCCCATATTAAAAGCTCTTAGTCATGCTGCCCTGAAGCTACCTAAATAACTCTCTTTTTGACTGGCCTCTAGTCACTGTAGTTAGCCCTCTGGAACAAAAAGGAGTTTTCTCTAAAGAAACACGGTGCTTCCATAGTATGGGTGGGAGCTCATCCTGTCAGGCTCTAGAGCTAAAGGGAAACTTGACGTGAGTACTTGCCTCACGCTAAGGCCTGAAAAGCCCTGCTGAAGCGAAAGCGTGTTGCAGTTTCCATTAGCTAGTATTCGCAGTTCTGCTTTACTTTAACGTTTCTCCGCTTTTCCAGACACTTAGGACCCTCGTGTGGGCACCCCACTGCCTACAAATACAGTGAGTACCAGCAGGTTCCACTGCCCTTCTAAGAAACTTCCAGGCCGTAAGTCTTTCCAAGTCACTCTGCATTCAGAGAGCAGGGCAATACACTGCACCCTTCCTTGGGAACGCTAGATGTCCTCAGCACACCAACAGCTCCAGGGATTCTGTTCTCTCACGTCCTACATGCCATGGAAGTCTGCCTCATTGTCCTCATTTGAGCTGCACTTAGCAACACAATCTGATTCGCCTTTCTTCTAGGAACTCACACTCAAGGACCCCATACCTACAGGAGAAAGGAGGCTTGCGTTCCTACTGCAACCAAAGCACAGTTGTTCCTGTTACACTGCAGTATTTTGAATAGGCTAAGGACCGATAGCCTACTTAGAGTGTTCCAAGGATGAGTGAGTTCGCTACATGCAGAACACTTTGGGAAGAAAAGTTGATTCAGGCAAGGGAACAGGGTGTAGCTAGAGTCTCTTTTGACTTGTTGGAAATCAGATGGGTTTAGACTTCGTGTTCACCGCAAAAGATGACCTGATGGCACAAGCCTTGTTTCCCATATTAAAAGCTCTATTCAGGTTGCCCTGAAGCTACCTAAATACGTCTATTTCTGACTGGCCTCTAGTCACTGTAGTTACACTCAGGACGAAAAGATTTCTCTAACGAAGCACGATGCTTCCATAGCATGGGTGGTAGCTCATCCCGTCAGGCTCTAGAGCTAAAGGGAAACTTGACGTCAGTACTTGCCTCACGCTAAGGCCTGAAGAGCCCTGCTGAAGCGAAAGCGTGTTGCAGTTTACATTAGCTCGTATTCGCAGTTCTGCTTTACTTTAACGTTTCTACGGTTTTCCAGACTCTTTGGACCCTCGTGTGGGCACCCCATTGCCTACCAATACAGTGAGTACCAGCAGGCCGTACTGCCCTTCTAAGAAACATCCAGGCCGTAAGCCTTTCCAAGTCCCTCTATGTGTTCAGAGAGTAGGGCAATACACTGCACCCTTCCTTGGGAAAGCTAGATGTCCTCAGCACACCAACAGATCCAGGGATTCTGTTCTCTCACGTCCTACATGCCATGGAGTCTGCCTCATTGTCCGATTTTGAGCTGCTCTTAGAAACACAATCTGCTTCGCCTTTCTTCCAGGAACTCACACCCAAGGACCCCATACCTACAGTAGAAAGGAGGCTTGCATCCTACTGCAACGAAACCACAGTTTTCCTGTTACACTGCAGGATTATAGAATAGGCTTTAGCCTATTCTAGCCCGATAGCCTACATAGAGCATTTCAAATTTGAGGGAGTTCGCTACATGGAGAACACTTTGTGAAGAAAAGTTGATTCAGGCAAGGGACCAGGGTAGAGCTAGAGTCTCTTTTGACTTGTTAGAAATCAGAAGACTTCAGGCTGATTGTTCACCTGCAAAGAAGACCTGATGGCACAAGCCTTGCTTTCCCATATTAAAAGCTCTTAGTCATGCTGCCCTGAAGCTACCTAAATAACTCTCTTTTTGACTGGCCTCTAGTCACTGTAGTTAGCCCTCTGGAACAAAAAGCAGTTTTCTCTAAAGAAACACGGTGCTTCCATAGTATGGGTGGGAGCTCATCCTGTCAGGCTCTAGAGCTAAAGGGAAACTTGACGTGAGTACTTGCCTCACGCTAAGGCCTGAAAAGCCCTGCTGAAGCGAAAGCGTGTTGCAGTTTCCATTAGCTAGTATTCGCAGTTCTGCTTTACTTTAACGTTTCTCCGCTTTTCCAGACACTTAGGACCCTCGTGTGGGCACCCCACTGCCTACAAATACAGTGAGTACCAGCAGGTTCCACTGCCCTTCTAAGAAACTTCCAGGCCGTAAGTCTTTCCAAGTCACTCTGCATTCAGAGAGCAGGGCAATACACTGCACCCTTCCTTGGGAACGCTAGATGTCCTCAGCACACCAACAGCTCCAGGGATTCTGTTCTCTCACGTCCTACATGCCATGGAAGTCTGCCTCATTGTCCTCATTTGAGCTGCACTTAGCAACACAATCTGATTCGCCTTTCTTCTAGGAACTCACACTCAAGGACCCCATACCTACAGGAGAAAGGAGGCTTGCGTTCCTACTGCAACCAAAGCACAGTTGTTCCTGTTACACTGCAGTATTTTGAATAGGCTAAGGACCGATAGCCTACTTAGAGTGTTCCAAGGATGAGTGAGTTCGCTACATGCAGAACACTTTGGGAAGAAAAGTTGATTCAGGCAAGGGAACAGGGTGTAGCTAGAGTCTCTTTTGACTTGTTGGAAATCAGATGGGTTTAGACTTCGTGTTCACCGCAAAAGATGACCTGATGGCACAAGCCTTGTTTCCCATATTAAAAGCTCTATTCAGGTTGCCCTGAAGCTACCTAAATACGTCTATTTCTGACTGGCCTCTAGTCACTGTAGTTACACTCAGGACGAAAAGATTTCTCTAACGAAGCACGATGCTTCCATAGCATGGGTGGTAGCTCATCCCGTCAGGCTCTAGAGCTAAAGGGAAACTTGACGTCAGTACTTGCCTCACGCTAAGGCCTGAAGAGCCCTGCTGAAGCGAAAGCGTGTTGCAGTTTACATTAGCTCGTATTCGCAGTTCTGCTTTACTTTAACGTTTCTACGGTTTTCCAGACTCTTTGGACCCTCGTGTGGGCACCCCATTGCCTACCAATACAGTGAGTACCAGCAGGCCGTACTGCCCTTCTAAGAAACATCCAGGCCGTAAGCCTTTCCAAGTCCCTCTATGTGTTCAGAGAGTAGGGCAATACACTGCACCCTTCCTTGGGAAAGCTAGATGTCCTCAGCACACCAACAGCTCCAGGGATTCTGTTCTCTCACGTCCTACATGCCATGGAGTCTGCCTCATTGTCCGATTTTGAGCTGCTCTTAGAAACACAATCTGCTTCGCCTTTCTTCCAGGAACTCACACCCAAGGACCCCATACCTACAGTAGAAAGGAGGCTTGCATCCTACTGCAACGAAACCACAGTTTTCCTGTTACACTGCAGGATTATAGAATAGGCTTTAGCCTATTCTAGCCCGATAGCCTACATAGAGCATTTCAAATTTGAGGGAGTTCGCTATATGTAGAACACTTTGTGAAGAAAAGTTGATTCAGGCAAGGGACCAGGGTAGAGCTAGAGTCTCTTTTGACTTGTTAGAAATCAGAAGACTTCAGGCTGATTGTTCACCTGCAAAGAAGACCTGATGGCACAAGCCTTGCTTTCCCATATTAAAAGCTCTTAGTCATGCTGCCCTGAAGCTACCTAAATAACTCTCTTTTTGACTGGCCTCTAGTCACTGTAGTTAGCCCTCTGGAACAAAAAGCAGTTTTCTCTAAAGAAACACGGTGCTTCCATAGTATGGGTGGGAGCTCATCCTGTCAGGCTCTAGAGCTAAAGGGAAACTTGACGTGAGTACCTGCCTCACGCTAAGGCCTGAAAAGCCCTGCTGAAGCGAAAGCGTGTTGCAGTTTCCATTAGCTAGTATTCGCAGTTCTGCTTTACTTTAACGTTTCTCCGCTTTTCCAGACACTTAGGACCCTCGTGTGGGCACCCCACTGCCTACAAATACAGTGAGTACCAGCAGGTTCCACTGCCCTTCTAAGAAACTTCCAGGCCGTAAGTCTTTCCAAGTCACTCTGCATTCAGAGAGCAGGGCAATACACTGCACCCTTCCTTGGGAACGCTAGATGTCCTCAGCACACCAACAGCTCCAGGGATTCTGTTCTCTCACGTCCTACATGCCATGGAAGTGTGCCTCATTGTCCTCATTTGAGCTGCACTTAGCAACACAATCTGATTCGCCTTTCTTCTAGGAACTCACACTCAAGGACCCCATACCTACAGGAGAAAGGAGGCTTGCATTCCTTCTGCAACCAAAGCACAGTTGTTCCTGTTACCCTGCAGGATTTTAGAATAGCCTAAGGACCGATAGCCTACATAGAGCATTTCAAATTTGAGGCAGTTCGCTACATGTAGAACACTTTGTGAAGAAAAGTTGATTCAGGCAAGGGACAAGGGTAGAGCTAGAGTCTCTTTTGACTTGTTAGAAATCAGAAGGCTTCAGGCTGATGGTTCACCGGCAAAGAAACCTGATGGCACGAGCCTTGCTTTCCCTTCTTAAAAGCTCTTAGTCATGCTGCCCTGAAGCTACCTAAATAACTCTCTTTTTGACTGGCCTCTAGTCACTGTAGTTAGCCCTCTGGAACAAAAAGCAGTTTTCTCTAAGGAAACACGGTGCTTCCATAGTATGGGTGGGAGCTCATCTTATCAGGCTCTAGAGCTAAAGGGAAACTTGATGTGAGTACTTGCCTCACGCTAAGGCCTGAGGAGCCCTGCTGAAGCGAAAGCGTGTTGCAGTTTGCATCAGCTCGTATTCGAAGTTCTGCTTTACTTTAACGTTTCTACACATTTCCAGACACTTAGGAACCTCGTGTGGGCACCCCATTGCCTACAAATACAGTGAGTAGCAGCAGGCTCCACTGCCCTTCAAAGAAACATCCAGGCCGTAAGCCTTTCCAAGTCACTCTATGTATTCAGAGACTAGGGCAATACACTGCACCCTTCCTTGGGAACGCTAGATGTCCTCAGCACACCAACAGCTCCAGGGATTCTGTTCTCTCACGTCCTACATGCCATGGAAGTCTGCCTCATTGTCCTCATTTGAGCTGCACTTAGCAACACAATCTGCTTCACCTCTGTTCTAGGAACTCACACCCAAGGACCCCATACCTACAGTAGAAACGAGGCTTGCATTCCTACTGCAACGAAACCACTGTTTCCTGTTACACTGCAGGATTTTGAATAGGCTAAGGACCGATAGCCTACTCAAAGTGTTCCAAGGATGAGTGAGTTCGCTACATGCAGAACACTTTGGGAAGTAATGTTGATTCAGGCAAGGGAACAGGGTGTAGCTAGAGTCTCTTTTGACTTGGAAATCAGAAGGGTTTAGACTTCGTGTTCACCGCAAAAGATGACCTGATGGCACAAGCCTTGTTTCCCATATTAAAAGCTCTATTCAGGCTGCCCTGAAGCTACCTAAATACGTCTATTTCTGACTGGCCTCTAGTCACTGTAGTTACACTCTGGACGAAAAGGTTTCTCTAACGAAGCACGATGCTTCCATAGCATGGGTGGTAGCTCATCCCGTCAGGCTCTAGAGCTAAAGGGAAACTTGACGTCAGTACTTGCCTCACGCTAAGGCCTGAAGAGCCCTGCTGAAGCGAAAGCGTGTTGCAGTTTACATTAGCTCGTATTCGCAGTTCTGCTTTACTTTAACGTTTCTACGGTTTTCCAGACTCTTTGGACCCTCGTGTGGGCACCCCATTGCCTACCAATACAGTGAGTACCAGCAGGCCGTACTGCCCTTCTAAGAAACATCCAGGCCGTAAGCCTTTCCAAGTCACTCTATGTGTTCAGAGAGTAGGGCAATACACTGCACCCTTCCTTGGGAAAGCTAGATGTCCTCAGCACACCAACAGCTCCAGGGATTCTGTTCTCTCACGTCCTACATGCCATGGAGTCTGCCTCATTGTCCGATTTTGAGCTGCTCTTAGAAACACAATCTGCTTCGCCTTTCTTCCAGGAACTCACACCCAAGGACCCCATACCTACAGTAGAAAGGAGGCTTGCATCCTACTGCAACGAAACCACAGTTTTCCTGTTACACTGCAGGATTATAGAATAGGCTTTAGCCTATTCTAGCCCGATAGCCTACATAGAGCATTTCAAATTTGAGGGAGTTCGCTACATGGAGAACACTTTGTGAAGAAAAGTTGATTCAGGCAAGGGACCAGGGTAGAGCTAGAGTCTCTTTTGACTTGTTAGAAATCAGAAGACTTCAGGCTGATTGTTCACCTGCAAAGAAGACCTGATGGCACAAGCCTTGCTTTCCCATATTAAAAGCTCTTAGTCATGCTGCCCTGAAGCTACCTAAATAACTCTCTTTTTGACTGGCCTCTAGTCACTGTAGTTAGCCCTCTGGAACAAAAAGGAGTTTTCTCTAAAGAAACACGGTGCTTCCATAGTATGGGTGGGAGCTCATCCTGTCAGGCTCTAGAGCTAAAGGGAAACTTGACGTGAGTACTTGCCTCACGCTAAGGCCTGAAAAGCCCTGCTGAAGCGAAAGCGTGTTGCAGTTTCCATTAGCTAGTATTCGCAGTTCTGCTTTACTTTAACGTTTCTCCGCTTTTCCAGACACTTAGGACCCTCGTGTGGGCACCCCACTGCCTACAAATACAGTGAGTACCAGCAGGTTCCACTGCCCTTCTAAGAAACTTCCAGGCCGTAAGTCTTTCCAAGTCACTCTGCATTCAGAGAGCAGGGCAATACACTGCACCCTTCCTTGGGAACGCTAGATGTCCTCAGCACACCAACAGCTCCAGGGATTCTGTTCTCTCTCGTCCTACATGCCATGGAAGTCTGCCTCATTGTCCTCATTTGAGCTGCACTTAGCAACACAATCTGATTCGCCTTTCTTCTAGGAACTCACACTCAAGGACCCCATACCTACAGGAGAAAGGAGGCTTGCGTTCCTACTGCAACCAAAGCACAGTTGTTCCTGTTACACTGCAGTATTTTGAATAGGCTAAGGACCGATAGCCTACTTAGAGTGTTCCAAGGATGAGTGAGTTCGCTACATGCAGAACACTTTGGGAAGAAAAGTTGATTCAGGCAAGGGAACAGGGTGTAGCTAGAGTCTCTTTTGACTTGTTGGAAATCAGATGGGTTTAGACTTCGTGTTCACCGCAAAAGATGACCTGATGGCACAAGCCTTGTTTCCCATATTAAAAGCTCTATTCAGGTTGCCCTGAAGCTACCTAAATACGTCTATTTCTGACTGGCCTCTAGTCACTGTAGTTACACTCAGGACGAAAAGATTTCTCTAACGAAGCATGATGCTTCCATAGCATGGGTGGTAGCTCATCCCGTCAGGCTCTAGAGCTAAAGGGAAACTTGACGTCAGTACTTGCCTCACGCTAAGGCCTGAAGAGCCTTGCTGAAGCGAAAGCGTGTTGCAGTTTACATTAGCTCGTATTCGCAGTTCTGCTTTACTTTAACGTTTCTACGGTTTTCCAGACTCTTTGGCCCCTCGTGTGGGCACCCCATTGCCTACCAATACAGTGAGTACCAGCAGGCCGTACTGCCCTTCTAAGAAACATCCAGGCCGTAAGCCTTTCCAAGTCACTCTATGTGTTCAGAGAGTAGGGCAATACACTGCACCCTTCCTTGGGAAAGCTAGATGTCCTCAGCACACCAACAGCTCCAGGGATTCTGTTCTCTCACGTCCTACATGCCATGGAGTCTGCC
Organism: Eubalaena glacialis; assembly: GCF_028564815.1. Lineage (NCBI taxonomy): Eukaryota > Metazoa > Chordata > Mammalia > Artiodactyla > Balaenidae > Eubalaena > Eubalaena glacialis. The sequence goes on along the minus strand of NC_083735.1, from coordinate 41,635,080 downwards.
TCATTGTCCGATTTTGAGCTGCTCTTAGAAACACAATCTGCTTCGCCTTTCTTCCAGGAACTCACACCCAAGGACCCCATACCTACAGTAGAAAGGAGGCTTGCATCCTACTGCAACGAAACCACAGTTTTCCTGTTACACTGCAGGATTATAGAATAGGCTTTAGCCTATTCTAGCCCGATAGCCTACATAGAGCATTTCAAATTTGAGGGAGTTCGCTATATGTAGAACACTTTGTGAAGAAAAGTTGATTCAGGCAAGGGACCAGGGTAGAGCTAGAGTCTCTTTTGACTTGTTAGAAATCAGAAGACTTCAGGCTGATTGTTCACCTGCAAAGAAGACCTGATGGCACAAGCCTTGCTTTCCCATATTAAAAGCTCTTAGTCATGCTGCCCTGAAGCTACCTAAATAACTCTCTTTTTGACTGGCCTCTAGTCACTGTAGTTAGCCCTCTGGAACAAAAAGCAGTTTTCTCTAAAGAAACACGGTGCTTCCATAGTATGGGTGGGAGCTCATCCTGTCAGGCTCTAGAGCTAAAGGGAACTTGACGTGAGTACCTGCCTCACGCTAAGGCCTGAAAAGCCCTGCTGAAGCGAAAGCGTGTTGCAGTTTCCATTAGCTAGTATTCGCAGTTCTGCTTTACTTTAACGTTTCTCCGCTTTTCCAGACACTTAGGACCCTCGTGTGGGCACCCCACTGCCTACAAATACAGTGAGTACCAGCAGGTTCCACTGCCCTTCTAAGAAACTTCCAGGCCGTAAGTCTTTCCAAGTCACTCTGCATTCAGAGAGCAGGGCAATACACTGCACCCTTCCTTGGGAACGCTAGATGTCCTCAGCACACCAACAGCTCCAGGGATTCTGTTCTCTCACGTCCTACATGCCATGGAAGTGTGCCTCATTGTCCTCATTTGAGCTGCACTTAGCAACACAATCTGATTCGCCTTTCTTCTAGGAACTCACACTCAAGGACCCCATACCTACAGGAGAAAGGAGGCTTGCATTCCTTCTGCAACCAAAGCACAGTTGTTCCTGTTACCCTGCAGGATTTTAGAATAGCCTAAGGACCGATAGCCTACATAGAGCATTTCAAATTTGAGGCAGTTCGCTACATGTAGAACACTTTGTGAAGAAAAGTTGATTCAGGCAAGGGACAAGGGTAGAGCTAGAGTCTCTTTTGACTTGTTAGAAATCAGAAGGCTTCAGGCTGATGGTTCACCGGCAAAGAAACCTGATGGCACGAGCCTTGCTTTCCCTTCTTAAAAGCTCTTAGTCATGCTGCCCTGAAGCTACCTAAATAACTCTCTTTTTGACTGGCCTCTAGTCACTGTAGTTAGCGCTCTGGAACAAAAAGCAGTTTTCTCTAAGGAAACACGGTGCTTCCATAGTATGGGTGGGAGCTCATCTTATCAGGCTCTAGAGCTAAAGGGAAACTTGATGTGAGTACTTGCCTCACGCTAAGGCCTGAGGAGCCCTGCTGAAGCGAAAGCGTGTTGCAGTTTGCATCAGCTCGTATTCGAAGTTCTGCTTTCCTTTAACGTTTCTACACATTTCCAGACACTTAGGAACCTCGTGTGGGCACCCCATTGCCTACAAATACAGTGAGTAGCAGCAGGCTCCACTGCCCTTCAAAGAAACATCCAGGCCGTAAGCCTTTCCAAGTCACTCTATGTATTCAGAGACTAGGGCAATACACTGCACCCTTCCTTGGGAACGCTAGATGTCCTCAGCACACCAACAGCTCCAGGGATTCTGTTCTCTCACGTCCTACATGCCATGGAAGTCTGCCTCATTGTCCTCATTTGAGCTGCACTTAGCAACACAATCTGCTTCACCTCTGTTCTAGGAACTCACACCCAAGGACCCCATACCTACAGTAGAAACGAGGCTTGCATTCCTACTGCAACGAAACCACTGTTTCCTGTTACACTGCAGGATTTTGAATAGGCTAAGGACCGATAGCCTACTCAAAGTGTTCCAAGGATGAGTGAGTTCGCTACATGCAGAACACTTTGGGAAGTAATGTTGATTCAGGCAAGGGAACAGGGTGTAGCTAGAGTCTCTTTTGACTTGGAAATCAGAAGGGTTTAGACTTCGTGTTCACCGCAAAAGATGACCTGATGGCACAAGCCTTGTTTCCCATATTAAAAGCTCTATTGAGGCTGCCCTGAAGCTACCTAAATACGTCTATTTCTGACTGGCCTCTAGTCACTGTAGTTACACTCTGGACGAAAAGGTTTCTCTAACGAAGCACGATGCTTCCATAGCATGGGTGGTAGCTCATCCCGTCAGGCTCTAGAGCTAAAGGGAAACTTGACGTCAGTACTTGCCTCACGCTAAGGCCTGAAGAGCCCTGCTGAAGCGAAAGCGTGTTGCAGTTTACATTAGCTCGTATTCGCAGTTCTGCTTTACTTTAACGTTTCTACGGTTTTCCAGACTCTTTGGACCCTCGTGTGGGCACCCCATTGCCTACCAATACAGTGAGTACCAGCAGGCCATACTGCCCTTCTAAGAAACATCCAGGCCGTAAGCCTTTCCAAGTCACTCTATGTGTTCAGAGAGTAGGGCAATACACTGCACCCTTCCTTGGGAAAGCTAGATGTCCTCAGCACACCAACAGCTCCAGGGATTCTGTTCTCTCACGTCCTACATGCCATGGAGTCTGCCTCATTGTCCGATTTTGAGCTGCTCTTAGAAACACAATCTGCTTCGCCTTTCTTCCAGGAACTCACACCCAAGGACCCCATACCTACAGTAGAAAGGAGGCTTGCATCCTACTGCAACGAAACCACAGTTTTCCTGTTACACTGCAGGATTATAGAATAGGCTTTAGCCTATTCTAGCCCGATAGCCTACATAGAGCATTTCAAATTTGAGGGAGTTCGCTACATGGAGAACACTTTGTGAAGAAAAGTTGATTCAGGCAAGGGACCAGGGTAGAGCTAGAGTCTCTTTTGACTTGTTAGAAATCAGAAGACTTCAGGCTGATTGTTCACCTGCAAAGAAGACCTGATGGCACAAGCCTTGCTTTCCCATATTAAAAGCTCTTAGTCATGCTGCCCTGAAGCTACCTAAATAACTCTCTTTTTGACTGGCCTCTAGTCACTGTAGTTAGCCCTCTGGAACAAAAAGGAGTTTTCTCTAAAGAAACACGGTGCTTCCATAGTATGGGTGGGAGCTCATCCTGTCAGGCTCTAGAGCTAAAGGGAAACTTGACGTGAGTACCTGCCTCACGCTAAGGCCTGAAAAGCCCTGCTGAAGCGAAAGCGTGTTGCAGTTTCCATTAGCTAGTATTCGCAGTTCTGCTTTACTTTAACGTTTCTCCGCTTTTCCAGACACTTAGGACCCTCGTGTGGGCACCCCACTGCCTACAAATACAGTGAGTACCAGCAGGTTCCACTGCCCTTCTAAGAAACTTCCAGGCCGTAAGTCTTTCCAAGTCACTCTGCATTCAGAGAGCAGGGCAATACACTGCACCCTTCCTTGGGAAAGCTAGATGTCCTCAGCACACCAACAGCTCCAGGGATTCTGTTCTCTCACGTCCTACATGCCATGGAAGTCTGCCTCATTGTCCTCATTTGAGCTGCACTTAGCAACACAATCTGATTCGCCTTTCTTCTAGGAACTCACACTCAAGGACCCCATACCTACAGGAGAAAGGAGGCTTGCATTCCTTCTGCAACCAAAGCACAGTTGTTCCTGTTACCCTGCAGGATTTTAGAATAGCCTAAGGACCGATAGCCTACATAGAGCATTTCAAATTTGAGGCAGTTCGCTACATGTAGAACACTTTGTGAAGAAAAGTTGATTCAGGCAAGGGACAAGGGTAGAGCTAGAGTCTCTTTTGACTTGTTGGAAATCAGAAGGGTTTAGACTTCGTGTTCACCGCAAAAGATGACCTGATGGCACAAGCCTTGTTTCCCATATTAAAAGCTCTATTCAGGCTGCCCTGAAGCTACCTAAATACGTCTATTTCTGACTGGCCTCTAGTCACTGTAGTTACACTCAGGACGAAAAGATTTCTCTAACGAAGCACGATGCTTCCATAGCATGGGTGGTAGCTCATCCCGTCAGGCTCTAGAGCTAAAGGGAAACTTGACGTCAGTACTTGCCTCACGCTAAGGCCTGAAGAGCCCTGCTGAAGCGAAAGCGTGTTGCAGTTTACATTAGCTCGTATTCGCAGTTCTGCTTTACTTTAACGTTTCTACGGTTTTCCAGACTCTTTGGACCCTCGTGTGGGCACCCCATTGCCTACCAATACAGTGAGTACCAGCAGGCCGTACTGCCCTTCTAAGAAACATCCAGGCCGTAAGCCTTTCCAAGTCCCTCTATGTGTTCAGAGAGTAGGGCAATACACTGCACCCTTCCTTGGGAAAGCTAGATGTCCTCAGCACACCAACAGCTCCAGGGATTCTGTTCTCTCACGTCCTACATGCCATGGAGTCTGCCTCATTGTCCGATTTTGAGCTGCTCTTAGAAACACAATCTGCTTCGCCTTTCTTCCAGGAACTCACACCCAAGGACCCCATACCTACAGTAGAAAGGAGGCTTGCATCCTACTGCAACGAAACCACAGTTTTCCTGTTACACTGCAGGATTATAGAATAGGCTTTAGCCTATTCTAGCCCGATAGCCTACATAGAGCATTTCAAATTTGAGGGAGTTCGCTACATGGAGAACACTTTGTGAAGAAAAGTTGATTCAGGCAAGGGACCAGGGTAGAGCTAGAGTCTCTTTTGACTTGTTAGAAATCAGAAGACTTCAGGCTGATTGTTCACCTGCAAAGAAGACCTGATGGCACAAGCCTTGCTTTCCCATATTAAAAGCTCTTAGTCATGCTGCCCTGAAGCTACCTAAATAACTCTCTTTTTGACTGGCCTCTAGTCACTGTAGTTAGCCCTCTGGAACAAAAAGCAGTTTTCTCTAAAGAAACACGGTGCTTCCATAGTATGGGTGGGAGCTCATCCTGTCAGGCTCTAGAGCTAAAGGGAAACTTGACGTGAGTACTTGCCTCACGCTAAGGCCTGAAAAGCCCTGCTGAAGCGAAAGCGTGTTGCAGTTTCCATTAGCTAGTATTCGCAGTTCTGCTTTACTTTAACGTTTCTCCGCTTTTCCAGACACTTAGGACCCTCGTGTGGGCACCCCACTGCCTACAAATACAGTGAGTACCAGCAGGTTCCACTGCCCTTCTAAGAAACTTCCAGGCCGTAAGTCTTTCCAAGTCACTCTGCATTCAGAGAGCAGGGCAATACACTGCACCCTTCCTTGGGAACGCTAGATGTCCTCAGCACACCAACAGCTCCAGGGATTCTGTTCTCTCACGTCCTACATGCCATGGAAGTCTGCCTCATTGTCCTCATTTGAGCTGCACTTAGCAACACAATCTGCTTCACCTCTGTTCTAGGAACTCACACCCAAGGACCCCATACCTACAGTAGAAACGAGGCTTGCATTCCTACTGCAACGAAACCACTGTTTCCTGTTACACTGCAGGATTTTGAATAGGCTAAGGACCGATAGCCTACTTAGAGTGTTCCAAGGATGAGTGAGTTCGCTACATGCAGAACACTTTGGGAAGAAAAGTTGATTCAGGCAAGGGAACAGGGTGTAGCTGGAGTCTCTTTTGACTTGTTGGAAATCAGATGGGTTTAGACTTCGTGTTCACCGCAAAAGATGACCTGATGGCACAAGCCTTGTTTCCCATATTAAAAGCTCTATTCAGGTTGCCCTGAAGCTACCTAAATACGTCTATTTCTGACTGGCCTCTAGTCACTGTAGTTACACTCAGGACGAAAAGATTTCTCTAACGAAGCACGATGCTTCCATAGCATGGGTGGTAGCTCATCCCGTCAGGCTCTAGAGCTAAAGGGAAACTTGACGTCAGTACTTGCCTCACGCTAAGGCCTGAAGAGCCCTGCTGAAGCGAAAGCGTGTTGCAGTTTACATTAGCTCGTATTCGCAGTTCTGCTTTACTTTAACGTTTCTACGGTTTTCCAGACTCTTTGGACCCTCGTGTGGGCACCCCATTGCCTACCAATACAGTGAGTACCAGCAGGCCGTACTGCCCTTCTAAGAAACATCCAGGCCGTAAGCCTTTCCAAGTCACTCTATGTGTTCAGAGAGTAGGGCAATACACTGCACCCTTCCTTGGGAAAGCTAGATGTCCTCAGCACACCAACAGCTCCAGGGATTCTGTTCTCTCACGTCCTACATGCCATGGAGTCTGCCTCATTGTCCGATTTTGAGCTGCTCTTAGAAACACAATCTGCTTCGCCTTTCTTCCAGGAACTCACACCCAAGGACCCCATACCTACAGTAGAAAGGAGGCTTGCATCCTACTGCAACGAAACCACAGTTTTCCTGTTACACTGCAGGATTATAGAATAGGCTTTAGCCTATTCTAGCCCGATAGCCTACATAGAGCATTTCAAATTTGAGGGAGTTCGCTACATGGAGAACACTTTGTGAAGAAAAGTTGATTCAGGCAAGGGACCAGGGTAGAGCTAGAGTCTCTTTTGACTTGTTAGAAATCAGAAGACTTCAGGCTGATTGTTCACCTGCAAAGAAGACCTGATGGCACAAGCCTTGCTTTCCCATATTAAAAGCTCTTAGTCATGCTGCCCTGAAGCTACCTAAATAACTCTCTTTTTGACTGGCCTCTAGTCACTGTAGTTAGCCCTCTGGAACAAAAAGCAGTTTTCTCTAAAGAAACACGGTGCTTCCATAGTATGGGTGGGAGCTCATCCTGTCAGGCTCTAGAGCTAAAGGGAAACTTGACGTGAGTACTTGCCTCACGCTAAGGCCTGAAAAGCCCTGCTGAAGCGAAAGCGTGTTGCAGTTTCCATTAGCTAGTATTCGCAGTTCTGCTTTACTTTAACGTTTCTCCGCTTTTCCAGACACTTAGGACCCTCGTGTGGGCACCCCACTGCCTACAAATACAGTGAGTACCAGCAGGTTCCACTGCCCTTCTAAGAAACTTCCAGGCCGTAAGTCTTTCCAAGTCACTCTGCATTCAGAGAGCAGGGCAATACACTGCACCCTTCCTTGGGAACGCTAGATGTCCTCAGCACACCAACAGCTCCAGGGATTCTGTTCTCTCTCGTCCTACATGCCATGGAAGTCTGCCTCATTGTCCTCATTTGAGCTGCACTTAGCAACACAATCTGATTCGCCTTTCTTCTAGGAACTCACACTCAAGGACCCCATACCTACAGGAGAAAGGAGGCTTGCGTTCCTACTGCAACCAAAGCACAGTTGTTCCTGTTACACTGCAGTATTTTGAATAGGCTAAGGACCGATAGCCTACTTAGAGTGTTCCAAGGATGAGTGAGTTCGCTACATGCAGAACACTTTGGGAAGAAAAGTTGATTCAGGCAAGGGAACAGGGTGTAGCTAGAGTCTCTTTTGACTTGTTGGAAATCAGATGGGTTTAGACTTCGTGTTCACCGCAAAAGATGACCTGATGGCACAAGCCTTGTTTCCCATATTAAAAGCTCTATTCAGGTTGCCCTGAAGCTACCTAAATACGTCTATTTCTGACTGGCCTCTAGTCACTGTAGTTACACTCAGGACGAAAAGATTTCTCTAACGAAGCACGATGCTTCCATAGCATGGGTGGTAGCTCATCCCGTCAGGCTCTAGAGCTAAAGGGAAACTTGACGTCAGTACTTGCCTCACGCTAAGGCCTGAAGAGCCCTGCTGAAGCGAAAGCGTGTTGCAGTTTCCATTAGCTCGTATTCGCAGTTCTGCTTTACTTTAACGTTTCTACGGTTTTCCAGACTCTTTGGACCCTCGTGTGGGCACCCCATTGCCTACCAATACAGTGAGTACCAGCAGGCCGTACTGCCCTTCTAAGAAACATCCAGGCCGTAAGCCTTTCCAAGTCACTCTATGTGTTCAGAGAGTAGGGCAATACACTGCACCCTTCCTTGGGAAAGCTAGATGTCCTCAGCACACCAACAGCTCCAGGGATTCTGTTCTCTCACGTCCTACATGCCATGGAGTCTGCCTCATTGTCCGATTTTGAGCTGCTCTTAGAAACACAATCTGCTTCGCCTTTCTTCCAGGAACTCACACCCAAGGACCCCATACCTACAGTAGAAAGGAGGCTTGCATCCTACTGCAACGAAACCACAGTTTTCCTGTTACACTGCAGGATTATAGAATAGGCTTTAGCCTATTCTAGCCCGATAGCCTACATAGAGCATTTCAAATTTGAGGGAGTTCGCTACATGGAGAACACTTTGTGAAGAAAAGTTGATTCAGGCAAGGGACCAGGGTAGAGCTAGAGTCTCTTTTGACTTGTTAGAAATCAGAAGACTTCAGGCTGATTGTTCACCTGCAAAGAAGACCTGATGGCACAAGCCTTGCTTTCCCATATTAAAAGCTCTTAGTCATGCTGCCCTGAAGCTACCTAAATAACTCTCTTTTTGACTGGCCTCTAGTCACTGTAGTTAGCCCTCTGGAACAAAAAGCAGTTTTCTCTAAAGAAACACGGTGCTTCCATAGTATGGGTGGGAGCTCATCCTGTCAGGCTCTAGAGCTAAAGGGAAACTTGACGTGAGTACTTGCCTCACGCTAAGGCCTGAAAAGCCCTGCTGAAGCGAAAGCGTGTTGCAGTTTCCATTAGCTAGTATTCGCAGTTCTGCTTTACTTTAACGTTTCTCCGCTTTTCCAGACACTTAGGACCCTCGTGTGGGCACCCCACTGCCTACAAATACAGTGAGTACCAGCAGGTTCCACTGCCCTTCTAAGAAACTTCCAGGCCGTAAGTCTTTCCAAGTCACTCTGCATTCAGAGAGCAGGGCAATACACTGCACCCTTCCTTGGGAACGCTAGATGTCCTCAGCACACCAACAGCTCCAGGGATTCTGTTCTCTCACGTCCTACATGCCATGGAAGTCTGCCTCATTGTCCTCATTTGAGCTGCACTTAGCAACACAATCTGATTCGCCTTTCTTCTAGGAACTCACACTCAAGGACCCCATACCTACAGGAGAAAGGAGGCTTGCGTTCCTACTGCAACCAAAGCACAGTTGTTCCTGTTACACTGCAGTATTTTGAATAGGCTAAGGACCGATAGCCTACTTAGAGTGTTCCAAGGATGAGTGAGTTCGCTACATGCAGAACACTTTGGGAAGAAAAGTTGATTCAGGCAAGGGAACAGGGTGTAGCTAGAGTCTCTTTTGACTTGTTGGAAATCAGATGGGTTTAGACTTCGTGTTCACCGCAAAAGATGACCTGATGGCACAAGCCTTGTTTCCCATATTAAAAGCTCTATTCAGGTTGCCCTGAAGCTACCTAAATACGTCTATTTCTGACTGGCCTCTAGTCACTGTAGTTACACTCAGGACGAAAAGATTTCTCTAACGAAGCACGATGCTTCCATAGCATGGGTGGTAGCTCATCCCGTCAGGCTCTAGAGCTAAAGGGAAACTTGACGTCAGTACTTGCCTCACGCTAAGGCCTGAAGAGCCCTGCTGAAGCGAAAGCGTGTTGCAGTTTACATTAGCTCGTATTCGCAGTTCTAGTTTACTTTAACGTTTCTACGGTTTTCCAGACTCTTTGGACCCTCTTGTGGGCACCCCATTGCCTACCAATACAGTGAGTACCAGCAGGCCGTACTGCCCTTCTAAGAAACATCCAGGCCGTAAGCCTTTCCAAGTCCCTCTATGTGTTCAGAGAGTAGGGCAATACACTGCACCCTTCCTTGGGAAAGCTAGATGTCCTCAGCACACCAACAGCTCCAGGGATTCTGTTCTCTCACGTCCTACATGCCATGGAGTCTGCCTCATTGTCCGATTTTGAGCTGCTCTTAGAAACACAATCTGCTTCGCCTTTCTTCCAGGAACTCACACCCAAGGACCCCATACCTACAGTAGAAAGGAGGCTTGCATCCTACTGCAACGAAACCACAGTTTTCCTGTTACACTGCAGGATTATAGAATAGGCTTTAGCCTATTCTAGCCCGATAGCCTACATAGAGCATTTCAAATTTGAGGGAGTTCGCTACATGGAGAACACTTTGTGAAGAAAAGTTGATTCAGGCAAGGGACCAGGGTAGAGCTAGAGTCTCTTTTGACTTGTTAGAAATCAGAAGACTTCAGGCTGATTGTTCACCTGCAAAGAAGACCTGATGGCACAAGCCTTGCTTTCCCATATTAAAAGCTCTTAGTCATGCTGCCCTGAAGCTACCTAAATAACTCTCTTTTTGACTGGCCTCTAGTCACTGTAGTTAGCCCTCTGGAACAAAAAGCAGTTTTCTCTAAAGAAACACGGTGCTTCCATAGTATGGGTGGGAGCTCATCCTGTCAGGCTCTAGAGCTAAAGGGAAACTTGACGTGAGTACTTGCCTCACGCTAAGGCCTGAAAAGCCCTGCTGAAGCGAAAGCGTGTTGCAGTTTCCATTAGCTAGTATTCGCAGTTCTGCTTTACTTTAACGTTTCTCCGCTTTTCCAGACACTTAGGACCCTCGTGTGGGCACCCCACTGCCTACAAATACAGTGAGTACCAGCAGGTTCCACTGCCCTTCTAAGAAACTTCCAGGCCGTAAGTCTTTCCAAGTCACTCTGCATTCAGAGAGCAGGGCAATACACTGCACCCTTCCTTGGGAACGCTAGATGTCCTCAGCACACCAACAGCTCCAGGGATTCTGTTCTCTCACGTCCTACATGCCATGGAAGTCTGCCTCATTGTCCTCATTTGAGCTGCACTTAGCAACACAATCTGATTCGCCTTTCTTCTAGGAACTCACACTCAAGGACCCCATACCTACAGGAGAAAGGAGGCTTGCGTTCCTACTGCAACCAAAGCACAGTTGTTCCTGTTACACTGCAGTATTTTGAATAGGCTAAGGACCGATAGCCTACTTAGAGTGTTCCAAGGATGAGTGAGTTCGCTACATGCAGAACACTTTGGGAAGAAAAGTTGATTCAGGCAAGGGAACAGGGTGTAGCTAGAGTCTCTTTTGACTTGTTGGAAATCAGATGGGTTTAGACTTCGTGTTCACCGCAAAAGATGACCTGATGGCACAAGCCTTGTTTCCCATATTAAAAGCTCTATTCAGGTTGCCCTGAAGCTACCTAAATACGTCTATTTCTGACTGGCCTCTAGTCACTGTAGTTACACTCAGGACGAAAAGATTTCTCTAACGAAGCACGATGCTTCCATAGCATGGGTGGTAGCTCATCCCGTCAGGCTCTAGAGCTAAAGGGAAACTTGACGTCAGTACTTGCCTCACGCTAAGGCCTGAAGAGCCCTGCTGAAGCGAAAGCGTGTTGCAGTTTACATTAGCTCGTATTCGCAGTTCTAGTTTACTTTAACGTTTCTACGGTTTTCCAGACTCTTTGGACCCTCTTGTGGGCACCCCATTGCCTACCAATACAGTGAGTACCAGCAGGCCGTACTGCCCTTCTAAGAAACATCCAGGCCGTAAGCCTTTCCAAGTCCCTCTATGTGTTCAGAGAGTAGGGCAATACACTGCACCCTTCCTTGGGAAAGCTAGATGTCCTCAGCACACCAACAGCTCCAGGGATTCTGTTCTCTCACGTCCTACATGCCATGGAGTCTGCCTCATTGTCCGATTTTGAGCTGCTCTTAGAAACACAATCTGCTTCGCCTTTCTTCCAGGAACTCACACCCAAGGACCCCATACCTACAGTAGAAAGGAGGCTTGCATCCTACTGCAACGAAACCACAGTTTTCCTGTTACACTGCAGGATTATAGAATAGGCTTTAGCCTATTCTAGCCCGATAGCCTACATAGAGCATTTCAAATTTGAGGGAGTTCGCTACATGGAGAACACTTTGTGAAGAAAAGTTGATTCAGGCAAGGGACCAGGGTAGAGCTAGAGTCTCTTTTGACTTGTTAGAAATCAGAAGACTTCAGGCTGATTGTTCACCTGCAAAGAAGACCTGATGGCACAAGCCTTGCTTTCCCATATTAAAAGCTCTTAGTCATGCTGCCCTGAAGCTACCTAAATAACTCTCTTTTTGACTGGCCTCTAGTCACTGTAGTTAGCCCTCTGGAACAAAAAGCAGTTTTCTCTAAAGAAACACGGTGCTTCCATAGTATGGGTGGGAGCTCATCCTGTCAGGCTCTAGAGCTAAAGGGAAACTTGACGTGAGTACTTGCCTCACGCTAAGGCCTGAAAAGCCCTGCTGAAGCGAAAGCGTGTTGCAGTTTCCATTAGCTAGTATTCGCAGTTCTGCTTTACTTTAACGTTTCTCCGCTTTTCCAGACACTTAGGACCCTCGTGTGGGCACCCCACTGCCTACAAATACAGTGAGTACCAGCAGGTTCCACTGCCCTTCTAAGAAACTTCCAGGCCGTAAGTCTTTCCAAGTCACTCTGCATTCAGAGAGCAGGGCAATACACTGCACCCTTCCTTGGGAACGCTAGATGTCCTCAGCACACCAACAGCTCCAGGGATTCTGTTCTCTCACGTCCTACATGCCATGGAAGTCTGCCTCATTGTCCTCATTTGAGCTGCACTTAGCAACACAATCTGATTCGCCTTTCTTCTAGGAACTCACACTCAAGGACCCCATACCTACAGGAGAAAGGAGGCTTGCGTTCCTACTGCAACCAAAGCACAGTTGTTCCTGTTACACTGCAGTATTTTGAATAGGCTAAGGACCGATAGCCTACTTAGAGTGTTCCAAGGATGAGTGAGTTCGCTACATGCAGAACACTTTGGGAAGAAAAGTTGATTCAGGCAAGGGAACAGGGTGTAGCTAGAGTCTCTTTTGACTTGTTGGAAATCAGATGGGTTTAGACTTCGTGTTCACCGCAAAAGATGACCTGATGGCACAAGCCTTGTTTCCCATATTAAAAGCTCTATTCAGGTTGCCCTGAAGCTACCTAAATACGTCTATTTCTGACTGGCCTCTAGTCACTGTAGTTACACTCAGGACGAAAAGATTTCTCTAACGAAGCACGATGCTTCCATAGCATGGGTGGTAGCTCATCCCGTCAGGCTCTAGAGCTAAAGGGAAACTTGACGTCAGTACTTGCCTCACGCTAAGGCCTGAAGAGCCCTGCTGAAGCGAAAGCGTGTTGCAGTTTCCATTAGCTCGTATTCGCAGTTCTGCTTTACTTTAACGTTTCTACGGTTTTCCAGACTCTTTGGACCCTCGTGTGGGCACCCCATTGCCTACCAATACAGTGAGTACCAGCAGGCCGTACTGCCCTTCTAAGAAACATCCAGGCCGTAAGCCTTTCCAAGTCACTCTATGTGTTCAGAGAGTAGGGCAATACACTGCACCCTTCCTTGGGAAAGCTAGATGTCCTCAGCACACCAACAGCTCCAGGGATTCTGTTCTCTCACGTCCTACATGCCATGGAGTCTGCCTCATTGTCCGATTTTGAGCTGCTCTTAGAAACACAATCTGCTTCGCCTTTCTTCCAGGAACTCACACCCAAGGACCCCATACCTACAGTAGAAAGGAGGCTTGCATCCTACTGCAACGAAACCACAGTTTTCCTGTTACACTGCAGGATTATAGAATAGGCTTTAGCCTATTCTAGCCCGATAGCCTACATAGAGCATTTCAAATTTGAGGGAGTTCGCTACATGGAGAACACTTTGTGAAGAAAAGTTGATTCAGGCAAGGGACCAGGGTAGAGCTAGAGTCTCTTTTGACTTGTTAGAAATCAGAAGACTTCAGGCTGATTGTTCACCTGCAAAGAAGACCTGATGGCACAAGCCTTGCTTTCCCATATTAAAAGCTCTTAGTCATGCTGCCCTGAAGCTACCTAAATAACTCTCTTTTTGACTGGCCTCTAGTCACTGTAGTTAGCCCTCTGGAACAAAAAGGAGTTTTCTCTAAAGAAACACGGTGCTTCCATAGTATGGGTGGGAGCTCATCCTGTCAGGCTCTAGAGCTAAAGGGAAACTTGACGTGAGTACTTGCCTCACGCTAAGGCCTGAAAAGCCCTGCTGAAGCGAAAGCGTGTTGCAGTTTCCATTAGCTAGTATTCGCAGTTCTGCTTTACTTTAACGTTTCTCCGCTTTTCCAGACACTTAGGACCCTCGTGTGGGCACCCCACTGCCTACAAATACAGTGAGTACCAGCAGGTTCCACTGCCCTTCTAAGAAACTTCCAGGCCGTAAGTCTTTCCAAGTCACTCTGCATTCAGAGAGCAGGGCAATACACTGCACCCTTCCTTGGGAACGCTAGATGTCCTCAGCACACCAACAGCTCCAGGGATTCTGTTCTCTCACGTCCTACATGCCATGGAAGTCTGCCTCATTGTCCTCATTTGAGCTGCACTTAGCAACACAATCTGATTCGCCTTTCTTCTAGGAACTCACACTCAAGGACCCCATACCTACAGGAGAAAGGAGGCTTGCGTTCCTACTGCAACCAAAGCACAGTTGTTCCTGTTACACTGCAGTATTTTGAATAGGCTAAGGACCGATAGCCTACTTAGAGTGTTCCAAGGATGAGTGAGTTCGCTACATGCAGAACACTTTGGGAAGAAAAGTTGATTCAGGCAAGGGAACAGGGTGTAGCTAGAGTCTCTTTTGACTTGTTGGAAATCAGATGGGTTTAGACTTCGTGTTCACCGCAAAAGATGACCTGATGGCACAAGCCTTGTTTCCCATATTAAAAGCTCTATTCAGGTTGCCCTGAAGCTACCTAAATACGTCTATTTCTGACTGGCCTCTAGTCACTGTAGTTACACTCAGGACGAAAAGATTTCTCTAACGAAGCACGATGCTTCCATAGCATGGGTGGTAGCTCATCCCGTCAGGCTCTAGAGCTAAAGGGAAACTTGACGTCAGTACTTGCCTCACGCTAAGGCCTGAAGAGCCCTGCTGAAGCGAAAGCGTGTTGCAGTTTACATTAGCTCGTATTCGCAGTTCTGCTTTACTTTAACGTTTCTACGGTTTTCCAGACTCTTTGGACCCTCGTGTGGGCACCCCATTGCCTACCAATACAGTGAGTACCAGCAGGCCGTACTGCCCTTCTAAGAAACATCCAGGCCGTAAGCCTTTCCAAGTCACTCTATGTGTTCAGAGAGTAGGGCAATACACTGCACCCTTCCTTGGGAAAGCTAGATGTCCTCAGCACACCAACAGATCCAGGGATTCTGTTCTCTCACGTCCTACATGCCATGGAGTCTGCCTCATTGTCCGATTTTGAGCTGCTCTTAGAAACACAATCTGCTTCGCCTTTCTTCCAGGAACTCACACCCAAGGACCCCATACCTACAGTAGAAAGGAGGCTTGCATCCTACTGCAACGAAACCACAGTTTTCCTGTTACACTGCAGGATTATAGAATAGGCTTTAGCCTATTCTAGCCCGATAGCCTACATAGAGCATTTCAAATTTGAGGGAGTTCGCTACATGGAGAACACTTTGTGAAGAAAAGTTGATTCAGGCAAGGGACCAGGGTAGAGCTAGAGTCTCTTTTGACTTGTTAGAAATCAGAAGACTTCAGGCTGATTGTTCACCTGCAAAGAAGACCTGATGGCACAAGCCTTGCTTTCCCATATTAAAAGCTCTTAGTCATGCTGCCCTGAAGCTACCTAAATAACTCTCTTTTTGACTGGCCTCTAGTCACTGTAGTTAGCCCTCTGGAACAAAAAGGAGTTTTCTCTAAAGAAACACGGTGCTTCCATAGTATGGGTGGGAGCTCATCCTGTCAGGCTCTAGAGCTAAAGGGAAACTTGACGTGAGTACTTGCCTCACGCTAAGGCCTGAAAAGCCCTGCTGAAGCGAAAGCGTGTTGCAGTTTCCATTAGCTAGTATTCGCAGTTCTGCTTTACTTTAACGTTTCTCCGCTTTTCCAGACACTTAGGACCCTCGTGTGGGCACCCCACTGCCTACAAATACAGTGAGTACCAGCAGGTTCCACTGCCCTTCTAAGAAACTTCCAGGCCGTAAGTCTTTCCAAGTCACTCTGCATTCAGAGAGCAGGGCAATACACTGCACCCTTCCTTGGGAACGCTAGATGTCCTCAGCACACCAACAGCTCCAGGGATTCTGTTCTCTCACGTCCTACATGCCATGGAAGTCTGCCTCATTGTCCTCATTTGAGCTGCACTTAGCAACACAATCTGATTCGCCTTTCTTCTAGGAACTCACACTCAAGGACCCCATACCTACAGGAGAAAGGAGGCTTGCGTTCCTACTGCAACCAAAGCACAGTTGTTCCTGTTACACTGCAGTATTTTGAATAGGCTAAGGACCGATAGCCTACTTAGAGTGTTCCAAGGATGAGTGAGTTCGCTACATGCAGAACACTTTGGGAAGAAAAGTTGATTCAGGCAAGGGAACAGGGTGTAGCTAGAGTCTCTTTTGACTTGTTGGAAATCAGATGGGTTTAGACTTCGTGTTCACCGCAAAAGATGACCTGATGGCACAAGCCTTGTTTCCCATATTAAAAGCTTTATTCAGGTTGCCCTGAAGCTACCTAAATACGTCTATTTCTGACTGGCCTCTAGTCACTGTAGTTACACTCAGGACGAAAAGATTTCTCTAACGAAGCACGATGCTTCCATAGCATGGGTGGTAGCTCATCCCGTCAGGCTCTAGAGCTAAAGGGAAACTTGACGTCAGTACTTGCCTCACGCTAAGGCCTGAAGAGCCCTGCTGAAGCGAAAGCGTGTTGCAGTTTACATTAGCTCGTATTCGCAGTTCTGCTTTACTTTAACGTTTCTACGGTTTTCCAGACTCTTTGGACCCTCGTGTGGGCACCCCATTGCCTACCAATACAGTGAGTACCAGCAGGCCGTACTGCCCTTCTAAGAAACATCCAGGCCGTAAGCCTTTCCAAGTCCCTCTATGTGTTCAGAGAGTAGGGCAATACACTGCACCCTTCCTTGGGAAAGCTAGATGTCCTCAGCACACCAACAGCTCCAGGGATTCTGTTCTCTCACGTCCTACATGCCATGGAGTCTGCCTCATTGTCCGATTTTGAGCTGCTCTTAGAAACACAATCTGCTTCGCCTTTCTTCCAGGAACTCACACCCAAGGACCCCATACCTACAGTAGAAAGGAGGCTTGCATCCTACTGCAACGAAACCACAGTTTTCCTGTTACACTGCAGGATTATAGAATAGGCTTTAGCCTATTCTAGCCCGATAGCCTACATAGAGCATTTCAAATTTGAGGGAGTTCGCTACATGGAGAACACTTTGTGAAGAAAAGTTGATTCAGGCAAGGGACCAGGGTAGAGCTAGAGTCTCTTTTGACTTGTTAGAAATCAGAAGACTTCAGGCTGATTGTTCACCTGCAAAGAAGACCTGATGGCACAAGCCTTGCTTTCCCATATTAAAAGCTCTTAGTCATGCTGCCCTGAAGCTACCTAAATAACTCTCTTTTTGACTGGCCTCTAGTCACTGTAGTTAGCCCTCTGGAACAAAAAGCAGTTTTCTCTAAAGAAACACGGTGCTTCCATAGTATGGGTGGGAGCTCATCCTGTCAGGCTCTAGAGCTAAAGGGAAACTTGACGTGAGTACTTGCCTCACGCTAAGGCCTGAAAAGCCCTGCTGAAGCGAAAGCGTGTTGCAGTTTCCATTAGCTAGTATTCGCAGTTCTGCTTTACTTTAACGTTTCTCCGCTTTTCCAGACACTTAGGACCCTCGTGTGGGCACCCCACTGCCTACAAATACAGTGAGTACCAGCAGGTTCCACTGCCCTTCTAAGAAACTTCCAGGCCGTAAGTCTTTCCAAGTCACTCTGCATTCAGAGAGCAGGGCAATACACTGCACCCTTCCTTGGGAACGCTAGATGTCCTCAGCACACCAACAGCTCCAGGGATTCTGTTCTCTCACGTCCTACATGCCATGGAAGTCTGCCTCATTGTCCTCATTTGAGCTGCACTTAGCAACACAATCTGATTCGCCTTTCTTCTAGGAACTCACACTCAAGGACCCCATACCTACAGGAGAAAGGAGGCTTGCGTTCCTACTGCAACCAAAGCACAGTTGTTCCTGTTACACTGCAGTATTTTGAATAGGCTAAGGACCGATAGCCTACTTAGAGTGTTCCAAGGATGAGTGAGTTCGCTACATGCAGAACACTTTGGGAAGAAAAGTTGATTCAGGCAAGGGAACAGGGTGTAGCTAGAGTCTCTTTTGACTTGTTGGAAATCAGATGGGTTTAGACTTCGTGTTCACCGCAAAAGATGACCTGATGGCACAAGCCTTGTTTCCCATATTAAAAGCTCTATTCAGGTTGCCCTGAAGCTACCTAAATACGTCTATTTCTGACTGGCCTCTAGTCACTGTAGTTACACTCAGGACGAAAAGATTTCTCTAACGAAGCACGATGCTTCCATAGCATGGGTGGTAGCTCATCCCGTCAGGCTCTAGAGCTAAAGGGAAACTTGACGTCAGTACTTGCCTCACGCTAAGGCCTGAAGAGCCCTGCTGAAGCGAAAGCGTGTTGCAGTTTACATTAGCTCGTATTCGCAGTTCTGCTTTACTTTAACGTTTCTACGGTTTTCCAGACTCTTTGGACCCTCGTGTGGGCACCCCATTGCCTACCAATACAGTGAGTACCAGCAGGCCGTACTGCCCTTCTAAGAAACATCCAGGCCGTAAGCCTTTCCAAGTCCCTCTATGTGTTCAGAGAGTAGGGCAATACACTGCACCCTTCCTTGGGAAAGCTAGATGTCCTCAGCACACCAACAGCTCCAGGGATTCTGTTCTCTCACGTCCTACATGCCATGGAGTCTGCCTCATTGTCCGATTTTGAGCTGCTCTTAGAAACACAATCTGCTTCGCCTTTCTTCCAGGAACTCACACCCAAGGACCCCATACCTACAGTAGAAAGGAGGCTTGCATCCTACTGCAACGAAACCACAGTTTTCCTGTTACACTGCAGGATTATAGAATAGGCTTTAGCCTATTCTAGCCCGATAGCCTACATAGAGCATTTCAAATTTGAGGGAGTTCGCTACATGGAGAACACTTTGTGAAGAAAAGTTGATTCAGGCAAGGGACCAGGGTAGAGCTAGAGTCTCTTTTGACTTGTTAGAAATCAGAAGACTTCAGGCTGATTGTTCACCTGCAAAGAAGACCTGATGGCACAAGCCTTGCTTTCCCATATTAAAAGCTCTTAGTCATGCTGCCCTGAAGCTACCTAAATAACTCTCTTTTTGACTGGCCTCTAGTCACTGTAGTTAGCCCTCTGGAACAAAAAGCAGTTTTCTCTAAAGAAACACGGTGCTTCCATAGTATGGGTGGGAGCTCATCCTGTCAGGCTCTAGAGCTAAAGGGAAACTTGACGTGAGTACTTGCCTCACGCTAAGGCCTGAAAAGCCCTGCTGAAGCGAAAGCGTGTTGCAGTTTCCATTAGCTAGTATTCGCAGTTCTGCTTTACTTTAACGTTTCTCCGCTTTTCCAGACACTTAGGACCCTCGTGTGGGCACCCCACTGCCTACAAATACAGTGAGTACCAGCAGGTTCCACTGCCCTTCTAAGAAACTTCCAGGCCGTAAGTCTTTCCAAGTCACTCTGCATTCAGAGAGCAGGGCAATACACTGCACCCTTCCTTGGGAACGCTAGATGTCCTCAGCACACCAACAGCTCCAGGGATTCTGTTCTCTCACGTCCTACATGCCATGGAAGTCTGCCTCATTGTCCTCATTTGAGCTGCACTTAGCAACACAATCTGATTCGCCTTTCTTCTAGGAACTCACACTCAAGGACCCCATACCTACAGGAGAAAGGAGGCTTGCGTTCCTACTGCCACCAAAGCACAGTTGTTCCTGTTACACTGCAGTATTTTGAATAGGCTAAGGACCGATAGCCTACTTAGAGTGTTCCAAGGATGAGTGAGTTCGCTACATGCAGAACACTTTGGGAAGAAAAGTTGATTCAGGCAAGGGAACAGGGTGTAGCTAGAGTCTCTTTTGACTTGTTGGAAATCAGATGGGTTTAGACTTCGTGTTCACCGCAAAAGATGACCTGATGGCACAAGCCTTGTTTCCCATATTAAAAGCTCTATTCAGGTTGCCCTGAAGCTACCTAAATACGTCTATTTCTGACTGGCCTCTAGTCACTGTAGTTACACTCAGGACGAAAAGATTTCTCTAACGAAGCACGATGCTTCCATAGCATGGGTGGTAGCTCATCCCGTCAGGCTCTAGAGCTAAAGGGAAACTTGACGTCAGTACTTGCCTCACGCTAAGGCCTGAAGAGCCCTGCTGAAGCGAAAGCGTGTTGCAGTTTACATTAGCTCGTATTCGCAGTTCTGCTTTACTTTAACGTTTCTACGGTTTTCCAGACTCTTTGGACCCTCGTGTGGGCACCCCATTGCCTACCAATACAGTGAGTACCAGCAGGCCGTACTGCCCTTCTAAGAAACATCCAGGCCGTAAGCCTTTCCAAGTCCCTCTATGTGTTCAGAGAGTAGGGCAATACACTGCACCCTTCCTTGGGAAAGCTAGATGTCCTCAGCACACCAACAGCTCCAGGGATTCTGTTCTCTCACGTCCTACATGCCATGGAGTCTGCCTCATTGTCCGATTTTGAGCTGCTCTTAGAAACACAATCTGCTTCGCCTTTCTTCCAGGAACTCACACCCAAGGACCCCATACCTACAGTAGAAAGGAGGCTTGCATCCTACTGCAACGAAACCACAGTTTTCCTGTTACACTGCAGGATTATAGAATAGGCTTTAGCCTATTCTAGCCCGATAGCCTACATAGAGCATTTCAAATTTGAGGGAGTTCGCTACATGGAGAACACTTTGTGAAGAAAAGTTGATTCAGGCAAGGGACCAGGGTAGAGCTAGAGTCTCTTTTGACTTGTTAGAAATCAGAAGACTTCAGGCTGATTGTTCACCGGCAAAGAAGACCTGATGGCACAAGCCTTGCTTTCCCATATTAAAAGCTCTTAGTCATGCTGCCCTGAAGCTACCTAAATAACTCTCTTTTTGACTGGCCTCTAGTCACTGTAGTTAGCCCTCTGGAACAAAAAGCAGTTTTCTCTAAAGAAACACGGTGCTTCCATAGTATGGGTGGGAGCTCATCCTGTCAGGCTCTAGAGCTAAAGGGAAACTTGACGTGAGTACTTGCCTCACGCTAAGGCCTGAAAAGCCCTGCTGAAGCGAAAGCGTGTTGCAGTTTCCATTAGCTAGTATTCGCAGTTCTGCTTTACTTTAACGTTTCTCCGCTTTTCCAGACACTTAGGACCCTCGTGTGGGCACCCCACTGCCTACAAATACAGTGAGTACCAGCAGGTTCCACTGCCCTTCTAAGAAACTTCCAGGCCGTAAGTCTTTCCAAGTCACTCTGCATTCAGAGAGCAGGGCAATACACTGCACCCTTCCTTGGGAACGCTAGATGTCCTCAGCACACCAACAGCTCCAGGGATTCTGTTCTCTCACGTCCTACATGCCATGGAAGTCTGCCTCATTGTCCTCATTTGAGCTGCACTTAGCAACACAATCTGATTCGCCTTTCTTCTAGGAACTCACACTCAAGGACCCCATACCTACAGGAGAAAGGAGGCTTGCGTTCCTACTGCCACCAAAGCACAGTTGTTCCTGTTACACTGCAGTATTTTGAATAGGCTAAGGACCGATAGCCTACTTAGAGTGTTCCAAGGATGAGTGAGTTCGCTACATGCAGAACACTTTGGGAAGAAAAGTTGATTCAGGCAAGGGAACAGGGTGTAGCTAGAGTCTCTTTTGACTTGTTGGAAATCAGATGGGTTTAGACTTCGTGTTCACCGCAAAAGATGACCTGATGGCACAAGCCTTGTTTCCCATATTAAAAGCTCTATTCAGGTTGCCCTGAAGCTACCTAAATACGTCTATTTCTGACTGGCCTCTAGTCACTGTAGTTACACTCAGGACGAAAAGATTTCTCTAACGAAGCACGATGCTTCCATAGCATGGGTGGTAGCTCATCCCGTCAGGCTCTAGAGCTAAAGGGAAACTTGACGTCAGTACTTGCCTCACGCTAAGGCCTGAAGAGCCCTGCTGAAGCGAAAGCGTGTTGCAGTTTACATTAGCTCGTATTCGCAGTTCTGCTTTACTTTAACGTTTCTACGGTTTTCCAGACTCTTTGGACCCTCGTGTGGGCACCCCATTGCCTACCAATACAGTGAGTACCAGCAGGCCGTACTGCCCTTCTAAGAAACATCCAGGCCGTAAGCCTTTCCAAGTCCCTCTATGTGTTCAGAGAGTAGGGCAATACACTGCACCCTTCCTTGGGAAAGCTAGATGTCCTCAGCACACCAACAGCTCCAGGGATTCTGTTCTCTCACGTCCTACATGCCATGGAGTCTGCCTCATTGTCCGATTTTGAGCTGCTCTTAGAAACACAATCTGCTTCGCCTTTCTTCCAGGAACTCACACCCAAGGACCCCATACCTACAGTAGAAAGGAGGCTTGCATCCTACTGCAACGAAACCACAGTTTTCCTGTTACACTGCAGGATTATAGAATAGGCTTTAGCCTATTCTAGCCCGATAGCCTACATAGAGCATTTCAAATTTGAGGGAGTTCGCTACATGGAGAACACTTTGTGAAGAAAAGTTGATTCAGGCAAGGGACCAGGGTAGAGCTAGAGTCTCTTTTGACTTGTTAGAAATCAGAAGACTTCAGGCTGATTGTTCACCGGCAAAGAAGACCTGATGGCACAAGCCTTGCTTTCCCATATTAAAAGCTCTTAGTCATGCTGCCCTGAAGCTACCTAAATAACTCTCTTTTTGACTGGCCTCTAGTCACTGTAGTTAGCCCTCTGGAACAAAAAGCAGTTTTCTCTAAAGAAACACGGTGCTTCCATAGTATGGGTGGGAGCTCATCCTGTCAGGCTCTAGAGCTAAAGGGAAACTTGACGTGAGTACTTGCCTCACGCTAAGGCCTGAAAAGCCCTGCTGAAGCGAAAGCGTGTTGCAGTTTCCATTAGCTAGTATTCGCAGTTCTGCTTTACTTTAACGTTTCTCCGCTTTTCCAGACACTTAGGACCCTCGTGTGGGCACCCCACTGCCTACAAATACAGTGAGTACCAGCAGGTTCCACTGCCCTTCTAAGAAACTTCCAGGCCGTAAGTCTTTCCAAGTCACTCTGCATTCAGAGAGCAGGGCAATACACTGCACCCTTCCTTGGGAACGCTAGATGTCCTCAGCACACCAACAGCTCCAGGGATTCTGTTCTCTCACGTCCTACATGCCATGGAAGTCTGCCTCATTGTCCTCATTTGAGCTGCACTTAGCAACACAATCTGATTCGCCTTTCTTCTAGGAACTCACACTCAAGGACCCCATACCTACAGGAGAAAGGAGGCTTGCGTTCCTACTGCAACCAAAGCACAGTTGTTCCTGTTACACTGCAGTATTTTGAATAGGCTAAGGACCGATAGCCTACTTAGAGTGTTCCAAGGATGAGTGAGTTCGCTACATGCAGAACACTTTGGGAAGAAAAGTTGATTCAGGCAAGGGAACAGGGTGTAGCTAGAGTCTCTTTTGACTTGTTGGAAATCAGATGGGTTTAGACTTCGTGTTCACCGCAAAAGATGACCTGATGGCACAAGCCTTGTTTCCCATATTAAAAGCTCTATTCAGGTTGCCCTGAAGCTACCTAAATACGTCTATTTCTGACTGGCCTCTAGTCACTGTAGTTACACTCAGGACGAAAAGATTTCTCTAACGAAGCACGATGCTTCCATAGCATGGGTGGTAGCTCATCCCGTCAGGCTCTAGAGCTAAAGGGAAACTTGACGTCAGTACTTGCCTCACGCTAAGGCCTGAAGAGCCCTGCTGAAGCGAAAGCGTGTTGCAGTTTACATTAGCTCGTATTCGCAGTTCTGCTTTACTTTAACGTTTCTACGGTTTTCCAGACTCTTTGGACCCTCGTGTGGGCACCCCATTGCCTACCAATACAGTGAGTACCAGCAGGCCGTACTGCCCTTCTAAGAAACATCCAGGCCGTAAGCCTTTCCAAGTCCCTCTATGTGTTCAGAGAGTAGGGCAATACACTGCACCCTTCCTTGGGAAAGCTAGATGTCCTCAGCACACCAACAGCTCCAGGGATTCTGTTCTCTCACGTCCTACATGCCATGGAGTCTGCCTCATTGTCCGATTTTGAGCTGCTCTTAGAAACACAATCTGCTTCGCCTTTCTTCCAGGAACTCACACCCAAGGACCCCATACCTACAGTAGAAAGGAGGCTTGCATCCTACTGCAACGAAACCACAGTTTTCCTGTTACACTGCAGGATTATAGAATAGGCTTTAGCCTATTCTAGCCCGATAGCCTACATAGAGCATTTCAAATTTGAGGGAGTTCGCTACATGGAGAACACTTTGTGAAGAAAAGTTGATTCAGGCAAGGGACCAGGGTAGAGCTAGAGTCTCTTTTGACTTGTTAGAAATCAGAAGACTTCAGGCTGATTGTTCACCTGCAAAGAAGACCTGATGGCACAAGCCTTGCTTTCCCATATTAAAAGCTCTTAGTCATGCTGCCCTGAAGCTACCTAAATAACTCTCTTTTTGACTGGCCTCTAGTCACTGTAGTTAGCCCTCTGGAACAAAAAGGAGTTTTCTCTAAAGAAACACGGTGCTTCCATAGTATGGGTGGGAGCTCATCCTGTCAGGCTCTAGAGCTAAAGGGAAACTTGACGTGAGTACTTGCCTCACGCTAAGGCCTGAAAAGCCCTGCTGAAGCGAAAGCGTGTTGCAGTTTCCATTAGCTAGTATTCGCAGTTCTGCTTTACTTTAACGTTTCTCCGCTTTTCCAGACACTTAGGACCCTCGTGTGGGCACCCCACTGCCTACAAATACAGTGAGTACCAGCAGGTTCCACTGCCCTTCTAAGAAACTTCCAGGCCGTAAGTCTTTCCAAGTCACTCTGCATTCAGAGAGCAGGGCAATACACTGCACCCTTCCTTGGGAAAGCTAGATGTCCTCAGCACACCAACAGCTCCAGGGATTCTGTTCTCTCACGTCCTACATGCCATGGAAGTCTGCCTCATTGTCCTCATTTGAGCTGCACTTAGCAACACAATCTGATTCGCCTTTCTTCTAGGAACTCACACCCAAGGACCCCATACCTACAGTAGAAACGAGGCTTGCATTCCTACTGCAACGAAACCACTGTTTCCTGTTACACTGCAGTATTTTGAATAGGCTAAGGACCGATAGCCTACTTAGAGTGTTCCAAGGATGAGTGAGTTCGCTACATGCAGAACACTTTGGGAAGTAATGTTGATTCAGGCAAGGGAACAGGGTGTAGCTAGAGTCTCTTTTGACTTGTTGGAAATCAGAAGGGTTTAGACTTCGTGTTCACCGCAAAAGATGACCTGATGGCACAAGCCTTGTTTCCCATATTAAAAGCTCTATTCAGGCTGCCCTGAAGCTACCTAAATACGTCTATTTCTGACTGGCCTCTAGTCACTGTAGTTACACTCTGGACGAAAAGGTTTCTCTAACGAAGCACGATGCTTCCATAGCATGGGTGGTAGCTCATCCCGTCAGGCTCTAGAGCTAAAGGGAAACTTGACGTCAGTACTTGCCTCACGCTAAGGCCTGAAGAGCCCTGCTGGAGCGAAAGCGTGTTGCAGTTTCCATTAGCTCGTATTCGCAGTTCTGCTTTACTTTAACGTTTCTACGGTTTTCCAGACTCTTTGGACCCTCGTGTGGGCACCCCATTGCCTACCAATACAGTGAGTACCAGCAGGCCGTACTGCCCTTCTAAGAAACATCCAGGCCGTAAGCCTTTCCAAGTCCCTCTATGTGTTCAGAGAGTAGGGCAATACACTGCACCCTTCCTTGGGAAAGCTAGATGTCCTCAGCACACCAACAGCTCCAGGGATTCTGTTCTCTCACGTCCTACATGCCATGGAGTCTGCCTCATTGTCCGATTTTGAGCTGCTCTTAGAAACACAATCTGCTTCGCCTTTCTTCCAGGAACTCACACCCAAGGACCCCATACCTACAGGAGAAAGGAGGCTTGCGTTCCTACTGCAACCAAAGCACAGTTGTTCCTGTTACACTGCAGTATTTTGAATAGGCTAAGGACCGATAGCCTACTTAGAGTGTTCCAAGGATGAGTGAGTTCGCTACATGCAGAACACTTTGGGAAGAAAAGTTGATTCAGGCAAGGGAACAGGGTGTAGCTGGAGTCTCTTTTGACTTGTTGGAAATCAGATGGGTTTAGACTTCGTGTTCACCGCAAAAGATGACCTGATGGCACAAGCCTTGTTTCCCATATTAAAAGCTCTATTCAGGTTGCCCTGAAGCTACCTAAATACGTCTATTTCTGACTGGCCTCTAGTCACTGTAGTTACACTCAGGACGAAAAGATTTCTCTAACGAAGCACGATGCTTCCATAGCATGGGTGGTAGCTCATCCCGTCAGGCTCTAGAGCTAAAGGGAAACTTGACGTCAGTACTTGCCTCACGCTAAGGCCTGAAGAGCCCTGCTGAAGCGACAGCGTGTTGCAGTTTACATTAGCTCGTATTCGCAGTTCTGCTTTACTTTAACGTTTCTACGGTTTTCCAGACTCTTTGGACCCTCGTGTGGGCACCCCATTGCCTACCAATACAGTGAGTACCAGCAGGCCGTACTGCCCTTCTAAGAAACATCCAGGCCGTAAGCCTTTCCAAGTCACTCTATGTGTTCAGAGAGTAGGGCAATACACTGCACCCTTCCTTGGGAAAGCTAGATGTCCTCAGCACACCAACAGCTCCAGGGATTCTGTTCTCTCACGTCCTACATGCCATGGAGTCTGCCTCATTGTCCGATTTTGAGCTGCTCTTAGAAACACAATCTGCTTCGCCTTTCTTCCAGGAACTCACACCCAAGGACCCCATACCTACAGTAGAAAGGAGGCTTGCATCCTACTGCAACGAAACCACAGTTTTCCTGTTACACTGCAGGATTATAGAATAGGCTTTAGCCTATTCTAGCCCGATAGCCTACATAGAGCATTTCAAATTTGAGGGAGTTCGCTACATGGAGAACACTTTGTGAAGAAAAGTTGATTCAGGCAAGGGACCAGGGTAGAGCTAGAGTCTCTTTTGACTTGTTAGAAATCAGAAGACTTCAGGCTGATTGTTCACCTGCAAAGAAGACCTGATGGCACAAGCCTTGCTTTCCCATATTAAAAGCTCTTAGTCATGCTGCCCTGAAGCTACCTAAATAACTCTCTTTTTGACTGGCCTCTAGTCACTGTAGTTAGCCCTCTGGAACAAAAAGCAGTTTTCTCTAAAGAAACACGGTGCTTCCATAGTATGGGTGGGAGCTCATCCTGTCAGGCTCTAGAGCTAAAGGGAAACTTGACGTGAGTACTTGCCTCACGCTAAGGCCTGAAAAGCCCTGCTGAAGCGAAAGCGTGTTGCAGTTTCCATTAGCTAGTATTCGCAGTTCTGCTTTACTTTAACGTTTCTCCGCTTTTCCAGACACTTAGGACCCTCGTGTGGGCACCCCACTGCCTACAAATACAGTGAGTACCAGCAGGTTCCACTGCCCTTCTAAGAAACTTCCAGGCCGTAAGTCTTTCCAAGTCACTCTGCATTCAGAGAGCAGGGCAATACACTGCACCCTTCCTTGGGAACGCTAGATGTCCTCAGCACACCAACAGCTCCAGGGATTCTGTTCTCTCACGTCCTACATGCCATGGAAGTCTGCCTCATTGTCCTCATTTGAGCTGCACTTAGCAACACAATCTGATTCGCCTTTCTTCTAGGAACTCACACTCAAGGACCCCATACCTACAGGAGAAAGGAGGCTTGCGTTCCTACTGCAACCAAAGCACAGTTGTTCCTGTTACACTGCAGTATTTTGAATAGGCTAAGGACCGATAGCCTACTTAGAGTGTTCCAAGGATGAGTGAGTTCGCTACATGCAGAACACTTTGGGAAGAAAAGTTGATTCAGGCAAGGGAACAGGGTGTAGCTAGAGTCTCTTTTGACTTGTTGGAAATCAGATGGGTTTAGACTTCGTGTTCACCGCAAAAGATGACCTGATGGCACAAGCCTTGTTTCCCATATTAAAAGCTCTATTCAGGTTGCCCTGAAGCTACCTAAATACGTCTATTTCTGACTGGCCTCTAGTCACTGTAGTTACACTCAGGACGAAAAGATTTCTCTAACGAAGCACGATGCTTCCATAGCATGGGTGGTAGCTCATCCCGTCAGGCTCTAGAGCTAAAGGGAAACTTGACGTCAGTACTTGCCTCACGCTAAGGCCTGAAGAGCCCTGCTGAAGCGAAAGCGTGTTGCAGTTTCCATTAGCTCGTATTCGCAGTTCTGCTTTACTTTAACGTTTCTACGGTTTTCCAGACTCTTTGGACCCTCGTGTGGGCACCCCATTGCCTACCAATACAGTGAGTACCAGCAGGCCGTACTGCCCTTCTAAGAAACATCCAGGCCGTAAGCCTTTCCAAGTCCCTCTATGTGTTCAGAGAGTAGGGCAATACACTGCACCCTTCCTTGGGAAAGCTAGATGTCCTCAGCACACCAACAGATCCAGGGATTCTGTTCTCTCACGTCCTACATGCCATGGAGTCTGCCTCATTGTCCGATTTTGAGCTGCTCTTAGAAACACAATCTGCTTCGCCTTTCTTCCAGGAACTCACACCCAAGGACCCCATACCTACAGTAGAAAGGAGGCTTGCATCCTACTGCAACGAAACCACAGTTTTCCTGTTACACTGCAGGATTATAGAATAGGCTTTAGCCTATTCTAGCCCGATAGCCTACATAGAGCATTTCAAATTTGAGGGAGTTCGCTACATGGAGAACACTTTGTGAAGAAAAGTTGATTCAGGCAAGGGACCAGGGTAGAGCTAGAGTCTCTTTTGACTTGTTAGAAATCAGAAGACTTCAGGCTGATTGTTCACCTGCAAAGAAGACCTGATGGCACAAGCCTTGCTTTCCCATATTAAAAGCTCTTAGTCATGCTGCCCTGAAGCTACCTAAATAACTCTCTTTTTGACTGGCCTCTAGTCACTGTAGTTAGCCCTCTGGAACAAAAAGCAGTTTTCTCTAAAGAAACACGGTGCTTCCATAGTATGGGTGGGAGCTCATCCTGTCAGGCTCTAGAGCTAAAGGGAAACTTGACGTGAGTTCTTGCCTCACGCTAAGGCCTGAAAAGCCCTGCTGAAGCGAAAGCGTGTTGCAGTTTCCATTAGCTAGTATTCGCAGTTCTGCTTTACTTTAACGTTTCTCCGCTTTTCCAGACACTTAGGACCCTCGTGTGGGCACCCCACTGCCTACAAATACAGTGAGTACCAGCAGGTTCCACTGCCCTTCTAAGAAACTTCCAGGCCGTAAGTCTTTCCAAGTCACTCTGCATTCAGAGAGCAGGGCAATACACTGCACCCTTCCTTGGGAACGCTAGATGTCCTCAGCACACCAACAGCTCCAGGGATTCTGTTCTCTCACGTCCTACATGCCATGGAAGTCTGCCTCATTGTCCTCATTTGAGCTGCACTTAGCAACACAATCTGATTCGCCTTTCTTCTAGGAACTCACACTCAAGGACCCCATACCTACAGGAGAAAGGAGGCTTGCGTTCCTACTGCAACCAAAGCACAGTTGTTCCTGTTACACTGCAGTATTTTGAATAGGCTAAGGACAGATAGCCTACTTAGAGTGTTCCAAGGATGAGTGAGTTCGCTACATGCAGAACACTTTGGGAAGAAAAGTTGATTCAGGCAAGGGAACAGGGTGTAGCTAGAGTCTCTTTTGACTTGTTGGAAATCAGATGGGTTTAGACTTCGTGTTCACCGCAAAAGATGACCTGATGGCACAAGCCTTGTTTCCCATATTAAAAGCTCTATTCAGGTTGCCCTGAAGCTACCTAAATACGTCTATTTCTGACTGGCCTCTAGTCACTGTAGTTACACTCAGGACGAAAAGATTTCTCTAACGAAGCACGATGCTTCCATAGCATGGGTGGTAGCTCATCCCGTCAGGCTCTAGAGCTAAAGGGAAACTTGACGTCAGTACTTGCCTCACGCTAAGGCCTGAAGAGCCCTGCTGAAGCGAAAGCGTGTTGCAGTTTACATTAGCTCGTATTCGCAGTTCTGCTTTACTTTAACGTTTCTACGGTTTTCCAGACTCTTTGGACCCTCGTGTGGGCACCCCATTGCCTACCAATACAGTGAGTACCAGCAGGCCGTACTGCCCTTCTAAGAAACATCCAGGCCGTAAGCCTTTCCAAGTCCCTCTATGTGTTCAGAGAGTAGGGCAATACACTGCACCCTTCCTTGGGAAAGCTAGATGTCCTCAGCACACCAACAGCTCCAGGGATTCTGTTCTCTCACGTCCTACATGCCATGGAGTCTGCCTCATTGTCCGATTTTGAGCTGCTCTTAGAAACACAATCTGCTTCGCCTTTCTTCCAGGAACTCACACCCAAGGACCCCATACCTACAGTAGAAAGGAGGCTTGCATCCTACTGCAACGAAACCACAGTTTTCCTGTTACACTGCAGGATTATAGAATAGGCTTTAGCCTATTCTAGCCCGATAGCCTACATAGAGCATTTCAAATTTGAGGGAGTTCGCTACATGGAGAACACTTTGTGAAGAAAAGTTGATTCAGGCAAGGGACCAGGGTAGAGCTAGAGTCTCTTTTGACTTGTTAGAAATCAGAAGACTTCAGGCTGATTGTTCACCTGCAAAGAAGACCTGATGGCACAAGCCTTGCTTTCCCATATTAAAAGCTCTTAGTCATGCTGCCCTGAAGCTACCTAAATAACTCTCTTTTTGACTGGCCTCTAGTCACTGTAGTTAGCCCTCTGGAACAAAAAGCAGTTTTCTCTAAAGAAACACGGTGCTTCCATAGTATGGGTGGGAGCTCATCCTGTCAGGCTCTAGAGCTAAAGGGAAACTTGACGTGAGTACTTGCCTCACGCTAAGGCCTGAAAAGCCCTGCTGAAGCGAAAGCGTGTTGCAGTTTCCATTAGCTAGTATTCGCAGTTCTGCTTTACTTTAACGTTTCTCCGCTTTTCCAGACACTTAGGACCCTCGTGTGGGCACCCCACTGCCTACAAATACAGTGAGTACCAGCAGGTTCCACTGCCCTTCTAAGAAACTTCCAGGCCGTAAGTCTTTCCAAGTCACTCTGCATTCAGAGAGCAGGGCAATACACTGCACCCTTCCTTGGGAACGCTAGATGTCCTCAGCACACCAACAGCTCCAGGGATTCTGTTCTCTCACGTCCTGCATGCCATGGAAGTCTGCCTCATTGTCCTCATTTGAGCTGCACTTAGCAACACAATCTGATTCGCCTTTCTTCTAGGAACTCACACTCAAGGACCCCATACCTACAGGAGAAAGGAGGCTTGCGTTCCTACTGCAACCAAAGCACAGTTGTTCCTGTTACACTGCAGTATTTTGAATAGGCTAAGGACCGATAGCCTACTTAGAGTGTTCCAAGGATGAGTGAGTTCGCTACATGCAGAACACTTTGGGAAGAAAAGTTGATTCAGGCAAGGGAACAGGGTGTAGCTAGAGTCTCTTTTGACTTGTTGGAAATCAGATGGGTTTAGACTTCGTGTTCACCGCAAAAGATGACCTGATGGCACAAGCCTTGTTTCCCATATTAAAAGCTCTATTCAGGTTGCCCTGAAGCTACCTAAATACGTCTATTTCTGACTGGCCTCTAGTCACTGTAGTTACACTCAGGACGAAAAGATTTCTCTAACGAAGCACGATGCTTCCATAGCATGGGTGGTAGCTCATCCCGTCAGGCTCTAGAGCTAAAGGGAAACTTGACGTCAGTACTTGCCTCACGCTAAGGCCTGAAGAGCCCTGCTGAAGCGAAAGCGTGTTGCAGTTTACATTAGCTCGTATTCGCAGTTCTGCTTTACTTTAACGTTTCTACGGTTTTCCAGACTCTTTGGACCCTCGTGTGGGCACCCCATTGCCTACCAATACAGTGAGTACCAGCAGGCCGTACTGCCCTTCTAAGAAACATCCAGGCCGTAAGCCTTTCCAAGTCCCTCTATGTGTTCAGAGAGTAGGGCAATACACTGCACCCTTCCTTGGGAAAGCTAGATGTCCTCAGCACACCAACAGCTCCAGGGATTCTGTTCTCTCACGTCCTACATGCCATGGAGTCTGCCTCATTGTCCGATTTTGAGCTGCTCTTAGAAACACAATCTGCTTCGCCTTTCTTCCAGGAACTCACACCCAAGGACCCCATACCTACAGTAGAAAGGAGGCTTGCATCCTACTGCAACGAAACCACAGTTTTCCTGTTACACTGCAGGATTATAGAATAGGCTTTAGCCTATTCTAGCCCGATAGCCTACATAGAGCATTTCAAATTTGAGGGAGTTCGCTACATGGAGAACACTTTGTGAAGAAAAGTTGATTCAGGCAAGGGACCAGGGTAGAGCTAGAGTCTCTTTTGACTTGTTAGAAATCAGAAGACTTCAGGCTGATTGTTCACCTGCAAAGAAGACCTGATGGCACAAGCCTTGCTTTCCCATATTAAAAGCTCTTAGTCATGCTGCCCTGAAGCTACCTAAATAACTCTCTTTTTGACTGGCCTCTAGTCACTGTAGTTAGCCCTCTGGAACAAAAAGCAGTTTTCTCTAAAGAAACACGGTGCTTCCATAGTATGGGTGGGAGCTCATCCTGTCAGGCTCTAGAGCTAAAGGGAAACTTGACGTGAGTACTTGCCTCACGCTAAGGCCTGAAAAGCCCTGCTGAAGCGAAAGCGTGTTGCAGTTTCCATTAGCTAGTATTCGCAGTTCTGCTTTACTTTAACGTTTCTCCGCTTTTCCAGACACTTAGGACCCTCGTGTGGGCACCCCACTGCCTACAAATACAGTGAGTACCAGCAGGTTCCACTGCCCTTCTAAGAAACTTCCAGGCCGTAAGTCTTTCCAAGTCACTCTGCATTCAGAGAGCAGGGCAATACACTGCACCCTTCCTTGGGAACGCTAGATGTCCTCAGCACACCAACAGCTCCAGGGATTCTGTTCTCTCACGTCCTGCATGCCATGGAAGTCTGCCTCATTGTCCTCATTTGAGCTGCACTTAGCAACACAATCTGATTCGCCTTTCTTCTAGGAACTCACACTCAAGGACCCCATACCTACAGGAGAAAGGAGGCTTGCGTTCCTACTGCAACCAAAGCACAGTTGTTCCTGTTACACTGCAGTATTTTGAATAGGCTAAGGACCGATAGCCTACTTAGAGTGTTCCAAGGATGAGTGAGTTCGCTACATGCAGAACACTTTGGGAAGAAAAGTTGATTCAGGCAAGGGAACAGGGTGTAGCTAGAGTCTCTTTTGACTTGTTGGAAATCAGATGGGTTTAGACTTCGTGTTCACCGCAAAAGATGACCTGATGGCACAAGCCTTGTTTCCCATATTAAAAGCTCTATTCAGGTTGCCCTGAAGCTACCTAAATACGTCTATTTCTGACTGGCCTCTAGTCACTGTAGTTACACTCAGGACGAAAAGATTTCTCTAACGAAGCACGATGCTTCCATAGCATGGGTGGTAGCTCATCCCGTCAGGCTCTAGAGCTAAAGGGAAACTTGACGTCAGTACTTGCCTCACGCTAAGGCCTGAAGAGCCCTGCTGAAGCGAAAGCGTGTTGCAGTTTACATTAGCTCGTATTCGCAGTTCTGCTTTACTTTAACGTTTCTA
This sequence comes from Eubalaena glacialis, assembly GCF_028564815.1. Taxonomy (NCBI): domain Eukaryota; kingdom Metazoa; phylum Chordata; class Mammalia; order Artiodactyla; family Balaenidae; genus Eubalaena; species Eubalaena glacialis. The sequence goes on along the minus strand of NC_083735.1, from coordinate 41,601,499 downwards.
CGGTTTTCCAGACTCTTTGGACCCTCTTGTGGGCACCCCATTGCCTACCAATACAGTGAGTACCAGCAGGCCGTACTGCCCTTCTAAGAAACATCCAGGCCGTAAGCCTTTCCAAGTCCCTCTATGTGTTCAGAGAGTAGGGCAATACACTGCACCCTTCCTTGGGAAAGCTAGATGTCCTCAGCACACCAACAGCTCCAGGGATTCTGTTCTCTCACGTCCTACATGCCATGGAGTCTGCCTCATTGTCCGATTTTGAGCTGCTCTTAGAAACACAATCTGCTTCGCCTTTCTTCCAGGAACTCACACCCAAGGACCCCATACCTACAGTAGAAAGGAGGCTTGCATCCTACTGCAACGAAACCACAGTTTTCCTGTTACACTGCAGGATTATAGAATAGGCTTTAGCCTATTCTAGCCCGATAGCCTACATAGAGCATTTCAAATTTGAGGGAGTTCGCTACATGGAGAACACTTTGTGAAGAAAAGTTGATTCAGGCAAGGGACCAGGGTAGAGCTAGAGTCTCTTTTGACTTGTTAGAAATCAGAAGACTTCAGGCTGATTGTTCACCTGCAAAGAAGACCTGATGGCACAAGCCTTGCTTTCCCATATTAAAAGCTCTTAGTCATGCTGCCCTGAAGCTACCTAAATAACTCTCTTTTTGACTGGCCTCTAGTCACTGTAGTTAGCCTTCTGGAACAAAAAGCAGTTTTCTCTAAAGAAACACGGTGCTTCCATAGTATGGGTGGGAGCTCATCCTGTCAGGCTCTAGAGCTAAAGGGAAACTTGACGTGAGTACTTGCCTCACGCTAAGGCCTGAAAAGCCCTGCTGAAGCGAAAGCGTGTTGCAGTTTCCATTAGCTAGTATTCGCAGTTCTGCTTTACTTTAACGTTTCTCCGCTTTTCCAGACACTTAGGACCCTCGTGTGGGCACCCCACTGCCTACAAATACAGTGAGTACCAGCAGGTTCCACTGCCCTTCTAAGAAACTTCCAGGCCGTAAGTCTTTCCAAGTCACTCTGCATTCAGAGAGCAGGGCAATACACTGCACCCTTCCTTGGGAACGCTAGATGTCCTCAGCACACCAACAGCTCCAGGGATTCTGTTCTCTCACGTCCTGCATGCCATGGAAGTCTGCCTCATTGTCCTCATTTGAGCTGCACTTAGCAACACAATCTGATTCGCCTTTCTTCTAGGAACTCACACTCAAGGACCCCATACCTACAGGAGAAAGGAGGCTTGCGTTCCTACTGCAACCAAAGCACAGTTGTTCCTGTTACACTGCAGTATTTTGAATAGGCTAAGGACCGATAGCCTACTTAGAGTGTTCCAAGGATGAGTGAGTTCGCTACATGCAGAACACTTTGGGAAGAAAAGTTGATTCAGGCAAGGGAACAGGGTGTAGCTAGAGTCTCTTTTGACTTGTTGGAAATCAGATGGGTTTAGACTTCGTGTTCACCGCAAAAGATGACCTGATGGCACAAGCCTTGTTTCCCATATTAAAAGCTCTATTCAGGTTGCCCTGAAGCTACCTAAATACGTCTATTTCTGACTGGCCTCTAGTCACTGTAGTTACACTCAGGACGAAAAGATTTCTCTAACGAAGCACGATGCTTCCATAGCATGGGTGGTAGCTCATCCCGTCAGGCTCTAGAGCTAAAGGGAAACTTGACGTCAGTACTTGCCTCACGCTAAGGCCTGAAGAGCCCTGCTGAAGCGAAAGCGTGTTGCAGTTTACATTAGCTCGTATTCGCAGTTCTGCTTTACTTTAACGTTTCTACGGTTTTCCAGACTCTTTGGACCCTCGTGTGGGCACCCCATTGCCTACCAATACAGTGAGTACCAGCAGGCCGTACTGCCCTTCTAAGAAACATCCAGGCCGTAAGCCTTTCCAAGTCCCTCTATGTGTTCAGAGAGTAGGGCAATACACTGCACCCTTCCTTGGGAAAGCTAGATGTCCTCAGCACACCAACAGCTCCAGGGATTCTGTTCTCTCACGTCCTACATGCCATGGAGTCTGCCTCATTGTCCGATTTTGAGCTGCTCTTAGAAACACAATCTGCTTCGCCTTTCTTCCAGGAACTCACACCCAAGGACCCCATACCTACAGTAGAAAGGAGGCTTGCATCCTACTGCAACGAAACCACAGTTTTCCTGTTACACTGCAGGATTATAGAATAGGCTTTAGCCTATTCTAGCCCGATAGCCTACATAGAGCATTTCAAATTTGAGGGAGTTCGCTACATGGAGAACACTTTGTGAAGAAAAGTTGATTCAGGCAAGGGACCAGGGTAGAGCTAGAGTCTCTTTTGACTTGTTAGAAATCAGAAGACTTCAGGCTGATTGTTCACCTGCAAAGAAGACCTGATGGCACAAGCCTTGCTTTCCCATATTAAAAGCTCTTAGTCATGCTGCCCTGAAGCTACCTAAATAACTCTCTTTTTGACTGGCCTCTAGTCACTGTAGTTAGCCCTCTGGAACAAAAAGCAGTTTTCTCTAAAGAAACACGGTGCTTCCATAGTATGGGTGGGAGCTCATCCTGTCAGGCTCTAGAGCTAAAGGGAAACTTGACGTGAGTACTTGCCTCACGCTAAGGCCTGAAAAGCCCTGCTGAAGCGAAAGCGTGTTGCAGTTTCCATTAGCTAGTATTCGCAGTTCTGCTTTACTTTAACGTTTCTCCGCTTTTCCAGACACTTAGGACCCTCGTGTGGGCACCCCACTGCCTACAAATACAGTGAGTACCAGCAGGTTCCACTGCCCTTCTAAGAAACTTCCAGGCCGTAAGTCTTTCCAAGTCACTCTGCATTCAGAGAGCAGGGCAATACACTGCACCCTTCCTTGGGAACGCTAGATGTCCTCAGCACACCAACAGCTCCAGGGATTCTGTTCTCTCACGTCCTGCATGCCATGGAAGTCTGCCTCATTGTCCTCATTTGAGCTGCACTTAGCAACACAATCTGATTCGCCTTTCTTCTAGGAACTCACACTCAAGGACCCCATACCTACAGGAGAAAGGAGGCTTGCGTTCCTACTGCAACCAAAGCACAGTTGTTCCTGTTACACTGCAGTATTTTGAATAGGCTAAGGACCGATAGCCTACTTAGAGTGTTCCAAGGATGAGTGAGTTCGCTACATGCAGAACACTTTGGGAAGAAAAGTTGATTCAGGCAAGGGAACAGGGTGTAGCTAGAGTCTCTTTTGACTTGTTGGAAATCAGATGGGTTTAGACTTCGTGTTCACCGCAAAAGATGACCTGATGGCACAAGCCTTGTTTCCCATATTAAAAGCTCTATTCAGGTTGCCCTGAAGCTACCTAAATACGTCTATTTCTGACTGGCCTCTAGTCACTGTAGTTACACTCAGGACGAAAAGATTTCTCTAACGAAGCACGATGCTTCCATAGCATGGGTGGTAGCTCATCCCGTCAGGCTCTAGAGCTAAAGGGAAACTTGACGTCAGTACTTGCCTCACGCTAAGGCCTGAAGAGCCCTGCTGAAGCGAAAGCGTGTTGCAGTTTACATTAGCTCGTATTCGCAGTTCTGCTTTACTTTAACGTTTCTACGGTTTTCCAGACTCTTTGGACCCTCGTGTGGGCACCCCATTGCCTACCAATACAGTGAGTACCAGCAGGCCGTACTGCCCTTCTAAGAAACATCCAGGCCGTAAGCCTTTCCAAGTCACTCTATGTGTTCAGAGAGTAGGGCAATACACTGCACCCTTCCTTGGGAAAGCTAGATGTCCTCAGCACACCAACAGCTCCAGGGATTCTGTTCTCTCACGTCCTACATGCCATGGAGTCTGCCTCATTGTCCGATTTTGAGCTGCTCTTAGAAACACAATCTGCTTCGCCTTTCTTCCAGGAACTCACACCCAAGGACCCCATACCTACAGTAGAAAGGAGGCTTGCATCCTACTGCAACGAAACCACAGTTTTCCTGTTACACTGCAGGATTATAGAATAGGCTTTAGCCTATTCTAGCCCGATAGCCTACATAGAGCATTTCAAATTTGAGGGAGTTCGCTACATGGAGAACACTTTGTGAAGAAAAGTTGATTCAGGCAAGGGACCAGGGTAGAGCTAGAGTCTCTTTTGACTTGTTAGAAATCAGAAGACTTCAGGCTGATTGTTCACCTGCAAAGAAGACCTGATGGCACAAGCCTTGCTTTCCCATATTAAAAGCTCTTAGTCATGCTGCCCTGAAGCTACCTAAATAACTCTCTTTTTGACTGGCCTCTAGTCACTGTAGTTAGCCCTCTGGAACAAAAAGGAGTTTTCTCTAAAGAAACACGGTGCTTCCATAGTATGGGTGGGAGCTCATCCTGTCAGGCTCTAGAGCTAAAGGGAAACTTGACGTGAGTACTTGCCTCACGCTAAGGCCTGAAAAGCCCTGCTGAAGCGAAAGCGTGTTGCAGTTTCCATTAGCTAGTATTCGCAGTTCTGCTTTACTTTAACGTTTCTCCGCTTTTCCAGACACTTAGGACCCTCGTGTGGGCACCCCACTGCCTACAAATACAGTGAGTACCAGCAGGTTCCACTGCCCTTCTAAGAAACTTCCAGGCCGTAAGTCTTTCCAAGTCACTCTGCATTCAGAGAGCAGGGCAATACACTGCACCCTTCCTTGGGAACGCTAGATGTCCTCAGCACACCAACAGCTCCAGGGATTCTGTTCTCTCACGTCCTGCATGCCATGGAAGTCTGCCTCATTGTCCTCATTTGAGCTGCACTTAGCAACACAATCTGATTCGCCTTTCTTCTAGGAACTCACACTCAAGGACCCCATACCTACAGGAGAAAGGAGGCTTGCGTTCCTACTGCAACCAAAGCACAGTTGTTCCTGTTACACTGCAGTATTTTGAATAGGCTAAGGACCGATAGCCTACTTAGAGTGTTCCAAGGATGAGTGAGTTCGCTACATGCAGAACACTTTGGGAAGAAAAGTTGATTCAGGCAAGGGAACAGGGTGTAGCTAGAGTCTCTTTTGACTTGTTGGAAATCAGATGGGTTTAGACTTCGTGTTCACCGCAAAAGATGACCTGATGGCACAAGCCTTGTTTCCCATATTAAAAGCTCTATTCAGGTTGCCCTGAAGCTACCTAAATACGTCTATTTCTGACTGGCCTCTAGTCACTGTAGTTACACTCAGGACGAAAAGATTTCTCTAACGAAGCACGATGCTTCCATAGCATGGGTGGTAGCTCATCCCGTCAGGCTCTAGAGCTAAAGGGAAACTTGACGTCAGTACTTGCCTCACGCTAAGGCCTGAAGAGCCCTGCTGAAGCGAAAGCGTGTTGCAGTTTACATTAGCTCGTATTCGCAGTTCTGCTTTACTTTAACGTTTCTACGGTTTTCCAGACTCTTTGGACCCTCGTGTGGGCACCCCATTGCCTACCAATACAGTGAGTACCAGCAGGCCGTACTGCCCTTCTAAGAAACATCCAGGCCGTAAGCCTTTCCAAGTCCCTCTATGTGTTCAGAGAGTAGGGCAATACACTGCACCCTTCCTTGGGAAAGCTAGATGTCCTCAGCACACCAACAGCTCCAGGGATTCTGTTCTCTCACGTCCTACATGCCATGGAGTCTGCCTCATTGTCCGATTTTGAGCTGCTCTTAGAAACACAATCTGCTTCGCCTTTCTTCCAGGAACTCACACCCAAGGACCCCATACCTACAGTAGAAAGGAGGCTTGCATCCTACTGCAACGAAACCACAGTTTTCCTGTTACACTGCAGGATTATAGAATAGGCTTTAGCCTATTCTAGCCCGATAGCCTACATAGAGCATTTCAAATTTGAGGGAGTTCGCTACATGGAGAACACTTTGTGAAGAAAAGTTGATTCAGGCAAGGGACCAGGGTAGAGCTAGAGTCTCTTTTGACTTGTTAGAAATCAGAAGACTTCAGGCTGATTGTTCACCTGCAAAGAAGACCTGATGGCACAAGCCTTGCTTTCCCATATTAAAAGCTCTTAGTCATGCTGCCCTGAAGCTACCTAAATAACTCTCTTTTTGACTGGCCTCTAGTCACTGTAGTTAGCCCTCTGGAACAAAAAGCAGTTTTCTCTAAAGAAACACGGTGCTTCCATAGTATGGGTGGGAGCTCATCCTGTCAGGCTCTAGAGCTAAAGGGAAACTTGACGTGAGTACTTGCCTCACGCTAAGGCCTGAAAAGCCCTGCTGAAGCGAAAGCGTGTTGCAGTTTCCATTAGCTAGTATTCGCAGTTCTGCTTTACTTTAACGTTTCTCCGCTTTTCCAGACACTTAGGACCCTCGTGTGGGCACCCCACTGCCTACAAATACAGTGAGTACCAGCAGGTTCCACTGCCCTTCTAAGAAACTTCCAGGCCGTAAGTCTTTCCAAGTCACTCTGCATTCAGAGAGCAGGGCAATACACTGCACCCTTCCTTGGGAACGCTAGATGTCCTCAGCACACCAACAGCTCCAGGGATTCTGTTCTCTCACGTCCTACATGCCATGGAAGTCTGCCTCATTGTCCTCATTTGAGCTGCACTTAGCAACACAATCTGATTCGCCTTTCTTCTAGGAACTCACACTCAAGGACCCCATACCTACAGGAGAAAGGAGGCTTGCGTTCCTACTGCAACCAAAGCACAGTTGTTCCTGTTACACTGCAGTATTTTGAATAGGCTAAGGACCGATAGCCTACTTAGAGTGTTCCAAGGATGAGTGAGTTCGCTACATGCAGAACACTTTGGGAAGAAAAGTTGATTCAGGCAAGGGAACAGGGTGTAGCTAGAGTCTCTTTTGACTTGTTGGAAATCAGATGGGTTTAGACTTCGTGTTCACCGCAAAAGATGACCTGATGGCACAAGCCTTGTTTCCCATATTAAAAGCTCTATTCAGGTTGCCCTGAAGCTACCTAAATACGTCTATTTCTGACTGGCCTCTAGTCACTGTAGTTACACTCAGGACGAAAAGATTTCTCTAACGAAGCACGATGCTTCCATAGCATGGGTGGTAGCTCATCCCGTCAGGCTCTAGAGCTAAAGGGAAACTTGACGTCAGTACTTGCCTCACGCTAAGGCCTGAAGAGCCCTGCTGAAGCGAAAGCGTGTTGCAGTTTACATTAGCTCGTATTCGCAGTTCTGCTTTACTTTAACGTTTCTACGGTTTTCCAGACTCTTTGGACCCTCGTGTGGGCACCCCATTGCCTACCAATACAGTGAGTACCAGCAGGCCGTACTGCCCTTCTAAGAAACATCCAGGCCGTAAGCCTTTCCAAGTCACTCTATGTGTTCAGAGAGTAGGGCAATACACTGCACCCTTCCTTGGGAAAGCTAGATGTCCTCAGCACACCAACAGCTCCAGGGATTCTGTTCTCTCACGTCCTACATGCCATGGAGTCTGCCTCATTGTCCGATTTTGAGCTGCTCTTAGAAACACAATCTGCTTCGCCTTTCTTCCAGGAACTCACACCCAAGGACCCCATACCTACAGTAGAAAGGAGGCTTGCATCCTACTGCAACGAAACCACAGTTTTCCTGTTACACTGCAGGATTATAGAATAGGCTTTAGCCTATTCTAGCCCGATAGCCTACATAGAGCATTTCAAATTTGAGGGAGTTCGCTACATGGAGAACACTTTGTGAAGAAAAGTTGATTCAGGCAAGGGACCAGGGTAGAGCTAGAGTCTCTTTTGACTTGTTAGAAATCAGAAGACTTCAGGCTGATTGTTCACCTGCAAAGAAGACCTGATGGCACAAGCCTTGCTTTCCCATATTAAAAGCTCTTAGTCATGCTGCCCTGAAGCTACCTAAATAACTCTCTTTTTGACTGGCCTCTAGTCACTGTAGTTAGCCCTCTGGAACAAAAAGGAGTTTTCTCTAAAGAAACACGGTGCTTCCATAGTATGGGTGGGAGCTCATCCTGTCAGGCTCTAGAGCTAAAGGGAAACTTGACGTGAGTACTTGCCTCACGCTAAGGCCTGAAAAGCCCTGCTGAAGCGAAAGCGTGTTGCAGTTTCCATTAGCTAGTATTCGCAGTTCTGCTTTACTTTAACGTTTCTCCGCTTTTCCAGACACTTAGGACCCTCGTGTGGGCACCCCACTGCCTACAAATACAGTGAGTACCAGCAGGTTCCACTGCCCTTCTAAGAAACTTCCAGGCCGTAAGTCTTTCCAAGTCACTCTGCATTCAGAGAGCAGGGCAATACACTGCACCCTTCCTTGGGAACGCTAGATGTCCTCAGCACACCAACAGCTCCAGGGATTCTGTTCTCTCACGTCCTGCATGCCATGGAAGTCTGCCTCATTGTCCTCATTTGAGCTGCACTTAGCAACACAATCTGATTCGCCTTTCTTCTAGGAACTCACACTCAAGGACCCCATACCTACAGGAGAAAGGAGGCTTGCGTTCCTACTGCAACCAAAGCACAGTTGTTCCTGTTACACTGCAGTATTTTGAATAGGCTAAGGACCGATAGCCTACTTAGAGTGTTCCAAGGATGAGTGAGTTCGCTACATGCAGAACACTTTGGGAAGAAAAGTTGATTCAGGCAAGGGAACAGGGTGTAGCTAGAGTCTCTTTTGACTTGTTGGAAATCAGATGGGTTTAGACTTCGTGTTCACCGCAAAAGATGACCTGATGGCACAAGCCTTGTTTCCCATATTAAAAGCTCTATTCAGGTTGCCCTGAAGCTACCTAAATACGTCTATTTCTGACTGGCCTCTAGTCACTGTAGTTACACTCAGGACGAAAAGATTTCTCTAACGAAGCACGATGCTTCCATAGCATGGGTGGTAGCTCATCCCGTCAGGCTCTAGAGCTAAAGGGAAACTTGACGTCAGTACTTGCCTCACGCTAAGGCCTGAAGAGCCCTGCTGAAGCGAAAGCGTGTTGCAGTTTACATTAGCTCGTATTCGCAGTTCTGCTTTACTTTAACGTTTCTACGGTTTTCCAGACTCTTTGGACCCTCGTGTGGGCACCCCATTGCCTACCAATACAGTGAGTACCAGCAGGCCGTACTGCCCTTCTAAGAAACATCCAGGCCGTAAGCCTTTCCAAGTCCCTCTATGTGTTCAGAGAGTAGGGCAATACACTGCACCCTTCCTTGGGAAAGCTAGATGTCCTCAGCACACCAACAGCTCCAGGGATTCTGTTCTCTCACGTCCTACATGCCATGGAGTCTGCCTCATTGTCCGATTTTGAGCTGCTCTTAGAAACACAATCTGCTTCGCCTTTCTTCCAGGAACTCACACCCAAGGACCCCATACCTACAGTAGAAAGGAGGCTTGCATCCTACTGCAACGAAACCACAGTTTTCCTGTTACACTGCAGGATTATAGAATAGGCTTTAGCCTATTCTAGCCCGATAGCCTACATAGAGCATTTCAAATTTGAGGGAGTTCGCTACATGGAGAACACTTTGTGAAGAAAAGTTGATTCAGGCAAGGGACCAGGGTAGAGCTAGAGTCTCTTTTGACTTGTTAGAAATCAGAAGACTTCAGGCTGATTGTTCACCTGCAAAGAAGACCTGATGGCACAAGCCTTGCTTTCCCATATTAAAAGCTCTTAGTCATGCTGCCCTGAAGCTACCTAAATAACTCTCTTTTTGACTGGCCTCTAGTCACTGTAGTTAGCCCTCTGGAACAAAAAGCAGTTTTCTCTAAAGAAACACGGTGCTTCCATAGTATGGGTGGGAGCTCATCCTGTCAGGCTCTAGAGCTAAAGGGAAACTTGACGTGAGTACTTGCCTCACGCTAAGGCCTGAAAAGCCCTGCTGAAGCGAAAGCGTGTTGCAGTTTCCATTAGCTAGTATTCGCAGTTCTGCTTTACTTTAACGTTTCTCCGCTTTTCCAGACACTTAGGACCCTCGTGTGGGCACCCCACTGCCTACAAATACAGTGAGTACCAGCAGGTTCCACTGCCCTTCTAAGAAACTTCCAGGCCGTAAGTCTTTCCAAGTCACTCTGCATTCAGAGAGCAGGGCAATACACTGCACCCTTCCTTGGGAACGCTAGATGTCCTCAGCACACCAACAGCTCCAGGGATTCTGTTCTCTCACGTCCTACATGCCATGGAAGTCTGCCTCATTGTCCTCATTTGAGCTGCACTTAGCAACACAATCTGATTCGCCTTTCTTCTAGGAACTCACACTCAAGGACCCCATACCTACAGGAGAAAGGAGGCTTGCGTTCCTACTGCAACCAAAGCACAGTTGTTCCTGTTACACTGCAGTATTTTGAATAGGCTAAGGACCGATAGCCTACTTAGAGTGTTCCAAGGATGAGTGAGTTCGCTACATGCAGAACACTTTGGGAAGAAAAGTTGATTCAGGCAAGGGAACAGGGTGTAGCTAGAGTCTCTTTTGACTTGTTGGAAATCAGATGGGTTTAGACTTCGTGTTCACCGCAAAAGATGACCTGATGGCACAAGCCTTGTTTCCCATATTAAAAGCTCTATTCAGGTTGCCCTGAAGCTACCTAAATACGTCTATTTCTGACTGGCCTCTAGTCACTGTAGTTACACTCAGGACGAAAAGATTTCTCTAACGAAGCACGATGCTTCCATAGCATGGGTGGTAGCTCATCCCGTCAGGCTCTAGAGCTAAAGGGAAACTTGACGTCAGTACTTGCCTCACGCTAAGGCCTGAAGAGCCCTGCTGAAGCGAAAGCGTGTTGCAGTTTACATTAGCTCGTATTCGCAGTTCTGCTTTACTTTAACGTTTCTACGGTTTTCCAGACTCTTTGGACCCTCGTGTGGGCACCCCATTGCCTACCAATACAGTGAGTACCAGCAGGCCGTACTGCCCTTCTAAGAAACATCCAGGCCGTAAGCCTTTCCAAGTCACTCTATGTGTTCAGAGAGTAGGGCAATACACTGCACCCTTCCTTGGGAAAGCTAGATGTCCTCAGCACACCAACAGCTCCAGGGATTCTGTTCTCTCACGTCCTACATGCCATGGAGTCTGCCTCATTGTCCGATTTTGAGCTGCTCTTAGAAACACAATCTGCTTCGCCTTTCTTCCAGGAACTCACACCCAAGGACCCCATACCTACAGTAGAAAGGAGGCTTGCATCCTACTGCAACGAAACCACAGTTTTCCTGTTACACTGCAGGATTATAGAATAGGCTTTAGCCTATTCTAGCCCGATAGCCTACATAGAGCATTTCAAATTTGAGGGAGTTCGCTACATGGAGAACACTTTGTGAAGAAAAGTTGATTCAGGCAAGGGACCAGGGTAGAGCTAGAGTCTCTTTTGACTTGTTAGAAATCAGAAGACTTCAGGCTGATTGTTCACCTGCAAAGAAGACCTGATGGCACAAGCCTTGCTTTCCCATATTAAAAGCTCTTAGTCATGCTGCCCTGAAGCTACCTAAATAACTCTCTTTTTGACTGGCCTCTAGTCACTGTAGTTAGCCCTCTGGAACAAAAAGGAGTTTTCTCTAAAGAAACACGGTGCTTCCATAGTATGGGTGGGAGCTCATCCTGTCAGGCTCTAGAGCTAAAGGGAAACTTGACGTGAGTACTTGCCTCACGCTAAGGCCTGAAAAGCCCTGCTGAAGCGAAAGCGTGTTGCAGTTTCCATTAGCTAGTATTCGCAGTTCTGCTTTACTTTAACGTTTCTCCGCTTTTCCAGACACTTAGGACCCTCGTGTGGGCACCCCACTGCCTACAAATACAGTGAGTACCAGCAGGTTCCACTGCCCTTCTAAGAAACTTCCAGGCCGTAAGTCTTTCCAAGTCACTCTGCATTCAGAGAGCAGGGCAATACACTGCACCCTTCCTTGGGAACGCTAGATGTCCTCAGCACACCAACAGCTCCAGGGATTCTGTTCTCTCACGTCCTACATGCCATGGAAGTCTGCCTCATTGTCCTCATTTGAGCTGCACTTAGCAACACAATCTGATTCGCCTTTCTTCTAGGAACTCACACTCAAGGACCCCATACCTACAGGAGAAAGGAGGCTTGCGTTCCTACTGCAACCAAAGCACAGTTGTTCCTGTTACACTGCAGTATTTTGAATAGGCTAAGGACCGATAGCCTACTTAGAGTGTTCCAAGGATGAGTGAGTTCGCTACATGCAGAACACTTTGGGAAGAAAAGTTGATTCAGGCAAGGGAACAGGGTGTAGCTAGAGTCTCTTTTGACTTGTTGGAAATCAGATGGGTTTAGACTTCGTGTTCACCGCAAAAGATGACCTGATGGCACAAGCCTTGTTTCCCATATTAAAAGCTCTATTCAGGTTGCCCTGAAGCTACCTAAATACGTCTATTTCTGACTGGCCTCTAGTCACTGTAGTTACACTCAGGACGAAAAGATTTCTCTAACGAAGCACGATGCTTCCATAGCATGGGTGGTAGCTCATCCCGTCAGGCTCTAGAGCTAAAGGGAAACTTGACGTCAGTACTTGCCTCACGCTAAGGCCTGAAGAGCCCTGCTGAAGCGAAAGCGTGTTGCAGTTTACATTAGCTCGTATTCGCAGTTCTGCTTTACTTTAACGTTTCTACGGTTTTCCAGACTCTTTGGACCCTCGTGTGGGCACCCCATTGCCTACCAATACAGTGAGTACCAGCAGGCCGTACTGCCCTTCTAAGAAACATCCAGGCCGTAAGCCTTTCCAAGTCCCTCTATGTGTTCAGAGAGTAGGGCAATACACTGCACCCTTCCTTGGGAAAGCTAGATGTCCTCAGCACACCAACAGATCCAGGGATTCTGTTCTCTCACGTCCTACATGCCATGGAGTCTGCCTCATTGTCCGATTTTGAGCTGCTCTTAGAAACACAATCTGCTTCGCCTTTCTTCCAGGAACTCACACCCAAGGACCCCATACCTACAGTAGAAAGGAGGCTTGCATCCTACTGCAACGAAACCACAGTTTTCCTGTTACACTGCAGGATTATAGAATAGGCTTTAGCCTATTCTAGCCCGATAGCCTACATAGAGCATTTCAAATTTGAGGGAGTTCGCTACATGGAGAACACTTTGTGAAGAAAAGTTGATTCAGGCAAGGGACCAGGGTAGAGCTAGAGTCTCTTTTGACTTGTTAGAAATCAGAAGACTTCAGGCTGATTGTTCACCTGCAAAGAAGACCTGATGGCACAAGCCTTGCTTTCCCATATTAAAAGCTCTTAGTCATGCTGCCCTGAAGCTACCTAAATAACTCTCTTTTTGACTGGCCTCTAGTCACTGTAGTTAGCCCTCTGGAACAAAAAGCAGTTTTCTCTAAAGAAACACGGTGCTTCCATAGTATGGGTGGGAGCTCATCCTGTCAGGCTCTAGAGCTAAAGGGAAACTTGACGTGAGTACTTGCCTCACGCTAAGGCCTGAAAAGCCCTGCTGAAGCGAAAGCGTGTTGCAGTTTCCATTAGCTAGTATTCGCAGTTCTGCTTTACTTTAACGTTTCTCCGCTTTTCCAGACACTTAGGACCCTCGTGTGGGCACCCCACTGCCTACAAATACAGTGAGTACCAGCAGGTTCCACTGCCCTTCTAAGAAACTTCCAGGCCGTAAGTCTTTCCAAGTCACTCTGCATTCAGAGAGCAGGGCAATACACTGCACCCTTCCTTGGGAACGCTAGATGTCCTCAGCACACCAACAGCTCCAGGGATTCTGTTCTCTCACGTCCTACATGCCATGGAAGTCTGCCTCATTGTCCTCATTTGAGCTGCACTTAGCAACACAATCTGATTCGCCTTTCTTCTAGGAACTCACACTCAAGGACCCCATACCTACAGGAGAAAGGAGGCTTGCGTTCCTACTGCAACCAAAGCACAGTTGTTCCTGTTACACTGCAGTATTTTGAATAGGCTAAGGACCGATAGCCTACTTAGAGTGTTCCAAGGATGAGTGAGTTCGCTACATGCAGAACACTTTGGGAAGAAAAGTTGATTCAGGCAAGGGAACAGGGTGTAGCTAGAGTCTCTTTTGACTTGTTGGAAATCAGATGGGTTTAGACTTCGTGTTCACCGCAAAAGATGACCTGATGGCACAAGCCTTGTTTCCCATATTAAAAGCTCTATTCAGGTTGCCCTGAAGCTACCTAAATACGTCTATTTCTGACTGGCCTCTAGTCACTGTAGTTACACTCAGGACGAAAAGATTTCTCTAACGAAGCACGATGCTTCCATAGCATGGGTGGTAGCTCATCCCGTCAGGCTCTAGAGCTAAAGGGAAACTTGACGTCAGTACTTGCCTCACGCTAAGGCCTGAAGAGCCCTGCTGAAGCGAAAGCGTGTTGCAGTTTACATTAGCTCGTATTCGCAGTTCTGCTTTACTTTAACGTTTCTACGGTTTTCCAGACTCTTTGGACCCTCGTGTGGGCACCCCATTGCCTACCAATACAGTGAGTACCAGCAGGCCGTACTGCCCTTCTAAGAAACATCCAGGCCGTAAGCCTTTCCAAGTCCCTCTATGTGTTCAGAGAGTAGGGCAATACACTGCACCCTTCCTTGGGAAAGCTAGATGTCCTCAGCACACCAACAGATCCAGGGATTCTGTTCTCTCACGTCCTACATGCCATGGAGTCTGCCTCATTGTCCGATTTTGAGCTGCTCTTAGAAACACAATCTGCTTCGCCTTTCTTCCAGGAACTCACACCCAAGGACCCCATACCTACAGTAGAAAGGAGGCTTGCATCCTACTGCAACGAAACCACAGTTTTCCTGTTACACTGCAGGATTATAGAATAGGCTTTAGCCTATTCTAGCCCGATAGCCTACATAGAGCATTTCAAATTTGAGGGAGTTCGCTACATGGAGAACACTTTGTGAAGAAAAGTTGATTCAGGCAAGGGACCAGGGTAGAGCTAGAGTCTCTTTTGACTTGTTAGAAATCAGAAGACTTCAGGCTGATTGTTCACCTGCAAAGAAGACCTGATGGCACAAGCCTTGCTTTCCCATATTAAAAGCTCTTAGTCATGCTGCCCTGAAGCTACCTAAATAACTCTCTTTTTGACTGGCCTCTAGTCACTGTAGTTAGCCCTCTGGAACAAAAAGCAGTTTTCTCTAAAGAAACACGGTGCTTCCATAGTATGGGTGGGAGCTCATCCTGTCAGGCTCTAGAGCTAAAGGGAAACTTGACGTGAGTACTTGCCTCACGCTAAGGCCTGAAAAGCCCTGCTGAAGCGAAAGCGTGTTGCAGTTTCCATTAGCTAGTATTCGCAGTTCTGCTTTACTTTAACGTTTCTCCGCTTTTCCAGACACTTAGGACCCTCGTGTGGGCACCCCACTGCCTACAAATACAGTGAGTACCAGCAGGTTCCACTGCCCTTCTAAGAAACTTCCAGGCCGTAAGTCTTTCCAAGTCACTCTGCATTCAGAGAGCAGGGCAATACACTGCACCCTTCCTTGGGAACGCTAGATGTCCTCAGCACACCAACAGCTCCAGGGATTCTGTTCTCTCACGTCCTACATGCCATGGAAGTCTGCCTCATTGTCCTCATTTGAGCTGCACTTAGCAACACAATCTGATTCGCCTTTCTTCTAGGAACTCACACTCAAGGACCCCATACCTACAGGAGAAAGGAGGCTTGCGTTCCTACTGCAACCAAAGCACAGTTGTTCCTGTTACACTGCAGTATTTTGAATAGGCTAAGGACCGATAGCCTACTTAGAGTGTTCCAAGGATGAGTGAGTTCGCTACATGCAGAACACTTTGGGAAGAAAAGTTGATTCAGGCAAGGGAACAGGGTGTAGCTAGAGTCTCTTTTGACTTGTTGGAAATCAGATGGGTTTAGACTTCGTGTTCACCGCAAAAGATGACCTGATGGCACAAGCCTTGTTTCCCATATTAAAAGCTCTATTCAGGTTGCCCTGAAGCTACCTAAATACGTCTATTTCTGACTGGCCTCTAGTCACTGTAGTTACACTCAGGACGAAAAGATTTCTCTAACGAAGCACGATGCTTCCATAGCATGGGTGGTAGCTCATCCCGTCAGGCTCTAGAGCTAAAGGGAAACTTGATGTCAGTACTTGCCTCACGCTAAGGCCTGAAGAGCCCTGCTGAAGCGAAAGCGTGTTGCAGTTTACATTAGCTCGTATTCGCAGTTCTGCTTTACTTTAACGTTTCTACGGTTTTCCAGACTCTTTGGACCCTCGTGTGGGCACCCCATTGCCTACCAATACAGTGAGTACCAGCAGGCCGTACTGCCCTTCTAAGAAACATCCAGGCCGTAAGCCTTTCCAAGTCCCTCTATGTGTTCAGAGAGTAGGGCAATACACTGCACCCTTCCTTGGGAAAGCTAGATGTCCTCAGCACACCAACAGCTCCAGGGATTCTGTTCTCTCACGTCCTACATGCCATGGAGTCTGCCTCATTGTCCGATTTTGAGCTGCTCTTAGAAACACAATCTGCTTCGCCTTTCTTCCAGGAACTCACACCCAAGGACCCCATACCTACAGTAGAAAGGAGGCTTGCATCCTACTGCAACGAAACCACAGTTTTCCTGTTACACTGCAGGATTATAGAATAGGCTTTAGCCTATTCTAGCCCGATAGCCTACATAGAGCATTTCAAATTTGAGGGAGTTCGCTACATGGAGAACACTTTGTGAAGAAAAGTTGATTCAGGCAAGGGACCAGGGTAGAGCTAGAGTCTCTTTTGACTTGTTAGAAATCAGAAGACTTCAGGCTGATTGTTCACCTGCAAAGAAGACCTGATGGCACAAGCCTTGCTTTCCCATATTAAAAGCTCTTAGTCATGCTGCCCTGAAGCTACCTAAATAACTCTCTTTTTGACTGGCCTCTAGTCACTGTAGTTAGCCCTCTGGAACAAAAAGCAGTTTTCTCTAAAGAAACACGGTGCTTCCATAGTATGGGTGGGAGCTCATCCTGTCAGGCTCTAGAGCTAAAGGGAAACTTGACGTGAGTACTTGCCTCACGCTAAGGCCTGAAAAGCCCTGCTGAAGCGAAAGCGTGTTGCAGTTTCCATTAGCTAGTATTCGCAGTTCTGCTTTACTTTAACGTTTCTCCGCTTTTCCAGACACTTAGGACCCTCGTGTGGGCACCCCACTGCCTACAAATACAGTGAGTACCAGCAGGTTCCACTGCCCTTCTAAGAAACTTCCAGGCCGTAAGTCTTTCCAAGTCACTCTGCATTCAGAGAGCAGGGCAATACACTGCACCCTTCCTTGGGAACGCTAGATGTCCTCAGCACACCAACAGCTCCAGGGATTCTGTTCTCTCACGTCCTACATGCCATGGAAGTCTGCCTCATTGTCCTCATTTGAGCTGCACTTAGCAACACAATCTGATTCGCCTTTCTTCTAGGAACTCACACTCAAGGACCCCATACCTACAGGAGAAAGGAGGCTTGCGTTCCTACTGCAACCAAAGCACAGTTGTTCCTGTTACACTGCAGTATTTTGAATAGGCTAAGGACCGATAGCCTACTTAGAGTGTTCCAAGGATGAGTGAGTTCGCTACATGCAGAACACTTTGGGAAGAAAAGTTGATTCAGGCAAGGGAACAGGGTGTAGCTAGAGTCTCTTTTGACTTGTTGGAAATCAGATGGGTTTAGACTTCGTGTTCACCGCAAAAGATGACCTGATGGCACAAGCCTTGTTTCCCATATTAAAAGCTCTATTCAGGTTGCCCTGAAGCTACCTAAATACGTCTATTTCTGACTGGCCTCTAGTCACTGTAGTTACACTCAGGACGAAAAGATTTCTCTAACGAAGCACGATGCTTCCATAGCATGGGTGGTAGCTCATCCCGTCAGGCTCTAGAGCTAAAGGGAAACTTGACGTCAGTACTTGCCTCACGCTAAGGCCTGAAGAGCCCTGCTGAAGCGAAAGCGTGTTGCAGTTTACATTAGCTCGTATTCGCAGTTCTGCTTTACTTTAACGTTTCTACGGTTTTCCAGACTCTTTGGACCCTCGTGTGGGCACCCCATTGCCTACCAATACAGTGAGTACCAGCAGGCCGTACTGCCCTTCTAAGAAACATCCAGGCCGTAAGCCTTTCCAAGTCCCTCTATGTGTTCAGAGAGTAGGGCAATACACTGCACCCTTCCTTGGGAAAGCTAGATGTCCTCAGCACACCAACAGCTCCAGGGATTCTGTTCTCTCACGTCCTACATGCCATGGAGTCTGCCTCATTGTCCGATTTTGAGCTGCTCTTAGAAACACAATCTGCTTCGCCTTTCTTCCAGGAACTCACACCCAAGGACCCCATACCTACAGTAGAAAGGAGGCTTGCATCCTACTGCAACGAAACCACAGTTTTCCTGTTACACTGCAGGATTATAGAATAGGCTTTAGCCTATTCTAGCCCGATAGCCTACATAGAGCATTTCAAATTTGAGGGAGTTCGCTACATGGAGAACACTTTGTGAAGAAAAGTTGATTCAGGCAAGGGACCAGGGTAGAGCTAGAGTCTCTTTTGACTTGTTAGAAATCAGAAGACTTCAGGCTGATTGTTCACCTGCAAAGAAGACCTGATGGCACAAGCCTTGCTTTCCCATATTAAAAGCTCTTAGTCATGCTGCCCTGAAGCTACCTAAATAACTCTCTTTTTGACTGGCCTCTAGTCACTGTAGTTAGCCCTCTGGAACAAAAAGCAGTTTTCTCTAAAGAAACACGGTGCTTCCATAGTATGGGTGGGAGCTCATCCTGTCAGGCTCTAGAGCTAAAGGGAAACTTGACGTGAGTACTTGCCTCACGCTAAGGCCTGAAAAGCCCTGCTGAAGCGAAAGCGTGTTGCAGTTTCCATTAGCTAGTATTCGCAGTTCTGCTTTACTTTAACGTTTCTCCGCTTTTCCAGACACTTAGGACCCTCGTGTGGGCACCCCACTGCCTACAAATACAGTGAGTACCAGCAGGTTCCACTGCCCTTCTAAGAAACTTCCAGGCCGTAAGTCTTTCCAAGTCACTCTGCATTCAGAGAGCAGGGCAATACACTGCACCCTTCCTTGGGAACGCTAGATGTCCTCAGCACACCAACAGCTCCAGGGATTCTGTTCTCTCACGTCCTACATGCCATGGAAGTCTGCCTCATTGTCCTCATTTGAGCTGCACTTAGCAACACAATCTGATTCGCCTTTCTTCTAGGAACTCACACTCAAGGACCCCATACCTACAGGAGAAAGGAGGCTTGCGTTCCTACTGCAACCAAAGCACAGTTGTTCCTGTTACACTGCAGTATTTTGAATAGGCTAAGGACCGATAGCCTACTTAGAGTGTTCCAAGGATGAGTGAGTTCGCTACATGCAGAACACTTTGGGAAGAAAAGTTGATTCAGGCAAGGGAACAGGGTGTAGCTAGAGTCTCTTTTGACTTGTTGGAAATCAGATGGGTTTAGACTTCGTGTTCACCGCAAAAGATGACCTGATGGCACAAGCCTTGTTTCCCATATTAAAAGCTCTATTCAGGTTGCCCTGAAGCTACCTAAATACGTCTATTTCTGACTGGCCTCTAGTCACTGTAGTTACACTCAGGACGAAAAGATTTCTCTAACGAAGCACGATGCTTCCATAGCATGGGTGGTAGCTCATCCCGTCAGGCTCTAGAGCTAAAGGGAAACTTGACGTCAGTACTTGCCTCACGCTAAGGCCTGAAGAGCCCTGCTGAAGCGAAAGCGTGTTGCAGTTTACATTAGCTCGTATTCGCAGTTCTGCTTTACTTTAACGTTTCTACGGTTTTCCAGACTCTTTGGACCCTCGTGTGGGCACCCCATTGCCTACCAATACAGTGAGTACCAGCAGGCCGTACTGCCCTTCTAAGAAACATCCAGGCCGTAAGCCTTTCCAAGTCCCTCTATGTGTTCAGAGAGTAGGGCAATACACTGCACCCTTCCTTGGGAAAGCTAGATGTCCTCAGCACACCAACAGCTCCAGGGATTCTGTTCTCTCACGTCCTACATGCCATGGAGTCTGCCTCATTGTCCGATTTTGAGCTGCTCTTAGAAACACAATCTGCTTCGCCTTTCTTCCAGGAACTCACACCCAAGGACCCCATACCTACAGTAGAAAGGAGGCTTGCATCCTACTGCAACGAAACCACAGTTTTCCTGTTACACTGCAGGATTATAGAATAGGCTTTAGCCTATTCTAGCCCGATAGCCTACATAGAGCATTTCAAATTTGAGGGAGTTCGCTACATGGAGAACACTTTGTGAAGAAAAGTTGATTCAGGCAAGGGACCAGGGTAGAGCTAGAGTCTCTTTTGACTTGTTAGAAATCAGAAGACTTCAGGCTGATTGTTCACCGGCAAAGAAGACCTGATGGCACAAGCCTTGCTTTCCCATATTAAAAGCTCTTAGTCATGCTGCCCTGAAGCTACCTAAATAACTCTCTTTTTGACTGGCCTCTAGTCACTGTAGTTAGCCCTCTGGAACAAAAAGCAGTTTTCTCTAAAGAAACACGGTGCTTCCATAGTATGGGTGGGAGCTCATCCTGTCAGGCTCTAGAGCTAAAGGGAAACTTGACGTGAGTACTTGCCTCACGCTAAGGCCTGAAAAGCCCTGCTGAAGCGAAAGCGTGTTGCAGTTTCCATTAGCTAGTATTCGCAGTTCTGCTTTACTTTAACGTTTCTCCGCTTTTCCAGACACTTAGGACCCTCGTGTGGGCACCCCACTGCCTACAAATACAGTGAGTACCAGCAGGTTCCACTGCCCTTCTAAGAAACTTCCAGGCCGTAAGTCTTTCCAAGTCACTCTGCATTCAGAGAGCAGGGCAATACACTGCACCCTTCCTTGGGAACGCTAGATGTCCTCAGCACACCAACAGCTCCAGGGATTCTGTTCTCTCACGTCCTACATGCCATGGAAGTCTGCCTCATTGTCCTCATTTGAGCTGCACTTAGCAACACAATCTGATTCGCCTTTCTTCTAGGAACTCACACTCAAGGACCCCATACCTACAGGAGAAAGGAGGCTTGCGTTCCTACTGCAACCAAAGCACAGTTGTTCCTGTTACACTGCAGTATTTTGAATAGGCTAAGGACCGATAGCCTACTTAGAGTGTTCCAAGGATGAGTGAGTTCGCTACATGCAGAACACTTTGGGAAGAAAAGTTGATTCAGGCAAGGGAACAGGGTGTAGCTAGAGTCTCTTTTGACTTGTTGGAAATCAGATGGGTTTAGACTTCGTGTTCACCGCAAAAGATGACCTGATGGCACAAGCCTTGTTTCCCATATTAAAAGCTCTATTCAGGTTGCCCTGAAGCTACCTAAATACGTCTATTTCTGACTGGCCTCTAGTCACTGTAGTTACACTCAGGACGAAAAGATTTCTCTAACGAAGCACGATGCTTCCATAGCATGGGTGGTAGCTCATCCCGTCAGGCTCTAGAGCTAAAGGGAAACTTGACGTCAGTACTTGCCTCACGCTAAGGCCTGAAGAGCCCTGCTGAAGCGAAAGCGTGTTGCAGTTTACATTAGCTCGTATTCGCAGTTCTGCTTTACTTTAACGTTTCTACGGTTTTCCAGACTCTTTGGACCCTCGTGTGGGCACCCCATTGCCTACCAATACAGTGAGTACCAGCAGGCCGTACTGCCCTTCTAAGAAACATCCAGGCCGTAAGCCTTTCCAAGTCCCTCTATGTGTTCAGAGAGTAGGGCAATACACTGCACCCTTCCTTGGGAAAGCTAGATGTCCTCAGCACACCAACAGCTCCAGGGATTCTGTTCTCTCACGTCCTACATGCCATGGAGTCTGCCTCATTGTCCGATTTTGAGCTGCTCTTAGAAACACAATCTGCTTCGCCTTTCTTCCAGGAACTCACACCCAAGGACCCCATACCTACAGTAGAAAGGAGGCTTGCATCCTACTGCAACGAAACCACAGTTTTCCTGTTACACTGCAGGATTATAGAATAGGCTTTAGCCTATTCTAGCCCGATAGCCTACATAGAGCATTTCAAATTTGAGGGAGTTCGCTACATGGAGAACACTTTGTGAAGAAAAGTTGATTCAGGCAAGGGACCAGGGTAGAGCTAGAGTCTCTTTTGACTTGTTAGAAATCAGAAGACTTCAGGCTGATTGTTCACCGGCAAAGAAGACCTGATGGCACAAGCCTTGCTTTCCCATATTAAAAGCTCTTAGTCATGCTGCCCTGAAGCTACCTAAATAACTCTCTTTTTGACTGGCCTCTAGTCACTGTAGTTAGCCCTCTGGAACAAAAAGCAGTTTTCTCTAAAGAAACACGGTGCTTCCATAGTATGGGTGGGAGCTCATCCTGTCAGGCTCTAGAGCTAAAGGGAAACTTGACGTGAGTACTTGCCTCACGCTAAGGCCTGAAAAGCCCTGCTGAAGCGAAAGCGTGTTGCAGTTTCCATTAGCTAGTATTCGCAGTTCTGCTTTACTTTAACGTTTCTCCGCTTTTCCAGACACTTAGGACCCTCGTGTGGGCACCCCACTGCCTACAAATACAGTGAGTACCAGCAGGTTCCACTGCCCTTCTAAGAAACTTCCAGGCCGTAAGTCTTTCCAAGTCACTCTGCATTCAGAGAGCAGGGCAATACACTGCACCCTTCCTTGGGAACGCTAGATGTCCTCAGCACACCAACAGCTCCAGGGATTCTGTTCTCTCACGTCCTACATGCCATGGAAGTCTGCCTCATTGTCCTCATTTGAGCTGCACTTAGCAACACAATCTGATTCGCCTTTCTTCTAGGAACTCACACTCAAGGACCCCATACCTACAGGAGAAAGGAGGCTTGCGTTCCTACTGCAACCAAAGCACAGTTGTTCCTGTTACACTGCAGTATTTTGAATAGGCTAAGGACCGATAGCCTACTTAGAGTGTTCCAAGGATGAGTGAGTTCGCTACATGCAGAACACTTTGGGAAGAAAAGTTGATTCAGGCAAGGGAACAGGGTGTAGCTAGAGTCTCTTTTGACTTGTTGGAAATCAGATGGGTTTAGACTTCGTGTTCACCGCAAAAGATGACCTGATGGCACAAGCCTTGTTTCCCATATTAAAAGCTCTATTCAGGTTGCCCTGAAGCTACCTAAATACGTCTATTTCTGACTGGCCTCTAGTCACTGTAGTTACACTCAGGACGAAAAGATTTCTCTAACGAAGCACGATGCTTCCATAGCATGGGTGGTAGCTCATCCCGTCAGGCTCTAGAGCTAAAGGGAAACTTGACGTCAGTACTTGCCTCACGCTAAGGCCTGAAGAGCCCTGCTGAAGCGAAAGCGTGTTGCAGTTTACATTAGCTCGTATTCGCAGTTCTGCTTTACTTTAACGTTTCTACGGTTTTCCAGACTCTTTGGACCCTCGTGTGGGCACCCCATTGCCTACCAATACAGTGAGTACCAGCAGGCCGTACTGCCCTTCTAAGAAACATCCAGGCCGTAAGCCTTTCCAAGTCCCTCTATGTGTTCAGAGAGTAGGGCAATACACTGCACCCTTCCTTGGGAAAGCTAGATGTCCTCAGCACACCAACAGCTCCAGGGATTCTGTTCTCTCACGTCCTACATGCCATGGAGTCTGCCTCATTGTCCGATTTTGAGCTGCTCTTAGAAACACAATCTGCTTCGCCTTTCTTCCAGGAACTCACACCCAAGGACCCCATACCTACAGTAGAAAGGAGGCTTGCATCCTACTGCAACGAAACCACAGTTTTCCTGTTACACTGCAGGATTATAGAATAGGCTTTAGCCTATTCTAGCCCGATAGCCTACATAGAGCATTTCAAATTTGAGGGAGTTCGCTACATGGAGAACACTTTGTGAAGAAAAGTTGATTCAGGCAAGGGACCAGGGTAGAGCTAGAGTCTCTTTTGACTTGTTAGAAATCAGAAGACTTCAGGCTGATTGTTCACCGGCAAAGAAGACCTGATGGCACAAGCCTTGCTTTCCCATATTAAAAGCTCTTAGTCATGCTGCCCTGAAGCTACCTAAATAACTCTCTTTTTGACTGGCCTCTAGTCACTGTAGTTAGCCCTCTGGAACAAAAAGCAGTTTTCTCTAAAGAAACACGGTGCTTCCATAGTATGGGTGGGAGCTCATCCTGTCAGGCTCTAGAGCTAAAGGGAAACTTGACGTGAGTACTTGCCTCACGCTAAGGCCTGAAAAGCCCTGCTGAAGCGAAAGCGTGTTGCAGTTTCCATTAGCTAGTATTCGCAGTTCTGCTTTACTTTAACGTTTCTCCGCTTTTCCAGACACTTAGGACCCTCGTGTGGGCACCCCACTGCCTACAAATACAGTGAGTACCAGCAGGTTCCACTGCCCTTCTAAGAAACTTCCAGGCCGTAAGTCTTTCCAAGTCACTCTGCATTCAGAGAGCAGGGCAATACACTGCACCCTTCCTTGGGAACGCTAGATGTCCTCAGCACACCAACAGCTCCAGGGATTCTGTTCTCTCACGTCCTACATGCCATGGAAGTCTGCCTCATTGTCCTCATTTGAGCTGCACTTAGCAACACAATCTGATTCGCCTTTCTTCTAGGAACTCACACTCAAGGACCCCATACCTACAGGAGAAAGGAGGCTTGCGTTCCTACTGCAACCAAAGCACAGTTGTTCCTGTTACACTGCAGTATTTTGAATAGGCTAAGGACCGATAGCCTACTTAGAGTGTTCCAAGGATGAGTGAGTTCGCTACATGCAGAACACTTTGGGAAGAAAAGTTGATTCAGGCAAGGGAACAGGGTGTAGCTAGAGTCTCTTTTGACTTGTTGGAAATCAGATGGGTTTAGACTTCGTGTTCACCGCAAAAGATGACCTGATGGCACAAGCCTTGTTTCCCATATTAAAAGCTCTATTCAGGTTGCCCTGAAGCTACCTAAATACGTCTATTTCTGACTGGCCTCTAGTCACTGTAGTTACACTCAGGACGAAAAGATTTCTCTAACGAAGCACGATGCTTCCATAGCATGGGTGGTAGCTCATCCCGTCAGGCTCTAGAGCTAAAGGGAAACTTGACGTCAGTACTTGCCTCACGCTAAGGCCTGAAGAGCCCTGCTGAAGCGAAAGCGTGTTGCAGTTTACATTAGCTCGTATTCGCAGTTCTGCTTTACTTTAACGTTTCTACGGTTTTCCAGACTCTTTGGACCCTCGTGTGGGCACCCCATTGCCTACCAATACAGTGAGTACCAGCAGGCCGTACTGCCCTTCTAAGAAACATCCAGGCCGTAAGCCTTTCCAAGTCCCTCTATGTGTTCAGAGAGTAGGGCAATACACTGCACCCTTCCTTGGGAAAGCTAGATGTCCTCAGCACACCAACAGCTCCAGGGATTCTGTTCTCTCACGTCCTACATGCCATGGAGTCTGCCTCATTGTCCGATTTTGAGCTGCTCTTAGAAACACAATCTGCTTCGCCTTTCTTCCAGGAACTCACACCCAAGGACCCCATACCTACAGTAGAAAGGAGGCTTGCATCCTACTGCAACGAAACCACAGTTTTCCTGTTACACTGCAGGATTATAGAATAGGCTTTAGCCTATTCTAGCCCGATAGCCTACATAGAGCATTTCAAATTTGAGGGAGTTCGCTACATGGAGAACACTTTGTGAAGAAAAGTTGATTCAGGCAAGGGACCAGGGTAGAGCTAGAGTCTCTTTTGACTTGTTAGAAATCAGAAGACTTCAGGCTGATTGTTCACCTGCAAAGAAGACCTGATGGCACAAGCCTTGCTTTCCCATATTAAAAGATCTTAGTCATGCTGCCCTGAAGCTACCTAAATAACTCTCTTTTTGACTGGCCTCTAGTCACTGTAGTTAGCCCTCTGGAACAAAAAGGAGTTTTCTCTAAAGAAACACGGTGCTTCCATAGTATGGGTGGGAGCTCATCCTGTCAGGCTCTAGAGCTAAAGGGAAACTTGACGTGAGTACTTGCCTCACGCTAAGGCCTGAAAAGCCCTGCTGAAGCGAAAGCGTGTTGCAGTTTCCATTAGCTAGTATTCGCAGTTCTGCTTTACTTTAACGTTTCTCCGCTTTTCCAGACACTTAGGACCCTCGTGTGGGCACCCCACTGCCTACAAATACAGTGAGTACCAGCAGGTTCCACTGCCCTTCTAAGAAACTTCCAGGCCGTAAGTCTTTCCAAGTCACTCTGCATTCAGAGAGCAGGGCAATACACTGCACCCTTCCTTGGGAAAGCTAGATGTCCTCAGCACACCAACAGCTCCAGGGATTCTGTTCTCTCACGTCCTACATGCCATGGAAGTCTGCCTCATTGTCCTCATTTCAGCTGCACTTAGCAACACAATCTGATTCGCCTTTCTTCTAGGAACTCACACCCAAGGACCCCATACCTACAGTAGAAACGAGGCTTGCATTCCTACTGCAACGAAACCACTGTTTCCTGTTACACTGCAGGATTTTGAATAGGCTAAGGACCGATAGCCTACTCAAAGTGTTCCAAGGATGAGTGAGTTCGCTACATGCAGAACACTTTGGGAAGTAATGTTGATTCAGGCAAGGGAACAGGGTGTAGCTAGAGTCTCTTTTGACTTGTTGGAAATCAGAAGGGTTTAGACTTCGTGTTCACCGCAAAAGATGACCTGATGGCACAAGCCTTGTTTCCCATATTAAAAGC
Source organism: Eubalaena glacialis (assembly GCF_028564815.1). NCBI lineage: Eukaryota > Metazoa > Chordata > Mammalia > Artiodactyla > Balaenidae > Eubalaena > Eubalaena glacialis. The sequence goes on along the minus strand of NC_083735.1, from coordinate 41,575,059 downwards.
TCTATTCAGGCTGCCCTGAAGCTACCTAAATACGTCTATTTCTGACTGGCCTCTAGTCACTGTAGTTACACTCTGGACGAAAAGGTTTCTCTAACGAAGCACGATGCTTCCATAGCATGGGTGGTAGCTCATCCCGTCAGGCTCTAGAGCTAAAGGGAAACTTGACGTCAGTACTTGCCTCACGCTAAGGCCTGAAGAGCCCTGCTGAAGCGAAAGCGTGTTGCAGTTTCCATTAGCTCGTATTCGCAGTTCTGCTTTACTTTAACGTTTCTACGGTTTTCCAGACTCTTTGGACCCTCGTGTGGGCACCCCATTGCCTACCAATACAGTGAGTACCAGCAGGCCGTACTGCCCTTCTAAGAAACATCCAGGCCGTAAGCCTTTCCAAGTCCCTCTATGTGTTCAGAGAGTAGGGCAATACACTGCACCCTTCCTTGGGAAAGCTAGATGTCCTCAGCACACCAACAGCTCCAGGGATTCTGTTCTCTCACGTCCTACATGCCATGGAGTCTGCCTCATTGTCCGATTTTGAGCTGCTCTTAGAAACACAATCTGCTTCGCCTTTCTTCCAGGAACTCACACCCAAGGACCCCATACCTACAGTAGAAAGGAGGCTTGCATCCTACTGCAACGAAACCACAGTTTTCCTGTTACACTGCAGGATTATAGAATAGGCTTTAGCCTATTCTAGCCCGATAGCCTACATAGAGCATTTCAAATTTGAGGGAGTTCGCTACATGGAGAACACTTTGTGAAGAAAAGTTGATTCAGGCAAGGGACCAGGGTAGAGCTAGAGTCTCTTTTGACTTGTTAGAAATCAGAAGACTTCAGGCTGATTGTTCACCGGCAAAGAAGACCTGATGGCACAAGCCTTGCTTTCCCATATTAAAAGCTCTTAGTCATGCTGCCCTGAAGCTACCTAAATAACTCTCTTTTTGACTGGCCTCTAGTCACTGTAGTTAGCCCTCTGGAACAAAAAGCAGTTTTCTCTAAAGAAACACGGTGCTTCCATAGTATGGGTGGGAGCTCATCCTGTCAGGCTCTAGAGCTAAAGGGAAACTTGACGTGAGTACTTGCCTCACGCTAAGGCCTGAAAAGCCCTGCTGAAGCGAAAGCGTGTTGCAGTTTCCATTAGCTAGTATTCGCAGTTCTGCTTTACTTTAACGTTTCTCCGCTTTTCCAGACACTTAGGACCCTCGTGTGGGCACCCCACTGCCTACAAATACAGTGAGTACCAGCAGGTTCCACTGCCCTTCTAAGAAACTTCCAGGCCGTAAGTCTTTCCAAGTCACTCTGCATTCAGAGAGCAGGGCAATACACTGCACCCTTCCTTGGGAACGCTAGATGTCCTCAGCACACCAACAGCTCCAGGGATTCTGTTCTCTCACGTCCTACATGCCATGGAAGTCTGCCTCATTGTCCTCATTTGAGCTGCACTTAGCAACACAATCTGATTCGCCTTTCTTCTAGGAACTCACACTCAAGGACCCCATACCTACAGGAGAAAGGAGGCTTGCGTTCCTACTGCAACCAAAGCACAGTTGTTCCTGTTACACTGCAGTATTTTGAATAGGCTAAGGACCGATAGCCTACTTAGAGTGTTCCAAGGATGAGTGAGTTCGCTACATGCAGAACACTTTGGGAAGAAAAGTTGATTCAGGCAAGGGAACAGGGTGTAGCTAGAGTCTCTTTTGACTTGTTGGAAATCAGATGGGTTTAGACTTCGTGTTCACCGCAAAAGATGACCTGATGGCACAAGCCTTGTTTCCCATATTAAAAGCTCTATTCAGGTTGCCCTGAAGCTACCTAAATACGTCTATTTCTGACTGGCCTCTAGTCACTGTAGTTACACTCAGGACGAAAAGATTTCTCTAACGAAGCACGATGCTTCCATAGCATGGGTGGTAGCTCATCCCGTCAGGCTCTAGAGCTAAAGGGAAACTTGACGTCAGTACTTGCCTCACGCTAAGGCCTGAAGAGCCCTGCTGAAGCGAAAGCGTGTTGCAGTTTACATTAGCTCGTATTCGCAGTTCTGCTTTACTTTAACGTTTCTACGGTTTTCCAGACTCTTTGGACCCTCGTGTGGGCACCCCATTGCCTACCAATACAGTGAGTACCAGCAGGCCGTACTGCCCTTCTAAGAAACATCCAGGCCGTAAGCCTTTCCAAGTCCCTCTATGTGTTCAGAGAGTAGGGCAATACACTGCACCCTTCCTTGGGAAAGCTAGATGTCCTCAGCACACCAACAGCTCCAGGGATTCTGTTCTCTCACGTCCTACATGCCATGGAGTCTGCCTCATTGTCCGATTTTGAGCTGCTCTTAGAAACACAATCTGCTTCGCCTTTCTTCCAGGAACTCACACCCAAGGACCCCATACCTACAGTAGAAAGGAGGCTTGCATCCTACTGCAACGAAACCACAGTTTTCCTGTTACACTGCAGGATTATAGAATAGGCTTTAGCCTATTCTAGCCCGATAGCCTACATAGAGCATTTCAAATTTGAGGGAGTTCGCTACATGGAGAACACTTTGTGAAGAAAAGTTGATTCAGGCAAGGGACCAGGGTAGAGCTAGAGTCTCTTTTGACTTGTTAGAAATCAGAAGACTTCAGGCTGATTGTTCACCTGCAAAGAAGACCTGATGGCACAAGCCTTGCTTTCCCATATTAAAAGCTCTTAGTCATGCTGCCCTGAAGCTACCTAAATAACTCTCTTTTTGACTGGCCTCTAGTCACTGTAGTTAGCCCTCTGGAACAAAAAGCAGTTTTCTCTAAAGAAACACGGTGCTTCCATAGTATGGGTGGGAGCTCATCCTGTCAGGCTCTAGAGCTAAAGGGAAACTTGACGTGAGTACTTGCCTCACGCTAAGGCCTGAAAAGCCCTGCTGAAGCGAAAGCGTGTTGCAGTTTCCATTAGCTAGTATTCGCAGTTCTGCTTTACTTTAACGTTTCTCCGCTTTTCCAGACACTTAGGACCCTCGTGTGGGCACCCCACTGCCTACAAATACAGTGAGTACCAGCAGGTTCCACTGCCCTTCTAAGAAACGTCCAGGCCGTAAGTCTTTCCAAGTCACTCTGCATTCAGAGAGCAGGGCAATACACTGCACCCTTCCTTGGGAACGCTAGATGTCCTCAGCACACCAACAGCTCCAGGGATTCTGTTCTCTCACGTCCTACATGCCATGGAAGTCTGCCTCATTGTCCTCATTTGAGCTGCACTTAGCAACACAATCTGATTCGCCTTTCTTCTAGGAACTCACACTCAAGGACCCCATACCTACAGGAGAAAGGAGGCTTGCGTTCCTACTGCAACCAAAGCACAGTTGTTCCTGTTACACTGCAGTATTTTGAATAGGCTAAGGACCGATAGCCTACTTAGAGTGTTCCAAGGATGAGTGAGTTCGCTACATGCAGAACACTTTGGGAAGAAAAGTTGATTCAGGCAAGGGAACAGGGTGTAGCTAGAGTCTCTTTTGACTTGTTGGAAATCAGATGGGTTTAGACTTCGTGTTCACCGCAAAAGATGACCTGATGGCACAAGCCTTGTTTCCCATATTAAAAGCTCTATTCAGGTTGCCCTGAAGCTACCTAAATACGTCTATTTCTGACTGGCCTCTAGTCACTGTAGTTACACTCAGGACGAAAAGATTTCTCTAACGAAGCACGATGCTTCCATAGCATGGGTGGTAGCTCATCCCGTCAGGCTCTAGAGCTAAAGGGAAACTTGACGTCAGTACTTGCCTCACGCTAAGGCCTGAAGAGCCCTGCTGAAGCGAAAGCGTGTTGCAGTTTACATTAGCTCGTATTCGCAGTTCTGCTTTACTTTAACGTTTCTACGGTTTTCCAGACTCTTTGGACCCTCGTGTGGGCACCCCATTGCCTACCAATACAGTGAGTACCAGCAGGCCGTACTGCCCTTCTAAGAAACATCCAGGCCGTAAGCCTTTCCAAGTCCCTCTATGTGTTCAGAGAGTAGGGCAATACACTGCACCCTTCCTTGGGAAAGCTAGATGTCCTCAGCACACCAACAGATCCAGGGATTCTGTTCTCTCATGTCCTACATGCCATGGAGTCTGCCTCATTGTCCGATTTTGAGCTGCTCTTAGAAACACAATCTGCTTCGCCTTTCTTCCAGGAACTCACACCCAAGGACCCCATACCTACAGTAGAAAGGAGGCTTGCATCCTACTGCAACGAAACCACAGTTTTCCTGTTACACTGCAGGATTATAGAATAGGCTTTAGCCTATTCTAGCCCGATAGCCTACATAGAGCATTTCAAATTTGAGGGAGTTCGCTACATGGAGAACACTTTGTGAAGAAAAGTTGATTCAGGCAAGGGACCAGGGTAGAGCTAGAGTCTCTTTTGACTTGTTAGAAATCAGAAGACTTCAGGCTGATTGTTCACCTGCAAAGAAGACCTGATGGCACAAGCCTTGCTTTCCCATATTAAAAGCTCTTAGTCATGCTGCCCTGAAGCTACCTAAATAACTCTCTTTTTGACTGGCCTCTAGTCACTGTAGTTAGCCCTCTGGAACAAAAAGCAGTTTTCTCTAAAGAAACACGGTGCTTCCATAGTATGGGTGGGAGCTCATCCTGTCAGGCTCTAGAGCTAAAGGGAAACTTGACGTGAGTACTTGCCTCACGCTAAGGCCTGAAAAGCCCTGCTGAAGCGAAAGCGTGTTGCAGTTTCCATTAGCTAGTATTCGCAGTTCTGCTTTACTTTAACGTTTCTCCGCTTTTCCAGACACTTAGGACCCTCGTGTGGGCACCCCACTGCCTACAAATACAGTGAGTACCAGCAGGTTCCACTGCCCTTCTAAGAAACGTCCAGGCTGTAAGTCTTTCCAAGTCACTCTGCATTCAGAGAGCAGGGCAATACACTGCACCCTTCCTTGGGAACGCTAGATGTCCTCAGCACACCAACAGCTCCAGGGATTCTGTTCTCTCACGTCCTACATGCCATGGAAGTCTGCCTCATTGTCCTCATTTGAGCTGCACTTAGCAACACAATCTGATTCGCCTTTCTTCTAGGAACTCACACTCAAGGACCCCATACCTACAGGAGAAAGGAGGCTTGCGTTCCTACTGCAACCAAAGCACAGTTGTTCCTGTTACACTGCAGTATTTTGAATAGGCTAAGGACCGATAGCCTACTTAGAGTGTTCCAAGGATGAGTGAGTTCGCTACATGCAGAACACTTTGGGAAGAAAAGTTGATTCAGGCAAGGGAACAGGGTGTAGCTAGAGTCTCTTTTGACTTGTTGGAAATCAGATGGGTTTAGACTTCGTGTTCACCGCAAAAGATGACCTGATGGCACAAGCCTTGTTTCCCATATTAAAAGCTCTATTCAGGTTGCCCTGAAGCTACCTAAATACGTCTATTTCTGACTGGCCTCTAGTCACTGTAGTTACACTCAGGACGAAAAGATTTCTCTAACGAAGCACGATGCTTCCATAGCATGGGTGGTAGCTCATCCCGTCAGGCTCTAGAGCTAAAGGGAAACTTGACGTCAGTACTTGCCTCACGCTAAGGCCTGAAGAGCCCTGCTGAAGCGAAAGCGTGTTGCAGTTTACATTAGCTCGTATTCGCAGTTCTGCTTTACTTTAACGTTTCTACGGTTTTCCAGACTCTTTGGACCCTCGTGTGGGCACCCCATTGCCTACCAATACAGTGAGTACCAGCAGGCCGTACTGCCCTTCTAAGAAACATCCAGGCCGTAAGCCTTTCCAAGTCCCTCTATGTGTTCAGAGAGTAGGGCAATACACTGCACCCTTCCTTGGGAAAGCTAGATGTCCTCAGCACACCAACAGATCCAGGGATTCTGTTCTCTCACGTCCTACATGCCATGGAGTCTGCCTCATTGTCCGATTTTGAGCTGCTCTTAGAAACACAATCTGCTTCGCCTTTCTTCCAGGAACTCACACCCAAGGACCCCATACCTACAGTAGAAAGGAGGCTTGCATCCTACTGCAACGAAACCACAGTTTTCCTGTTACACTGCAGGATTATAGAATAGGCTTTAGCCTATTCTAGCCCGATAGCCTACATAGAGCATTTCAAATTTGAGGGAGTTCGCTACATGGAGAACACTTTGTGAAGAAAAGTTGATTCAGGCAAGGGACCAGGGTAGAGCTAGAGTCTCTTTTGACTTGTTAGAAATCAGAAGACTTCAGGCTGATTGTTCACCTGCAAAGAAGACCTGATGGCACAAGCCTTGCTTTCCCATATTAAAAGCTCTTAGTCATGCTGCCCTGAAGCTACCTAAATAACTCTCTTTTTGACTGGCCTCTAGTCACTGTAGTTAGCCCTCTGGAACAAAAAGCAGTTTTCTCTAAAGAAACACGGTGCTTCCATAGTATGGGTGGGAGCTCATCCTGTCAGGCTCTAGAGCTAAAGGGAAACTTGACGTGAGTACTTGCCTCACGCTAAGGCCTGAAAAGCCCTGCTGAAGCGAAAGCGTGTTGCAGTTTCCATTAGCTAGTATTCGCAGTTCTGCTTTACTTTAACGTTTCTCCGCTTTTCCAGACACTTAGGACCCTCGTGTGGGCACCCCACTGCCTACAAATACAGTGAGTACCAGCAGGTTCCACTGCCCTTCTAAGAAACGTCCAGGCCGTAAGTCTTTCCAAGTCACTCTGCATTCAGAGAGCAGGGCAATACACTGCACCCTTCCTTGGGAACGCTAGATGTCCTCAGCACACCAACAGCTCCAGGGATTCTGTTCTCTCACGTCCTACATGCCATGGAAGTCTGCCTCATTGTCCTCATTTGAGCTGCACTTAGCAACACAATCTGATTCGCCTTTCTTCTAGGAACTCACACTCAAGGACCCCATACCTACAGGAGAAAGGAGGCTTGCGTTCCTACTGCAACCAAAGCACAGTTGTTCCTGTTACACTGCAGTATTTTGAATAGGCTAAGGACAGATAGCCTACTTAGAGTGTTCCAAGGATGAGTGAGTTCGCTACATGCAGAACACTTTGGGAAGAAAAGTTGATTCAGGCAAGGGAACAGGGTGTAGCTAGAGTCTCTTTTGACTTGTTGGAAATCAGATGGGTTTAGACTTCGTGTTCACCGCAAAAGATGACCTGATGGCACAAGCCTTGTTTCCCATATTAAAAGCTCTATTCAGGTTGCCCTGAAGCTACCTAAATACGTCTATTTCTGACTGGCCTCTAGTCACTGTAGTTACACTCAGGACGAAAAGATTTCTCTAACGAAGCACGATGCTTCCATAGCATGGGTGGTAGCTCATCCCGTCAGGCTCTAGAGCTAAAGGGAAACTTGACGTCAGTACTTGCCTCACGCTAAGGCCTGAAGAGCCCTGCTGAAGCGAAAGCGTGTTGCAGTTTACATTAGCTCGTATTCGCAGTTCTGCTTTACTTTAACGTTTCTACGGTTTTCCAGACTCTTTGGACCCTCGTGTGGGCACCCCATTGCCTACCAATACAGTGAGTACCAGCAGGCCGTACTGCCCTTCTAAGAAACATCCAGGCCGTAAGCCTTTCCAAGTCCCTCTATGTGTTCAGAGAGTAGGGCAATACACTGCACCCTTCCTTGGGAAAGCTAGATGTCCTCAGCACACCAACAGCTCCAGGGATTCTGTTCTCTCACGTCCTACATGCCATGGAGTCTGCCTCATTGTCCGATTTTGAGCTGCTCTTAGAAACACAATCTGCTTCGCCTTTCTTCCAGGAACTCACACCCAAGGACCCCATACCTACAGTAGAAAGGAGGCTTGCATCCTACTGCAACGAAACCACAGTTTTCCTGTTACACTGCAGGATTATAGAATAGGCTTTAGCCTATTCTAGCCCGATAGCCTACATAGAGCATTTCAAATTTGAGGGAGTTCGCTACATGGAGAACACTTTGTGAAGAAAAGTTGATTCAGGCAAGGGACCAGGGTAGAGCTAGAGTCTCTTTTGACTTGTTAGAAATCAGAAGACTTCAGGCTGATTGTTCACCTGCAAAGAAGACCTGATGGCACAAGCCTTGCTTTCCCATATTAAAAGCTCTTAGTCATGCTGCCCTGAAGCTACCTAAATAACTCTCTTTTTGACTGGCCTCTAGTCACTGTAGTTAGCCCTCTGGAACAAAAAGCAGTTTTCTCTAAAGAAACACGGTGCTTCCATAGTATGGGTGGGAGCTCATCCTGTCAGGCTCTAGAGCTAAAGGGAAACTTGACGTGAGTACTTGCCTCACGCTAAGGCCTGAAAAGCCCTGCTGAAGCGAAAGCGTGTTGCAGTTTCCATTAGCTAGTATTCGCAGTTCTGCTTTACTTTAACGTTTCTCCGCTTTTCCAGACACTTAGGACCCTCGTGTGGGCACCCCACTGCCTACAAATACAGTGAGTACCAGCAGGTTCCACTGCCCTTCTAAGAAACTTCCAGGCCGTAAGTCTTTCCAAGTCACTCTGCATTCAGAGAGCAGGGCAATACACTGCACCCTTCCTTGGGAACGCTAGATGTCCTCAGCACACCAACAGCTCCAGGGATTCTGTTCTCTCACGTCCTACATGCCATGGAAGTCTGCCTCATTGTCCTCATTTGAGCTGCACTTAGCAACACAATCTGATTCGCCTTTCTTCTAGGAACTCACACTCAAGGACCCCATACCTACAGGAGAAAGGAGGCTTGCGTTCCTACTGCAACCAAAGCACAGTTGTTCCTGTTACACTGCAGTATTTTGAATAGGCTAAGGACAGATAGCCTACTTAGAGTGTTCCAAGGATGAGTGAGTTCGCTACATGCAGAACACTTTGGGAAGAAAAGTTGATTCAGGCAAGGGAACAGGGTGTAGCTAGAGTCTCTTTTGACTTGTTGGAAATCAGATGGGTTTAGACTTCGTGTTCACCGCAAAAGATGACCTGATGGCACAAGCCTTGTTTCCCATATTAAAAGCTCTATTCAGGTTGCCCTGAAGCTACCTAAATACGTCTATTTCTGACTGGCCTCTAGTCACTGTAGTTACACTCTGGACGAAAAGATTTCTCTAACGAAGCACGATGCTTCCATAGCATGGGTGGTAGCTCATCCCGTCAGGCTCTAGAGCTAAAGGGAAACTTGACGTCAGTACTTGCCTCACGCTAAGGCCTGAAGAGCCCTGCTGAAGCGAAAGCGTGTTGCAGTTTACATTAGCTCGTATTCGCAGTTCTGCTTTACTTTAACGTTTCTACGGTTTTCCAGACTCTTTGGACCCTCGTGTGGGCACCCCATTGCCTACCAATACAGTGAGTACCAGCAGGCCGTACTGCCCTTCTAAGAAACATCCAGGCCGTAAGCCTTTCCAAGTCCCTCTATGTGTTCAGAGAGTAGGGCAATACACTGCACCCTTCCTTGGGAAAGCTAGATGTCCTCAGCACACCAACAGCTCCAGGGATTCTGTTCTCTCACGTCCTACATGCCATGGAGTCTGCCTCATTGTCCGATTTTGAGCTGCTCTTAGAAACACAATCTGCTTCGCCTTTCTTCCAGGAACTCACACCCAAGGACCCCATACCTACAGTAGAAAGGAGGCTTGCATCCTACTGCAACGAAACCACAGTTTTCCTGTTACACTGCAGGATTATAGAATAGGCTTTAGCCTATTCTAGCCCGATAGCCTACATAGAGCATTTCAAATTTGAGGGAGTTCGCTACATGGAGAACACTTTGTGAAGAAAAGTTGATTCAGGCAAGGGACCAGGGTAGAGCTAGAGTCTCTTTTGACTTGTTAGAAATCAGAAGACTTCAGGCTGATTGTTCACCGGCAAAGAAGACCTGATGGCACAAGCCTTGCTTTCCCATATTAAAAGCTCTTAGTCATGCTGCCCTGAAGCTACCTAAATAACTCTCTTTTTGACTGGCCTCTAGTCACTGTAGTTAGCCCTCTGGAACAAAAAGCAGTTTTCTCTAAAGAAACACGGTGCTTCCATAGTATGGGTGGGAGCTCATCCTGTCAGGCTCTAGAGCTAAAGGGAAACTTGACGTGAGTACTTGCCTCACGCTAAGGCCTGAAAAGCCCTGCTGAAGCGAAAGCGTGTTGCAGTTTCCATTAGCTAGTATTCGCAGTTCTGCTTTACTTTAACGTTTCTCCGCTTTTCCAGACACTTAGGACCCTCGTGTGGGCACCCCACTGCCTACAAATACAGTGAGTACCAGCAGGTTCCACTGCCCTTCTAAGAAACTTCCAGGCCGTAAGTCTTTCCAAGTCACTCTGCATTCAGAGAGCAGGGCAATACACTGCACCCTTCCTTGGGAACGCTAGATGTCCTCAGCACACCAACAGCTCCAGGGATTCTGTTCTCTCACGTCCTACATGCCATGGAAGTCTGCCTCATTGTCCTCATTTGAGCTGCACTTAGCAACACAATCTGATTCGCCTTTCTTCTAGGAACTCACACTCAAGGACCCCATACCTACAGGAGAAAGGAGGCTTGCGTTCCTACTGCAACCAAAGCACAGTTGTTCCTGTTACACTGCAGTATTTTGAATAGGCTAAGGACCGATAGCCTACTTAGAGTGTTCCAAGGATGAGTGAGTTCGCTACATGCAGAACACTTTGGGAAGAAAAGTTGATTCAGGCAAGGGAACAGGGTGTAGCTAGAGTCTCTTTTGACTTGTTGGAAATCAGATGGGTTTAGACTTCGTGTTCACCGCAAAAGATGACCTGATGGCACAAGCCTTGTTTCCCATATTAAAAGCTCTATTCAGGTTGCCCTGAAGCTACCTAAATACGTCTATTTCTGACTGGCCTCTAGTCACTGTAGTTACACTCAGGACGAAAAGATTTCTCTAACGAAGCACGATGCTTCCATAGCATGGGTGGTAGCTCATCCCGTCAGGCTCTAGAGCTAAAGGGAAACTTGACGTCAGTACTTGCCTCACGCTAAGGCCTGAAGAGCCCTGCTGAAGCGAAAGCGTGTTGCAGTTTACATTAGCTCGTATTCGCAGTTCTGCTTTACTTTAACGTTTCTACGGTTTTCCAGACTCTTTGGACCCTCGTGTGGGCACCCCATTGCCTACCAATACAGTGAGTACCAGCAGGCCGTACTGCCCTTCTAAGAAACATCCAGGCCGTAAGCCTTTCCAAGTCCCTCTATGTGTTCAGAGAGTAGGGCAATACACTGCACCCTTCCTTGGGAAAGCTAGATGTCCTCAGCACACCAACAGCTCCAGGGATTCTGTTCTCTCACGTCCTACATGCCATGGAGTCTGCCTCATTGTCCGATTTTGAGCTGCTCTTAGAAACACAATCTGCTTCGCCTTTCTTCCAGGAACTCACACCCAAGGACCCCATACCTACAGTAGAAAGGAGGCTTGCATCCTACTGCAACGAAACCACAGTTTTCCTGTTACACTGCAGGATTATAGAATAGGCTTTAGCCTATTCTAGCCCGATAGCCTACATAGAGCATTTCAAATTTGAGGGAGTTCGCTACATGGAGAACACTTTGTGAAGAAAAGTTGATTCAGGCAAGGGACCAGGGTAGAGCTAGAGTCTCTTTTGACTTGTTAGAAATCAGAAGACTTCAGGCTGATTGTTCACCGGCAAAGAAGACCTGATGGCACAAGCCTTGCTTTCCCATATTAAAAGCTCTTAGTCATGCTGCCCTGAAGCTACCTAAATAACTCTCTTTTTGACTGGCCTCTAGTCACTGTAGTTAGCCCTCTGGAACAAAAAGGAGTTTTCTCTAAAGAAACACGGTGCTTCCATAGTATGGGTGGGAGCTCATCCTGTCAGGCTCTAGAGCTAAAGGGAAACTTGACGTGAGTACTTGCCTCACGCTAAGGCCTGAAAAGCCCTGCTGAAGCGAAAGCGTGTTGCAGTTTCCATTAGCTAGTATTCGCAGTTCTGCTTTACTTTAACGTTTCTCCGCTTTTCCAGACACTTAGGACCCTCGTGTGGGCACCCCACTGCCTACAAATACAGTGAGTACCAGCAGGTTCCACTGCCCTTCTAAGAAACTTCCAGGCCGTAAGTCTTTCCAAGTCACTCTGCATTCAGAGAGCAGGGCAATACACTGCACCCTTCCTTGGGAAAGCTAGATGTCCTCAGCACACCAACAGCTCCAGGGATTCTGTTCTCTCACGTCCTACATGCCATGGAAGTCTGCCTCATTGTCCTCATTTGAGCTGCACTTAGCAACACAATCTGATTCGCCTTTCTTCTAGGAACTCACACCCAAGGACCCCATACCTACAGTAGAAACGAGGCTTGCATTCCTACTGCAACGAAACCACTGTTTCCTGTTACACTGCAGGATTTTGAATAGGCTAAGGACCGATAGCCTACTCAAAGTGTTCCAAGGATGAGTGAGTTCGCTACATGCAGAACACTTTGGGAAGTAATGTTGATTCAGGCAAGGGAACAGGGTGTAGCTAGAGTCTCTTTTGACTTGTTGGAAATCAGAAGGGTTTAGACTTCGTGTTCACCGCAAAAGATGACCTGATGGCACAAGCCTTGTTTCCCATATTAAAAGCTCTATTCAGGCTGCCCTGAAGCTACCTAAATACGTCTATTTCTGACTGGCCTCTAGTCACTGTAGTTACACTCTGGACGAAAAGGTTTCTCTAACGAAGCACGATGCTTCCATAGCATGGGTGGTAGCTCATCCCGTCAGGCTCTAGAGCTAAAGGGAAACTTGACGTCAGTACTTGCCTCACGCTAAGGCCTGAAGAGCCCTGCTGAAGCGAAAGCGTGTTGCAGTTTCCATTAGCTCGTATTCGCAGTTCTGCTTTACTTTAACGTTTCTCCGCTTTTCCAGACACTTAGGACCCTCGTGTGGGCACCCCACTGCCTACAAATACAGTGAGTACCAGCAGGTTCCACTGCCCTTCTAAGAAACGTCCAGGCCGTAAGTCTTTCCAAGTCACTCTGCATTCAGAGAGCAGGGCAATACACTGCACCCTTCCTTGGGAACGCTAGATGTCCTCAGCACACCAACAGCTCCAGGGATTCTGTTCTCTCACGTCCTACATGCCATGGAAGTCTGCCTCATTGTCCTCATTTGAGCTGCACTTAGCAACACAATCTGATTCGCCTTTCTTCTAGGAACTCACACTCAAGGACCCCATACCTACAGGAGAAAGGAGGCTTGCGTTCCTACTGCAACCAAAGCACAGTTGTTCCTGTTACACTGCAGTATTTTGAATAGGCTAAGGACCGATAGCCTACTTAGAGTGTTCCAAGGATGAGTGAGTTCGCTACATGCAGAACACTTTGGGAAGAAAAGTTGATTCAGGCAAGGGAACAGGGTGTAGCTAGAGTCTCTTTTGACTTGTTGGAAATCAGATGGGTTTAGACTTCGTGTTCACCGCAAAAGATGACCTGATGGCACAAGCCTTGTTTCCCATATTAAAAGCTCTATTCAGGTTGCCCTGAAGCTACCTAAATACGTCTATTTCTGACTGGCCTCTAGTCACTGTAGTTACACTCAGGACGAAAAGATTTCTCTAACGAAGCACGATGCTTCCATAGCATGGGTGGTAGCTCATCCCGTCAGGCTCTAGAGCTAAAGGGAAACTTGACGTCAGTACTTGCCTCACGCTAAGGCCTGAAGAGCCCTGCTGAAGCGAAAGCGTGTTGCAGTTTACATTAGCTCGTATTCGCAGTTCTGCTTTACTTTAACGTTTCTACGGTTTTCCAGACTCTTTGGACCCTCGTGTGGGCACCCCATTGCCTACCAATACAGTGAGTACCAGCAGGCCGTACTGCCCTTCTAAGAAACATCCAGGCCGTAAGCCTTTCCAAGTCCCTCTATGTGTTCAGAGAGTAGGGCAATACACTGCACCCTTCCTTGGGAAAGCTAGATGTCCTCAGCACACCAACAGCTCCAGGGATTCTGTTCTCTCACGTCCTACATGCCATGGAGTCTGCCTCATTGTCCGATTTTGAGCTGCTCTTAGAAACACAATCTGCTTCGCCTTTCTTCCAGGAACTCACACCCAAGGACCCCATACCTACAGTAGAAAGGAGGCTTGCATCCTACTGCAACGAAACCACAGTTTTCCTGTTACACTGCAGGATTATAGAATAGGCTTTAGCCTATTCTAGCCCGATAGCCTACATAGAGCATTTCAAATTTGAGGGAGTTCGCTACATGGAGAACACTTTGTGAAGAAAAGTTGATTCAGGCAAGGGACCAGGGTAGAGCTAGAGTCTCTTTTGACTTGTTAGAAATCAGAAGACTTCAGGCTGATTGTTCACCTGCAAAGAAGACCTGATGGCACAAGCCTTGCTTTCCCATATTAAAAGCTCTTAGTCATGCTGCCCTGAAGCTACCTAAATAACTCTCTTTTTGACTGGCCTCTAGTCACTGTAGTTAGCCCTCTGGAACAAAAAGCAGTTTTCTCTAAAGAAACACGGTGCTTCCATAGTATGGGTGGGAGCTCATCCTGTCAGGCTCTAGAGCTAAAGGGAAACTTGACGTGAGTACTTGCCTCACGCTAAGGCCTGAAAAGCCCTGCTGAAGCGAAAGCGTGTTGCAGTTTCCATTAGCTAGTATTCGCAGTTCTGCTTTACTTTAACGTTTCTCCGCTTTTCCAGACACTTAGGACCCTCGTGTGGGCACCCCACTGCCTACAAATACAGTGAGTACCAGCAGGTTCCACTGCCCTTCTAAGAAACGTCCAGGCCGTAAGTCTTTCCAAGTCACTCTGCATTCAGAGAGCAGGGCAATACACTGCACCCTTCCTTGGGAACGCTAGATGTCCTCAGCACACCAACAGCTCCAGGGATTCTGTTCTCTCACGTCCTACATGCCATGGAAGTCTGCCTCATTGTCCTCATTTGAGCTGCACTTAGCAACACAATCTGATTCGCCTTTCTTCTAGGAACTCACACTCAAGGACCCCATACCTACAGGAGAAAGGAGGCTTGCGTTCCTACTGCAACCAAAGCACAGTTGTTCCTGTTACACTGCAGTATTTTGAATAGGCTAAGGACAGATAGCCTACTTAGAGTGTTCCAAGGATGAGTGAGTTCGCTACATGCAGAACACTTTGGGAAGAAAAGTTGATTCAGGCAAGGGAACAGGGTGTAGCTAGAGTCTCTTTTGACTTGTTGGAAATCAGATGGGTTTAGACTTCGTGTTCACCGCAAAAGATGACCTGATGGCACAAGCCTTGTTTCCCATATTAAAAGCTCTATTCAGGTTGCCCTGAAGCTACCTAAATACGTCTATTTCTGACTGGCCTCTAGTCACTGTAGTTACACTCAGGACGAAAAGATTTCTCTAACGAAGCACGATGCTTCCATAGCATGGGTGGTAGCTCATCCCGTCAGGCTCTAGAGCTAAAGGGAAACTTGACGTCAGTACTTGCCTCACGCTAAGGCCTGAAGAGCCCTGCTGAAGCGAAAGCGTGTTGCAGTTTACATTAGCTCGTATTCGCAGTTCTGCTTTACTTTAACGTTTCTACGGTTTTCCAGACTCTTTGGACCCTCGTGTGGGCACCCCATTGCCTACCAATACAGTGAGTACCAGCAGGCCGTACTGCCCTTCTAAGAAACATCCAGGCCGTAAGCCTTTCCAAGTCCCTCTATGTGTTCAGAGAGTAGGGCAATACACTGCACCCTTCCTTGGGAAAGCTAGATGTCCTCAGCACACCAACAGATCCAGGGATTCTGTTCTCTCACGTCCTACATGCCATGGAGTCTGCCTCATTGTCCGATTTTGAGCTGCTCTTAGAAACACAATCTGCTTCGCCTTTCTTCCAGGAACTCACACCCAAGGACCCCATACCTACAGTAGAAAGGAGGCTTGCATCCTACTGCAACGAAACCACAGTTTTCCTGTTACACTGCAGGATTATAGAATAGGCTTTAGCCTATTCTAGCCCGATAGCCTACATAGAGCATTTCAAATTTGAGGGAGTTCGCTACATGGAGAACACTTTGTGAAGAAAAGTTGATTCAGGCAAGGGACCAGGGTAGAGCTAGAGTCTCTTTTGACTTGTTAGAAATCAGAAGACTTCAGGCTGATTGTTCACCTGCAAAGAAGACCTGATGGCACAAGCCTTGCTTTCCCATATTAAAAGCTCTTAGTCATGCTGCCCTGAAGCTACCTAAATAACTCTCTTTTTGACTGGCCTCTAGTCACTGTAGTTAGCCCTCTGGAACAAAAAGCAGTTTTCTCTAAAGAAACACGGTGCTTCCATAGTATGGGTGGGAGCTCATCCTGTCAGGCTCTAGAGCTAAAGGGAAACTTGACGTGAGTACTTGCCTCACGCTAAGGCCTGAAAAGCCCTGCTGAAGCGAAAGCGTGTTGCAGTTTCCATTAGCTAGTATTCGCAGTTCTGCTTTACTTTAACGTTTCTCCGCTTTTCCAGACACTTAGGACCCTCGTGTGGGCACCCCACTGCCTACAAATACAGTGAGTACCAGCAGGTTCCACTGCCCTTCTAAGAAACTTCCAGGCCGTAAGTCTTTCCAAGTCACTCTGCATTCAGAGAGCAGGGCAATACACTGCACCCTTCCTTGGGAACGCTAGATGTCCTCAGCACACCAACAGCTCCAGGGATTCTGTTCTCTCACGTCCTACATGCCATGGAAGTCTGCCTCATTGTCCTCATTTGAGCTGCACTTAGCAACACAATCTGATTCGCCTTTCTTCTAGGAACTCACACTCAAGGACCCCATACCTACAGGAGAAAGGAGGCTTGCGTTCCTACTGCAACCAAAGCACAGTTGTTCCTGTTACACTGCAGTATTTTGAATAGGCTAAGGACAGATAGCCTACTTAGAGTGTTCCAAGGATGAGTGAGTTCGCTACATGCAGAACACTTTGGGAAGAAAAGTTGATTCAGGCAAGGGAACAGGGTGTAGCTAGAGTCTCTTTTGACTTGTTGGAAATCAGATGGGTTTAGACTTCGTGTTCACCGCAAAAGATGACCTGATGGCACAAGCCTTGTTTCCCATATTAAAAGCTCTATTCAGGCTGCCCTGAAGCTACCTAAATACGTCTATTTCTGACTGGCCTCTAGTCACTGTAGTTACACTCTGGACGAAAAGGTTTCTCTAACGAAGCACGATGCTTCCATAGCATGGGTGGTAGCTCATCCCGTCAGGCTCTAGAGCTAAAGGGAAACTTGACGTCAGTACTTGCCTCACGCTAAGGCCTGAAGAGCCCTGCTGAAGCGAAAGCGTGTTGCAGTTTCCATTAGCTCGTATTCGCAGTTCTGCTTTACTTTAACGTTTCTACGGTTTTCCAGACTCTTTGGACCCTCGTGTGGGCACCCCATTGCCTACCAATACAGTGAGTACCAGCAGGCCGTACTGCCCTTCTAAGAAACATCCAGGCCGTAAGCCTTTCCAAGTCCCTCTATGTGTTCAGAGAGTAGGGCAATACACTGCACCCTTCCTTGGGAAAGCTAGATGTCCTCAGCACACCAACAGCTCCAGGGATTCTGTTCTCTCACGTCCTACATGCCATGGAGTCTGCCTCATTGTCCGATTTTGAGCTGCTCTTAGAAACACAATCTGCTTCGCCTTTCTTCCAGGAACTCACACCCAAGGACCCCATACCTACAGTAGAAAGGAGGCTTGCATCCTACTGCAACGAAACCACAGTTTTCCTGTTACACTGCAGGATTATAGAATAGGCTTTAGCCTATTCTAGCCCGATAGCCTACATAGAGCATTTCAAATTTGAGGGAGTTCGCTACATGGAGAACACTTTGTGAAGAAAAGTTGATTCAGGCAAGGGACCAGGGTAGAGCTAGAGTCTCTTTTGACTTGTTAGAAATCAGAAGACTTCAGGCTGATTGTTCACCGGCAAAGAAGACCTGATGGCACAAGCCTTGCTTTCCCATATTAAAAGCTCTTAGTCATGCTGCCCTGAAGCTACCTAAATAACTCTCTTTTTGACTGGCCTCTAGTCACTGTAGTTAGCCCTCTGGAACAAAAAGCAGTTTTCTCTAAAGAAACACGGTGCTTCCATAGTATGGGTGGGAGCTCATCCTGTCAGGCTCTAGAGCTAAAGGGAAACTTGACGTGAGTACTTGCCTCACGCTAAGGCCTGAAAAGCCCTGCTGAAGCGAAAGCGTGTTGCAGTTTCCATTAGCTAGTATTCGCAGTTCTGCTTTACTTTAACGTTTCTCCGCTTTTCCAGACACTTAGGACCCTCGTGTGGGCACCCCACTGCCTACAAATACAGTGAGTACCAGCAGGTTCCACTGCCCTTCTAAGAAACTTCCAGGCCGTAAGTCTTTCCAAGTCACTCTGCATTCAGAGAGCAGGGCAATACACTGCACCCTTCCTTGGGAAAGCTAGATGTCCTCAGCACACCAACAGCTCCAGGGATTCTGTTCTCTCACGTCCTACATGCCATGGAAGTCTGCCTCATTGTCCTCATTTGAGCTGCACTTAGCAACACAATCTGATTCGCCTTTCTTCTAGGAACTCACACCCAAGGACCCCATACCTACAGTAGAAACGAGGCTTGCATTCCTACTGCAACGAAACCACTGTTTCCTGTTACACTGCAGGATTTTGAATAGGCTAAGGACCGATAGCCTACTCAAAGTGTTCCAAGGATGAGTGAGTTCGCTACATGCAGAACACTTTGGGAAGTAATGTTGATTCAGGCAAGGGAACAGGGTGTAGCTAGAGTCTCTTTTGACTTGTTGGAAATCAGAAGGGTTTAGACTTCGTGTTCACCGCAAAAGATGACCTGATGGCACAAGCCTTGTTTCCCATATTAAAAGCTCTATTCAGGCTGCCCTGAAGCTACCTAAATACGTCTATTTCTGACTGGCCTCTAGTCACTGTAGTTACACTCTGGACGAAAAGGTTTCTCTAACGAAGCACGATGCTTCCATAGCATGGGTGGTAGCTCATCCCGTCAGGCTCTAGAGCTAAAGGGAAACTTGACGTCAGTACTTGCCTCACGCTAAGGCCTGAAGAGCCCTGCTGAAGCGAAAGCGTGTTGCAGTTTACATTAGCTCGTATTCGCAGTTCTGCTTTACTTTAACGTTTCTACGGTTTTCCAGACTCTTTGGACCCTCGTGTGGGCACCCCATTGCCTACCAATACAGTGAGTACCAGCAGGCCGTACTGCCCTTCTAAGAAACATCCAGGCCGTAAGCCTTTCCAAGTCCCTCTATGTGTTCAGAGAGTAGGGCAATACACTGCACCCTTCCTTGGGAAAGCTAGATGTCCTCAGCACACCAACAGATCCAGGGATTCTGTTCTCTCACGTCCTACATGCCATGGAGTCTGCCTCATTGTCCGATTTTGAGCTGCTCTTAGAAACACAATCTGCTTCGCCTTTCTTCCAGGAACTCACACCCAAGGACCCCATACCTACAGTAGAAAGGAGGCTTGCATCCTACTGCAACGAAACCACAGTTTTCCTGTTACACTGCAGGATTATAGAATAGGCTTTAGCCTATTCTAGCCCGATAGCCTACATAGAGCATTTCAAATTTGAGGGAGTTCGCTACATGGAGAACACTTTGTGAAGAAAAGTTGATTCAGGCAAGGGACCAGGGTAGAGCTAGAGTCTCTTTTGACTTGTTAGAAATCAGAAGACTTCAGGCTGATTGTTCACCGGCAAAGAAGACCTGATGGCACAAGCCTTGCTTTCCCATATTAAAAGCTCTTAGTCATGCTGCCCTGAAGCTACCTAAATAACTCTCTTTTTGACTGGCCTCTAGTCACTGTAGTTAGCCCTCTGGAACAAAAAGCAGTTTTCTCTAAAGAAACACGGTGCTTCCATAGTATGGGTGGGAGCTCATCCTGTCAGGCTCTAGAGCTAAAGGGAAACTTGACGTGAGTACTTGCCTCACGCTAAGGCCTGAAAAGCCCTGCTGAAGCGAAAGCGTGTTGCAGTTTCCATTAGCTAGTATTCGCAGTTCTGCTTTACTTTAACGTTTCTCCGCTTTTCCAGACACTTAGGACCCTCGTGTGGGCACCCCACTGCCTACAAATACAGTGAGTACCAGCAGGTTCCACTGCCCTTCTAAGAAACTTCCAGGCCGTAAGTCTTTCCAAGTCACTCTGCATTCAGAGAGCAGGGCAATACACTGCACCCTTCCTTGGGAACGCTAGATGTCCTCAGCACACCAACAGCTCCAGGGATTCTGTTCTCTCACGTCCTACATGCCATGGAAGTCTGCCTCATTGTCCTCATTTGAGCTGCACTTAGCAACACAATCTGATTCGCCTTTCTTCTAGGAACTCACACTCAAGGACCCCATACCTACAGGAGAAAGGAGGCTTGCGTTCCTACTGCAACCAAAGCACAGTTGTTCCTGTTACACTGCAGTATTTTGAATAGGCTAAGGACCGATAGCCTACTTAGAGTGTTCCAAGGATGAGTGAGTTCGCTACATGCAGAACACTTTGGGAAGAAAAGTTGATTCAGGCAAGGGAACAGGGTGTAGCTAGAGCCTCTTTTGACTTGTTGGAAATCAGATGGGTTTAGACTTCGTGTTCACCGCAAAAGATGACCTGATGGCACAAGCCTTGTTTCCCATATTAAAAGCTCTATTCAGGTTGCCCTGAAGCTACCTAAATACGTCTATTTCTGACTGGCCTCTAGTCACTGTAGTTACACTCAGGACGAAAAGATTTCTCTAACGAAGCACGATGCTTCCATAGCATGGGTGGTAGCTCATCCCGTCAGGCTCTAGAGCTAAAGGGAAACTTGACGTCAGTACTTGCCTCACGCTAAGGCCTGAAGAGCCTTGCTGAAGCGAAAGCGTGTTGCAGTTTACATTAGCTCGTATTCGCAGTTCTGCTTTACTTTAACGTTTCTACGGTTTTCCAGACTCTTTGGACCCTCGTGTGGGCACCCCATTGCCTACCAATACAGTGAGTACCAGCAGGCCGTACTGCCCTTCTAAGAAACATCCAGGCCGTAAGCCTTTCCAAGTCCCTCTATGTGTTCAGAGAGTAGGGCAATACACTGCACCCTTCCTTGGGAAAGCTAGATGTCCTCAGCACACCAACAGCTCCAGGGATTCTGTTCTCTCACGTCCTACATGCCATGGAGTCTGCCTCATTGTCCGATTTTGAGCTGCTCTTAGAAACACAATCTGCTTCGCCTTTCTTCCAGGAACTCACACCCAAGGACCCCATACCTACAGTAGAAAGGAGGCTTGCATCCTACTGCAACGAAACCACAGTTTTCCTGTTACACTGCAGGATTATAGAATAGGCTTTAGCCTATTCTAGCCCGATAGCCTACATAGAGCATTTCAAATTTGAGGGAGTTCGCTACATGGAGAACACTTTGTGAAGAAAAGTTGATTCAGGCAAGGGACCAGGGTAGAGCTAGAGTCTCTTTTGACTTGTTAGAAATCAGAAGACTTCAGGCTGATTGTTCACCGGCAAAGAAGACCTGATGGCACAAGCCTTGCTTTCCCATATTAAAAGCTCTTAGTCATGCTGCCCTGAAGCTACCTAAATAACTCTCTTTTTGACTGGCCTCTAGTCACTGTAGTTAGCCCTCTGGAACAAAAAGCAGTTTTCTCTAAAGAAACACGGTGCTTCCATAGTATGGGTGGGAGCTCATCCTGTCAGGCTCTAGAGCTAAAGGGAAACTTGACGTGAGTACTTGCCTCACGCTAAGGCCTGAAAAGCCCTGCTGAAGCGAAAGCGTGTTGCAGTTTCCATTAGCTAGTATTCGCAGTTCTGCTTTACTTTAACGTTTCTCCGCTTTTCCAGACACTTAGGACCCTCGTGTGGGCACCCCACTGCCTACAAATACAGTGAGTACCAGCAGGTTCCACTGCCCTTCTAAGAAACTTCCAGGCCGTAAGTCTTTCCAAGTCACTCTGCATTCAGAGAGCAGGGCAATACACTGCACCCTTCCTTGGGAACGCTAGATGTCCTCAGCACACCAACAGCTCCAGGGATTCTGTTCTCTCACGTCCTACATGCCATGGAAGTCTGCCTCATTGTCCTCATTTGAGCTGCACTTAGCAACACAATCTGATTCGCCTTTCTTCTAGGAACTCACACTCAAGGACCCCATACCTACAGGAGAAAGGAGGCTTGCGTTCCTACTGCAACCAAAGCACAGTTGTTCCTGTTACACTGCAGTATTTTGAATAGGCTAAGGACCGATAGCCTACTTAGAGTGTTCCAAGGATGAGTGAGTTCGCTACATGCAGAACACTTTGGGAAGAAAAGTTGATTCAGGCAAGGGAACAGGGTGTAGCTAGAGTCTCTTTTGACTTGTTGGAAATCAGATGGGTTTAGACTTCGTGTTCACCGCAAAAGATGACCTGATGGCACAAGCCTTGTTTCCCATATTAAAAGCTCTATTCAGGTTGCCCTGAAGCTACCTAAATACGTCTATTTCTGACTGGCCTCTAGTCACTGTAGTTACACTCAGGACGAAAAGATTTCTCTAACGAAGCACGATGCTTCCATAGCATGGGTGGTAGCTCATCCCGTCAGGCTCTAGAGCTAAAGGGAAACTTGACGTCAGTACTTGCCTCACGCTAAGGCCTGAAGAGCCCTGCTGAAGCGAAAGCGTGTTGCAGTTTACATTAGCTCGTATTCGCAGTTCTGCTTTACTTTAACGTTTCTACGGTTTTCCAGACTCTTTGGACCCTCGTGTGGGCACCCCATTGCCTACCAATACAGTGAGTACCAGCAGGCCGTACTGCCCTTCTAAGAAACATCCAGGCCGTAAGCCTTTCCAAGTCCCTCTATGTGTTCAGAGAGTAGGGCAATACACTGCACCCTTCCTTGGGAAAGCTAGATGTCCTCAGCACACCAACAGCTCCAGGGATTCTGTTCTCTCACGTCCTACATGCCATGGAGTCTGCCTCATTGTCCGATTTTGAGCTGCTCTTAGAAACACAATCTGCTTCGCCTTTCTTCCAGGAACTCACACCCAAGGACCCCATACCTACAGTAGAAAGGAGGCTTGCATCCTACTGCAACGAAACCACAGTTTTCCTGTTACACTGCAGGATTATAGAATAGGCTTTAGCCTATTCTAGCCCGATAGCCTACATAGAGCATTTCAAATTTGAGGGAGTTCGCTACATGGAGAACACTTTGTGAAGAAAAGTTGATTCAGGCAAGGGACCAGGGTAGAGCTAGAGTCTCTTTTGACTTGTTAGAAATCAGAAGACTTCAGGCTGATTGTTCACCTGCAAAGAAGACCTGATGGCACAAGCCTTGCTTTCCCATATTAAAAGCTCTTAGTCATGCTGCCCTGAAGCTACCTAAATAACTCTCTTTTTGACTGGCCTCTAGTCACTGTAGTTAGCCCTCTGGAACAAAAAGGAGTTTTCTCTAAAGAAACACGGTGCTTCCATAGTATGGGTGGGAGCTCATCCTGTCAGGCTCTAGAGCTAAAGGGAAACTTGACGTGAGTACTTGCCTCACGCTAAGGCCTGAAAAGCCCTGCTGAAGCGAAAGCGTGTTGCAGTTTCCATTAGCTAGTATTCGCAGTTCTGCTTTACTTTAACGTTTCTCCGCTTTTCCAGACACTTAGGACCCTCGTGTGGGCACCCCACTGCCTACAAATACAGTGAGTACCAGCAGGTTCCACTGCCCTTCTAAGAAACTTCCAGGCCGTAAGTCTTTCCAAGTCACTCTGCATTCAGAGAGCAGGGCAATACACTGCACCCTTCCTTGGGAACGCTAGATGTCCTCAGCACACCAACAGCTCCAGGGATTCTGTTCTCTCACGTCCTACATGCCATGGAAGTCTGCCTCATTGTCCTCATTTGAGCTGCACTTAGCAACACAATCTGATTCGCCTTTCTTCTAGGAACTCACACTCAAGGACCCCATACCTACAGGAGAAAGGAGGCTTGCGTTCCTACTGCCACCAAAGCACAGTTGTTCCTGTTACACTGCAGTATTTTGAATAGGCTAAGGACCGATAGCCTACTTAGAGTGTTCCAAGGATGAGTGAGTTCGCTACATGCAGAACACTTTGGGAAGAAAAGTTGATTCAGGCAAGGGAACAGGGTGTAGCTAGAGTCTCTTTTGACTTGTTGGAAATCAGATGGGTTTAGACTTCGTGTTCACCGCAAAAGATGACCTGATGGCACAAGCCTTGTTTCCCATATTAAAAGCTCTATTCAGGTTGCCCTGAAGCTACCTAAATACGTCTATTTCTGACTGGCCTCTAGTCACTGTAGTTACACTCAGGACGAAAAGATTTCTCTAACGAAGCACGATGCTTCCATAGCATGGGTGGTAGCTCATCCCGTCAGGCTCTAGAGCTAAAGGGAAACTTGACGTCAGTACTTGCCTCACGCTAAGGCCTGAAGAGCCCTGCTGAAGCGAAAGCGTGTTGCAGTTTACATTAGCTCGTATTCGCAGTTCTGCTTTACTTTAACGTTTCTACGGTTTTCCAGACTCTTTGGACCCTCGTGTGGGCACCCCATTGCCTACCAATACAGTGAGTACCAGCAGGCCGTACTGCCCTTCTAAGAAACATCCAGGCCGTAAGCCTTTCCAAGTCCCTCTATGTGTTCAGAGAGTAGGGCAATACACTGCACCCTTCCTTGGGAAAGCTAGATGTCCTCAGCACACCAACAGCTCCAGGGATTCTGTTCTCTCACGTCCTACATGCCATGGAGTCTGCCTCATTGTCCGATTTTGAGCTGCTCTTAGAAACACAATCTGCTTCGCCTTTCTTCCAGGAACTCACACCCAAGGACCCCATACCTACAGTAGAAAGGAGGCTTGCATCCTACTGCAACGAAACCACAGTTTTCCTGTTACACTGCAGGATTATAGAATAGGCTTTAGCCTATTCTAGCCCGATAGCCTACATAGAGCATTTCAAATTTGAGGGAGTTCGCTACATGGAGAACACTTTGTGAAGAAAAGTTGATTCAGGCAAGGGACCAGGGTAGAGCTAGAGTCTCTTTTGACTTGTTAGAAATCAGAAGACTTCAGGCTGATTGTTCACCGGCAAAGAAGACCTGATGGCACAAGCCTTGCTTTCCCATATTAAAAGCTCTTAGTCATGCTGCCCTGAAGCTACCTAAATAACTCTCTTTTTGACTGGCCTCTAGTCACTGTAGTTAGCCCTCTGGAACAAAAAGCAGTTTTCTCTAAAGAAACACGGTGCTTCCATAGTATGGGTGGGAGCTCATCCTGTCAGGCTCTAGAGCTAAAGGGAAACTTGACGTGAGTACTTGCCTCACGCTAAGGCCTGAAAAGCCCTGCTGAAGCGAAAGCGTGTTGCAGTTTCCATTAGCTAGTATTCGCAGTTCTGCTTTACTTTAACGTTTCTCCGCTTTTCCAGACACTTAGGACCCTCGTGTGGGCACCCCACTGCTTACAAATACAGTGAGTACCAGCAGGTTCCACTGCCCTTCTAAGAAACTTCCAGGCCGTAAGTCTTTCCAAGTCACTCTGCATTCAGAGAGCAGGGCAATACACTGCACCCTTCCTTGGGAAAGCTAGATGTCCTCAGCACACCAACAGCTCCAGGGATTCTGTTCTCTCACGTCCTACATGCCATGGAAGTCTGCCTCATTGTCCTCATTTGAGCTGCACTTAGCAACACAATCTGATTCGCCTTTCTTCTAGGAACTCACACCCAAGGACCCCATACCTACAGTAGAAACGAGGCTTGCATTCCTACTGCAACGAAACCACTGTTTCCTGTTACACTGCAGGATTTTGAATAGGCTAAGGACCGATAGCCTACTCAAAGTGTTCCAAGGATGAGTGAGTTCGCTACATGCAGAACACTTTGGGAAGTAATGTTGATTCAGGCAAGGGAACAGGGTGTAGCTGGAGTCTCTTTTGACTTGTTGGAAATCAGATGGGTTTACACTTCGTGTTCACCGCAAAAGATGACCTGATGGCACAAGCCTTGTTTCCCATATTAAAAGCTCTATTCAGGCTGCCCTGAAGCTACCTAAATACGTCTATTTCTGACTGGCCTCTAGTCACTGTAGTTACACTCTGGACGAAAAGGTTTCTCTAACGAAGCACGATGCTTCCATAGCATGGGTGGTAGCTCATCCCGTCAGGCTCTAGAGCTAAAGGGAAACTTGACGTCAGTACTTGCCTCACGCTAAGGCCTGAAGAGCCCTGCTGAAGCGAAAGCGTGTTGCAGTTTCCATTAGCTCGTATTCGCAGTTCTGCTTTACTTTAACGTTTCTACGGTTTTCCAGACTCTTTGGACCCTCGTGTGGGCACCCCATTGCCTACCAATACAGTGAGTACCAGCAGGCCGTACTGCCCTTCTAAGAAACATCCAGGCCGTAAGCCTTTCCAAGTCACTCTATGTGTTCAGAGAGTAGGGCAATACACTGCACCCTTCCTTGGGAAAGCTAGATGTCCTCAGCACACCAACAGCTCCAGGGATTCTGTTCTCTCACGTCCTACATGCCATGGAGTCTGCCTCATTGTCCGATTTTGAGCTGCTCTTAGAAACACAATCTGCTTCGCCTTTCTTCCAGGAACTCACACCCAAGGACCCCATACCTACAGTAGAAAGGAGGCTTGCATCCTACTGCAACGAAACCACAGTTTTCCTGTTACACTGCAGGATTATAGAATAGGCTTTAGCCTATTCTAGCCCGATAGCCTACATAGAGCATTTCAAATTTGAGGGAGTTCGCTACATGGAGAACACTTTGTGAAGAAAAGTTGATTCAGGCAAGGGACCAGGGTAGAGCTAGAGTCTCTTTTGACTTGTTAGAAATCAGAAGACTTCAGGCTGATTGTTCACCTGCAAAGAAGACCTGATGGCACAAGCCTTGCTTTCCCATATTAAAAGCTCTTAGTCATGCTGCCCTGAAGCTACCTAAATAACTCTCTTTTTGACTGGCCTCTAGTCACTGTAGTTAGCCCTCTGGAACAAAAAGCAGTTTTCTCTAAAGAAACACGGTGCTTCCATAGTATGGGTGGGAGCTCATCCTGTCAGGCTCTAGAGCTAAAGGGAAACTTGACGTGAGTACTTGCCTCACGCTAAGGCCTGAAAAGCCCTGCTGAAGCGAAAGCGTGTTGCAGTTTCCATTAGCTAGTATTCGCAGTTCTGCTTTACTTTAACGTTTCTCCGCTTTTCCAGACACTTAGGACCCTCGTGTGGGCACCCCACTGCCTACAAATACAGTGAGTACCAGCAGGTTCCACTGCCCTTCTAAGAAACTTCCAGGCCGTAAGTCTTTCCAAGTCACTCTGCATTCAGAGAGCAGGGCAATACACTGCACCCTTCCTTGGGAACGCTAGATGTCCTCAGCACACCAACAGCTCCAGGGATTCTGTTCTCTCACGTCCTACATGCCATGGAAGTCTGCCTCATTGTCCTCATTTGAGCTGCACTTAGCAACACAATCTGATTCGCCTTTCTTCTAGGAACTCACACTCAAGGACCCCATACCTACAGGAGAAAGGAGGCTTGCGTTCCTACTGCAACCAAAGCACAGTTGTTCCTGTTACACTGCAGTATTTTGAATAGGCTAAGGACCGATAGCCTACTTAGAGTGTTCCAAGGATGAGTGAGTTCGCTACATGCAGAACACTTTGGGAAGAAAAGTTGATTCAGGCAAGGGAACAGGGTGTAGCTAGAGTCTCTTTTGACTTGTTGGAAATCAGATGGGTTTAGACTTCGTGTTCACCGCAAAAGATGACCTGATGGCACAAGCCTTGTTTCCCATATTAAAAGCTCTATTCAGGTTGCCCTGAAGCTACCTAAATACGTCTATTTCTGACTGGCCTCTAGTCACTGTAGTTACACTCAGGACGAAAAGATTTCTCTAACGAAGCACGATGCTTCCATAGCATGGGTGGTAGCTCATCCCGTCAGGCTCTAGAGCTAAAGGGAAACTTGACGTCAGTACTTGCCTCACGCTAAGGCCTGAAGAGCCCTGC
The DNA here is from genome assembly GCF_028564815.1 of Eubalaena glacialis. Lineage (NCBI taxonomy): Eukaryota > Metazoa > Chordata > Mammalia > Artiodactyla > Balaenidae > Eubalaena > Eubalaena glacialis. The sequence goes on along the minus strand of NC_083735.1, from coordinate 41,547,263 downwards.
TGAAGCGAAAGCGTGTTGCAGTTTACATTAGCTCGTATTCGCAGTTCTGCTTTACTTTAACGTTTCTACGGTTTTCCAGACTCTTTGGACCCTCGTGTGGGCACCCCATTGCCTACCAATACAGTGAGTACCAGCAGGCCGTACTGCCCTTCTAAGAAACATCCAGGCCGTAAGCCTTTCCAAGTCCCTCTATGTGTTCAGAGAGTAGGGCAATACACTGCACCCTTCCTTGGGAAAGCTAGATGTCCTCAGCACACCAACAGCTCCAGGGATTCTGTTCTCTCACGTCCTACATGCCATGGAGTCTGCCTCATTGTCCGATTTTGAGCTGCTCTTAGAAACACAATCTGCTTCGCCTTTCTTCCAGGAACTCACACCCAAGGACCCCATACCTACAGTAGAAAGGAGGCTTGCATCCTACTGCAACGAAACCACAGTTTTCCTGTTACACTGCAGGATTATAGAATAGGCTTTAGCCTATTCTAGCCCGATAGCCTACATAGAGCATTTCAAATTTGAGGGAGTTCGCTACATGGAGAACACTTTGTGAAGAAAAGTTGATTCAGGCAAGGGACCAGGGTAGAGCTAGAGTCTCTTTTGACTTGTTAGAAATCAGAAGACTTCAGGCTGATTGTTCACCTGCAAAGAAGACCTGATGGCACAAGCCTTGCTTTCCCATATTAAAAGCTCTTAGTCATGCTGCCCTGAAGCTACCTAAATAACTCTCTTTTTGACTGGCCTCTAGTCACTGTAGTTAGCCCTCTGGAACAAAAAGCAGTTTTCTCTAAAGAAACACGGTGCTTCCATAGTATGGGTGGGAGCTCATCCTGTCAGGCTCTAGAGCTAAAGGGAAACTTGACGTGAGTACTTGCCTCACGCTAAGGCCTGAAAAGCCCTGCTGAAGCGAAAGCGTGTTGCAGTTTCCATTAGCTAGTATTCGCAGTTCTGCTTTACTTTAACGTTTCTCCGCTTTTCCAGACACTTAGGACCCTCGTGTGGGCACCCCACTGCCTACAAATACAGTGAGTACCAGCAGGTTCCACTGCCCTTCTAAGAAACTTCCAGGCCGTAAGTCTTTCCAAGTCACTCTGCATTCAGAGAGCAGGGCAATACACTGCACCCTTCCTTGGGAACGCTAGATGTCCTCAGCACACCAACAGCTCCAGGGATTCTGTTCTCTCACGTCCTACATGCCATGGAAGTCTGCCTCATTGTCCTCATTTGAGCTGCACTTAGCAACACAATCTGATTCGCCTTTCTTCTAGGAACTCACACTCAAGGACCCCATACCTACAGGAGAAAGGAGGCTTGCGTTCCTACTGCAACCAAAGCACAGTTGTTCCTGTTACACTGCAGTATTTTGAATAGGCTAAGGACCGATAGCCTACTTAGAGTGTTCCAAGGATGAGTGAGTTCGCTACATGCAGAACACTTTGGGAAGAAAAGTTGATTCAGGCAAGGGAACAGGGTGTAGCTAGAGTCTCTTTTGACTTGTTGGAAATCAGATGGGTTTAGACTTCGTGTTCACCGCAAAAGATGACCTGATGGCACAAGCCTTGTTTCCCATATTAAAAGCTCTATTCAGGTTGCCCTGAAGCTACCTAAATACGTCTATTTCTGACTGGCCTCTAGTCACTGTAGTTACACTCAGGACGAAAAGATTTCTCTAACGAAGCACGATGCTTCCATAGCATGGGTGGTAGCTCATCCCGTCAGGCTCTAGAGCTAAAGGGAAACTTGACGTCAGTACTTGCCTCACGCTAAGGCCTGAAGAGCCCTGCTGAAGCGAAAGCGTGTTGCAGTTTACATTAGCTCGTATTCGCAGTTCTGCTTTACTTTAACGTTTCTACGGTTTTCCAGACTCTTTGGACCCTCGTGTGGGCACCCCATTGCCTACCAATACAGTGAGTACCAGCAGGCCGTACTGCCCTTCTAAGAAACATCCAGGCCGTAAGCCTTTCCAAGTCCCTCTATGTGTTCAGAGAGTAGGGCAATACACTGCACCCTTCCTTGGGAAAGCTAGATGTCCTCAGCACACCAACAGCTCCAGGGATTCTGTTCTCTCACGTCCTACATGCCATGGAGTCTGCCTCATTGTCCGATTTTGAGCTGCTCTTAGAAACACAATCTGCTTCGCCTTTCTTCCAGGAACTCACACCCAAGGACCCCATACCTACAGTAGAAAGGAGGCTTGCATCCTACTGCAACGAAACCACAGTTTTCCTGTTACACTGCAGGATTTTAGAATAGGCTTTAGCCTATTCTAGCCCGATAGCCTACATAGAGCATTTCAAATTTGAGGGAGTTCGCTACATGGAGAACACTTTGTGAAGAAAAGTTGATTCAGGCAAGGGACCAGGGTAGAGCTAGAGTCTCTTTTGACTTGTTAGAAATCAGAAGACTTCAGGCTGATTGTTCACCTGCAAAGAAGACCTGATGGCACAAGCCTTGCTTTCCCATATTAAAAGCTCTTAGTCATGCTGCCCTGAAGCTACCTAAATAACTCTCTTTTTGACTGGCCTCTAGTCACTGTAGTTAGCCCTCTGGAACAAAAAGGAGTTTTCTCTAAAGAAACACGGTGCTTCCATAGTATGGGTGGGAGCTCATCCTGTCAGGCTCTAGAGCTAAAGGGAAACTTGACGTGAGTACTTGCCTCACGCTAAGGCCTGAAAAGCCCTGCTGAAGCGAAAGCGTGTTGCAGTTTCCATTAGCTAGTATTCGCAGTTCTGCTTTACTTTAACGTTTCTCCGCTTTTCCAGACACTTAGGACCCTCGTGTGGGCACCCCACTGCCTACAAATACAGTGAGTACCAGCAGGTTCCACTGCCCTTCTAAGAAACTTCCAGGCCGTAAGTCTTTCCAAGTCACTCTGCATTCAGAGAGCAGGGCAATACACTGCACCCTTCCTTGGGAACGCTAGATGTCCTCAGCACACCAACAGCTCCAGGGATTCTGTTCTCTCACGTCCTACATGCCATGGAAGTCTGCCTCATTGTCCTCATTTGAGCTGCACTTAGCAACACAATCTGATTCGCCTTTCTTCTAGGAACTCACACTCAAGGACCCCATACCTACAGGAGAAAGGAGGCTTGCGTTCCTACTGCCACCAAAGCACAGTTGTTCCTGTTACACTGCAGTATTTTGAATAGGCTAAGGACCGATAGCCTACTTAGAGTGTTCCAAGGATGAGTGAGTTCGCTACATGCAGAACACTTTGGGAAGAAAAGTTGATTCAGGCAAGGGAACAGGGTGTAGCTAGAGTCTCTTTTGACTTGTTGGAAATCAGATGGGTTTAGACTTCGTGTTCACCGCAAAAGATGACCTGATGGCACAAGCCTTGTTTCCCATATTAAAAGCTCTATTCAGGTTGCCCTGAAGCTACCTAAATACGTCTATTTCTGACTGGCCTCTAGTCACTGTAGTTACACTCAGGACGAAAAGATTTCTCTAACGAAGCACGATGCTTCCATAGCATGGGTGGTAGCTCATCCCGTCAGGCTCTAGAGCTAAAGGGAAACTTGACGTCAGTACTTGCCTCACGCTAAGGCCTGAAGAGCCCTGCTGAAGCGAAAGCGTGTTGCAGTTTACATTAGCTCGTATTCGCAGTTCTGCTTTACTTTAACGTTTCTACGGTTTTCCAGACTCTTTGGACCCTCGTGTGGGCACCCCATTGCCTACCAATACAGTGAGTACCAGCAGGCCGTACTGCCCTTCTAAGAAACATCCAGGCCGTAAGCCTTTCCAAGTCCCTCTATGTGTTCAGAGAGTAGGGCAATACACTGCACCCTTCCTTGGGAAAGCTAGATGTCCTCAGCACACCAACAGCTCCAGGGATTCTGTTCTCTCACGTCCTACATGCCATGGAGTCTGCCTCATTGTCCGATTTTGAGCTGCTCTTAGAAACACAATCTGCTTCGCCTTTCTTCCAGGAACTCACACCCAAGGACCCCATACCTACAGTAGAAAGGAGGCTTGCATCCTACTGCAACGAAACCACAGTTTTCCTGTTACACTGCAGGATTATAGAATAGGCTTTAGCCTATTCTAGCCCGATAGCCTACATAGAGCATTTCAAATTTGAGGGAGTTCGCTACATGGAGAACACTTTGTGAAGAAAAGTTGATTCAGGCAAGGGACCAGGGTAGAGCTAGAGTCTCTTTTGACTTGTTAGAAATCAGAAGACTTCAGGCTGATTGTTCACCGGCAAAGAAGACCTGATGGCACAAGCCTTGCTTTCCCATATTAAAAGCTCTTAGTCATGCTGCCCTGAAGCTACCTAAATAACTCTCTTTTTGACTGGCCTCTAGTCACTGTAGTTAGCCCTCTGGAACAAAAAGCAGTTTTCTCTAAAGAAACACGGTGCTTCCATAGTATGGGTGGGAGCTCATCCTGTCAGGCTCTAGAGCTAAAGGGAAACTTGACGTGAGTACTTGCCTCACGCTAAGGCCTGAAAAGCCCTGCTGAAGCGAAAGCGTGTTGCAGTTTCCATTAGCTAGTATTCGCAGTTCTGCTTTACTTTAACGTTTCTCCGCTTTTCCAGACACTTAGGACCCTCGTGTGGGCACCCCACTGCTTACAAATACAGTGAGTACCAGCAGGTTCCACTGCCCTTCTAAGAAACTTCCAGGCCGTAAGTCTTTCCAAGTCACTCTGCATTCAGAGAGCAGGGCAATACACTGCACCCTTCCTTGGGAAAGCTAGATGTCCTCAGCACACCAACAGCTCCAGGGATTCTGTTCTCTCACGTCCTACATGCCATGGAAGTCTGCCTCATTGTCCTCATTTGAGCTGCACTTAGCAACACAATCTGATTCGCCTTTCTTCTAGGAACTCACACCCAAGGACCCCATACCTACAGTAGAAACGAGGCTTGCATTCCTACTGCAACGAAACCACTGTTTCCTGTTACACTGCAGGATTTTGAATAGGCTAAGGACCGATAGCCTACTCAAAGTGTTCCAAGGATGAGTGAGTTCGCTACATGCAGAACACTTTGGGAAGTAATGTTGATTCAGGCAAGGGAACAGGGTGTAGCTGGAGTCTCTTTTGACTTGTTGGAAATCAGATGGGTTTACACTTCGTGTTCACCGCAAAAGATGACCTGATGGCACAAGCCTTGTTTCCCATATTAAAAGCTCTATTCAGGCTGCCCTGAAGCTACCTAAATACGTCTATTTCTGACTGGCCTCTAGTCACTGTAGTTACACTCTGGACGAAAAGGTTTCTCTAACGAAGCACGATGCTTCCATAGCATGGGTGGTAGCTCATCCCGTCAGGCTCTAGAGCTAAAGGGAAACTTGACGTCAGTACTTGCCTCACGCTAAGGCCTGAAGAGCCCTGCTGAAGCGAAAGCGTGTTGCAGTTTCCATTAGCTCGTATTCGCAGTTCTGCTTTACTTTAACGTTTCTACGGTTTTCCAGACTCTTTGGACCCTCGTGTGGGCACCCCATTGCCTACCAATACAGTGAGTACCAGCAGGCCGTACTGCCCTTCTAAGAAACATCCAGGCCGTAAGCCTTTCCAAGTCACTCTATGTGTTCAGAGAGTAGGGCAATACACTGCACCCTTCCTTGGGAAAGCTAGATGTCCTCAGCACACCAACAGCTCCAGGGATTCTGTTCTCTCACGTCCTACATGCCATGGAGTCTGCCTCATTGTCCGATTTTGAGCTGCTCTTAGAAACACAATCTGCTTCGCCTTTCTTCCAGGAACTCACACCCAAGGACCCCATACCTACAGTAGAAAGGAGGCTTGCATCCTACTGCAACGAAACCACAGTTTTCCTGTTACACTGCAGGATTATAGAATAGGCTTTAGCCTATTCTAGCCCGATAGCCTACATAGAGCATTTCAAATTTGAGGGAGTTCGCTACATGGAGAACACTTTGTGAAGAAAAGTTGATTCAGGCAAGGGACCAGGGTAGAGCTAGAGTCTCTTTTGACTTGTTAGAAATCAGAAGACTTCAGGCTGATTGTTCACCTGCAAAGAAGACCTGATGGCACAAGCCTTGCTTTCCCATATTAAAAGCTCTTAGTCATGCTGCCCTGAAGCTACCTAAATAACTCTCTTTTTGACTGGCCTCTAGTCACTGTAGTTAGCCCTCTGGAACAAAAAGCAGTTTTCTCTAAAGAAACACGGTGCTTCCATAGTATGGGTGGGAGCTCATCCTGTCAGGCTCTAGAGCTAAAGGGAAACTTGACGTGAGTACTTGCCTCACGCTAAGGCCTGAAAAGCCCTGCTGAAGCGAAAGCGTGTTGCAGTTTCCATTAGCTAGTATTCGCAGTTCTGCTTTACTTTAACGTTTCTCCGCTTTTCCAGACACTTAGGACCCTCGTGTGGGCACCCCACTGCCTACAAATACAGTGAGTACCAGCAGGTTCCACTGCCCTTCTAAGAAACTTCCAGGCCGTAAGTCTTTCCAAGTCACTCTGCATTCAGAGAGCAGGGCAATACACTGCACCCTTCCTTGGGAACGCTAGATGTCCTCAGCACACCAACAGCTCCAGGGATTCTGTTCTCTCACGTCCTACATGCCATGGAAGTCTGCCTCATTGTCCTCATTTGAGCTGCACTTAGCAACACAATCTGATTCGCCTTTCTTCTAGGAACTCACACTCAAGGACCCCATACCTACAGGAGAAAGGAGGCTTGCGTTCCTACTGCAACCAAAGCACAGTTGTTCCTGTTACACTGCAGTATTTTGAATAGGCTAAGGACCGATAGCCTACTTAGAGTGTTCCAAGGATGAGTGAGTTCGCTACATGCAGAACACTTTGGGAAGAAAAGTTGATTCAGGCAAGGGAACAGGGTGTAGCTAGAGTCTCTTTTGACTTGTTGGAAATCAGATGGGTTTAGACTTCGTGTTCACCGCAAAAGATGACCTGATGGCACAAGCCTTGTTTCCCATATTAAAAGCTCTATTCAGGTTGCCCTGAAGCTACCTAAATACGTCTATTTCTGACTGGCCTCTAGTCACTGTAGTTACACTCAGGACGAAAAGATTTCTCTAACGAAGCACGATGCTTCCATAGCATGGGTGGTAGCTCATCCCGTCAGGCTCTAGAGCTAAAGGGAAACTTGACGTCAGTACTTGCCTCACGCTAAGGCCTGAAGAGCCCTGCTGAAGCGAAAGCGTGTTGCAGTTTACATTAGCTCGTATTCGCAGTTCTGCTTTACTTTAACGTTTCTACGGTTTTCCAGACTCTTTGGACCCTCGTGTGGGCACCCCATTGCCTACCAATACAGTGAGTACCAGCAGGCCGTACTGCCCTTCTAAGAAACATCCAGGCCGTAAGCCTTTCCAAGTCCCTCTATGTGTTCAGAGAGTAGGGCAATACACTGCACCCTTCCTTGGGAAAGCTAGATGTCCTCAGCACACCAACAGCTCCAGGGATTCTGTTCTCTCACGTCCTACATGCCATGGAGTCTGCCTCATTGTCCGATTTTGAGCTGCTCTTAGAAACACAATCTGCTTCGCCTTTCTTCCAGGAACTCACACCCAAGGACCCCATACCTACAGTAGAAAGGAGGCTTGCATCCTACTGCAACGAAACCACAGTTTTCCTGTTACACTGCAGGATTATAGAATAGGCTTTAGCCTATTCTAGCCCGATAGCCTACATAGAGCATTTCAAATTTGAGGGAGTTCGCTACATGGAGAACACTTTGTGAAGAAAAGTTGATTCAGGCAAGGGACCAGGGTAGAGCTAGAGTCTCTTTTGACTTGTTAGAAATCAGAAGACTTCAGGCTGATTGTTCACCTGCAAAGAAGACCTGATGGCACAAGCCTTGCTTTCCCATATTAAAAGCTCTTAGTCATGCTGCCCTGAAGCTACCTAAATAACTCTCTTTTTGACTGGCCTCTAGTCACTGTAGTTAGCCCTCTGGAACAAAAAGCAGTTTTCTCTAAAGAAACACGGTGCTTCCATAGTATGGGTGGGAGCTCATCCTGTCAGGCTCTAGAGCTAAAGGGAAACTTGACGTGAGTACTTGCCTCACGCTAAGGCCTGAAAAGCCCTGCTGAAGCGAAAGCGTGTTGCAGTTTCCATTAGCTAGTATTCGCAGTTCTGCTTTACTTTAACGTTTCTCCGCTTTTCCAGACACTTAGGACCCTCGTGTGGGCACCCCACTGCCTACAAATACAGTGAGTACCAGCAGGTTCCACTGCCCTTCTAAGAAACTTCCAGGCCGTAAGTCTTTCCAAGTCACTCTGCATTCAGAGAGCAGGGCAATACACTGCACCCTTCCTTGGGAACGCTAGATGTCCTCAGCACACCAACAGCTCCAGGGATTCTGTTCTCTCACGTCCTACATGCCATGGAAGTCTGCCTCATTGTCCTCATTTGAGCTGCACTTAGCAACACAATCTGATTCGCCTTTCTTCTAGGAACTCACACTCAAGGACCCCATACCTACAGGAGAAAGGAGGCTTGCGTTCCTACTGCAACCAAAGCACAGTTGTTCCTGTTACACTGCAGTATTTTGAATAGGCTAAGGACCGATAGCCTACTTAGAGTGTTCCAAGGATGAGTGAGTTCGCTACATGCAGAACACTTTGGGAAGAAAAGTTGATTCAGGCAAGGGAACAGGGTGTAGCTAGAGTCTCTTTTGACTTGTTGGAAATCAGATGGGTTTAGACTTCGTGTTCACCGCAAAAGATGACCTGATGGCACAAGCCTTGTTTCCCATATTAAAAGCTCTATTCAGGTTGCCCTGAAGCTACCTAAATACGTCTATTTCTGACTGGCCTCTAGTCACTGTAGTTACACTCAGGACGAAAAGATTTCTCTAACGAAGCACGATGCTTCCATAGCATGGGTGGTAGCTCATCCCGTCAGGCTCTAGAGCTAAAGGGAAACTTGACGTCAGTACTTGCCTCACGCTAAGGCCTGAAGAGCCCTGCTGAAGCGAAAGCGTGTTGCAGTTTACATTAGCTCGTATTCGCAGTTCTGCTTTACTTTAACGTTTCTACGGTTTTCCAGACTCTTTGGACCCTCGTGTGGGCACCCCATTGCCTACCAATACAGTGAGTACCAGCAGGCCGTACTGCCCTTCTAAGAAACATCCAGGCCGTAAGCCTTTCCAAGTCCCTCTATGTGTTCAGAGAGTAGGGCAATACACTGCACCCTTCCTTGGGAAAGCTAGATGTCCTCAGCACACCAACAGCTCCAGGGATTCTGTTCTCTCACGTCCTACATGCCATGGAGTCTGCCTCATTGTCCGATTTTGAGCTGCTCTTAGAAACACAATCTGCTTCGCCTTTCTTCCAGGAACTCACACCCAAGGACCCCATACCTACAGTAGAAAGGAGGCTTGCATCCTACTGCAACGAAACCACAGTTTTCCTGTTACACTGCAGGATTATAGAATAGGCTTTAGCCTATTCTAGCCCGATAGCCTACATAGAGCATTTCAAATTTGAGGGAGTTCGCTACATGGAGAACACTTTGTGAAGAAAAGTTGATTCAGGCAAGGGACCAGGGTAGAGCTAGAGTCTCTTTTGACTTGTTAGAAATCAGAAGACTTCAGGCTGATTGTTCACCTGCAAAGAAGACCTGATGGCACAAGCCTTGCTTTCCCATATTAAAAGCTCTTAGTCATGCTGCCCTGAAGCTACCTAAATAACTCTCTTTTTGACTGGCCTCTAGTCACTGTAGTTAGCCCTCTGGAACAAAAAGCAGTTTTCTCTAAAGAAACACGGTGCTTCCATAGTATGGGTGGGAGCTCATCCTGTCAGGCTCTAGAGCTAAAGGGAAACTTGACGTGAGTACTTGCCTCACGCTAAGGCCTGAAAAGCCCTGCTGAAGCGAAAGCGTGTTGCAGTTTCCATTAGCTAGTATTCGCAGTTCTGCTTTACTTTAACGTTTCTCCGCTTTTCCAGACACTTAGGACCCTCGTGTGGGCACCCCACTGCCTACAAATACAGTGAGTACCAGCAGGTTCCACTGCCCTTCTAAGAAACTTCCAGGCCGTAAGTCTTTCCAAGTCACTCTGCATTCAGAGAGCAGGGCAATACACTGCACCCTTCCTTGGGAACGCTAGATGTCCTCAGCACACCAACAGCTCCAGGGATTCTGTTCTCTCACGTCCTACATGCCATGGAAGTCTGCCTCATTGTCCTCATTTGAGCTGCACTTAGCAACACAATCTGATTCGCCTTTCTTCTAGGAACTCACACTCAAGGACCCCATACCTACAGGAGAAAGGAGGCTTGCGTTCCTACTGCCACCAAAGCACAGTTGTTCCTGTTACACTGCAGTATTTTGAATAGGCTAAGGACCGATAGCCTACTTAGAGTGTTCCAAGGATGAGTGAGTTCGCTACATGCAGAACACTTTGGGAAGAAAAGTTGATTCAGGCAAGGGAACAGGGTGTAGCTAGAGTCTCTTTTGACTTGTTGGAAATCAGATGGGTTTAGACTTCGTGTTCACCGCAAAAGATGACCTGATGGCACAAGCCTTGTTTCCCATATTAAAAGCTCTATTCAGGTTGCCCTGAAGCTACCTAAATACGTCTATTTCTGACTGGCCTCTAGTCACTGTAGTTACACTCAGGACGAAAAGATTTCTCTAACGAAGCACGATGCTTCCATAGCATGGGTGGTAGCTCATCCCGTCAGGCTCTAGAGCTAAAGGGAAACTTGACGTCAGTACTTGCCTCACGCTAAGGCCTGAAGAGCCCTGCTGAAGCGAAAGCGTGTTGCAGTTTACATTAGCTCGTATTCGCAGTTCTGCTTTACTTTAACGTTTCTACGGTTTTCCAGACACTTAGGACCCTCGTGTGGGCACCCCACTGCCTACCAATACAGTGAGTACCAGCAGGCCGTACTGCCCTTCTAAGAAACATCCAGGCCGTAAGTCTTTCCAAGTCACTCTGCATTCAGAGAGCAGGGCAATACACTGCACCCTTCCTTGGGAACGCTAGATGTCCTCAGCACACCAACAGCTCCAGGGATTCTGTTCTCTCACGTCCTACATGCCATGGAAGTCTGCCTCATTGTCCTCATTTGAGCTGCACTTAGCAACACAATCTGATTCGCCTTTCTTCTAGGAACTCACACTCAAGGACCCCATACCTACAGGAGAAAGGAGGCTTGCGTTCCTACTGCAACCAAAGCACAGTTGTTCCTGTTACACTGCAGTATTTTGAATAGGCTAAGGACCGATAGCCTACTTAGAGTGTTCCAAGGATGAGTGAGTTCGCTACATGCAGAACACTTTGGGAAGAAAAGTTGATTCAGGCAAGGGAACAGGGTGTAGCTAGAGTCTCTTTTGACTTGTTGGAAATCAGATGGGTTTAGACTTCGTGTTCACCGCAAAAGATGACCTGATGGCACAAGCCTTGTTTCCCATATTAAAAGCTCTATTCAGGTTGCCCTGAAGCTACCTAAATACGTCTATTTCTGACTGGCCTCTAGTCACTGTAGTTACACTCAGGACGAAAAGGTTTCTCTAACGAAGCACGATGCTTCCATAGCATGGGTGGTAGCTCATCCCGTCAGGCTCTAGAGCTAAAGGGAAACTTGACGTCAGTACTTGCCTCACGCTAAGGCCTGAAGAGCCCTGCTGAAGCGAAAGCGTGTTGCAGTTTACATTAGCTCGTATTCGCAGTTCTGCTTTACTTTAACGTTTCTACGGTTTTCCAGACTCTTTGGCCCCTCGTGTGGGCACCCCATTGCCTACCAATACAGTGAGTACCAGCAGGCCGTACTGCCCTTCTAAGAAACATCCAGGCCGTAAGCCTTTCCAAGTCCCTCTATGTGTTCAGAGAGTAGGGCAATACACTGCACCCTTCCTTGGGAAAGCTAGATGTCCTCAGCACACCAACAGCTCCAGGGATTCTGTTCTCTCACGTCCTACATGCCATGGAGTCTGCCTCATTGTCCGATTTTGAGCTGCTCTTAGAAACACAATCTGCTTCGCCTTTCTTCCAGGAACTCACACCCAAGGACCCCATACCTACAGTAGAAAGGAGGCTTGCATCCTACTGCAACGAAACCACAGTTTTCCTGTTACACTGCAGGATTATAGAATAGGCTTTAGCCTATTCTAGCCCGATAGCCTACATAGAGCATTTCAAATTTGAGGGAGTTCGCTACATGGAGAACACTTTGTGAAGAAAAGTTGATTCAGGCAAGGGACCAGGGTAGAGCTAGAGTCTCTTTTGACTTGTTAGAAATCAGAAGACTTCAGGCTGATTGTTCACCTGCAAAGAAGACCTGATGGCACAAGCCTTGCTTTCCCATATTAAAAGCTCTTAGTCATGCTGCCCTGAAGCTACCTAAATAACTCTCTTTTTGACTGGCCTCTAGTCACTGTAGTTAGCCCTCTGGAACAAAAAGGAGTTTTCTCTAAAGAAACACGGTGCTTCCATAGTATGGGTGGGAGCTCATCCTGTCAGGCTCTAGAGCTAAAGGGAAACTTGACGTGAGTACTTGCCTCACGCTAAGGCCTGAAAAGCCCTGCTGAAGCGAAAGCGTGTTGCAGTTTCCATTAGCTAGTATTCGCAGTTCTGCTTTACTTTAACGTTTCTCCGCTTTTCCAGACACTTAGGACCCTCGTGTGGGCACCCCACTGCCTACAAATACAGTGAGTACCAGCAGGTTCCACTGCCCTTCTAAGAAACTTCCAGGCCGTAAGTCTTTCCAAGTCACTCTGCATTCAGAGAGCAGGGCAATACACTGCACCCTTCCTTGGGAACGCTAGATGTCCTCAGCACACCAACAGCTCCAGGGATTCTGTTCTCTCACGTCCTACATGCCATGGAAGTCTGCCTCATTGTCCTCATTTGAGCTGCACTTAGCAACACAATCTGATTCGCCTTTCTTCTAGGAACTCACACTCAAGGACCCCATACCTACAGGAGAAAGGAGGCTTGCGTTCCTACTGCAACCAAAGCACAGTTGTTCCTGTTACACTGCAGTATTTTGAATAGGCTAAGGACCGATAGCCTACTTAGAGTGTTCCAAGGATGAGTGAGTTCGCTACATGCAGAACACTTTGGGAAGAAAAGTTGATTCAGGCAAGGGAACAGGGTGTAGCTAGAGTCTCTTTTGACTTGTTGGAAATCAGATGGGTTTAGACTTCGTGTTCACCGCAAAAGATGACCTGATGGCACAAGCCTTGTTTCCCATATTAAAAGCTCTATTCAGGTTGCCCTGAAGCTACCTAAATACGTCTATTTCTGACTGGTCTCTAGTCACTGTAGTTACACTCAGGACGAAAAGGTTTCTCTAACGAAGCACGATGCTTCCATAGCATGGGTGGTAGCTCATCCCGTCAGGCTCTAGAGCTAAAGGGAAACTTGACGTCAGTACTTGCCTCACGCTAAGGCCTGAAGAGCCCTGCTGAAGCGAAAGCGTGTTGCAGTTTACATTAGCTCGTATTCGCAGTTCTGCTTTACTTTAACGTTTCTACGGTTTTCCAGACTCTTTGGACCCTCGTGTGGGCACCCCATTGCCTACCAATACAGTGAGTACCAGCAGGCCGTACTGCCCTTCTAAGAAACATCCAGGCCGTAAGCCTTTCCAAGTCCCTCTATGTGTTCAGAGAGTAGGGCAATACACTGCACCCTTCCTTGGGAAAGCTAGATGTCCTCAGCACACCAACAGCTCCAGGGATTCTGTTCTCTCACGTCCTACATGCCATGGAGTCTGCCTCATTGTCCGATTTTGAGCTGCTCTTAGAAACACAATCTGCTTCGCCTTTCTTCCAGGAACTCACACCCAAGGACCCCATACCTACAGTAGAAAGGAGGCTTGCATCCTACTGCAACGAAACCACAGTTTTCCTGTTACACTGCAGGATTATAGAATAGGCTTTAGCCTATTCTAGCCCGATAGCCTACATAGAGCATTTCAAATTTGAGGGAGTTCGCTACATGGAGAACACTTTGTGAAGAAAAGTTGATTCAGGCAAGGGACCAGGGTAGAGCTAGAGTCTCTTTTGACTTGTTAGAAATCAGAAGACTTCAGGCTGATTGTTCACCTGCAAAGAAGACCTGATGGCACAAGCCTTGCTTTCCCATATTAAAAGCTCTTAGTCATGCTGCCCTGAAGCTACCTAAATAACTCTCTTTTTGACTGGCCTCTAGTCACTGTAGTTAGCCCTCTGGAACAAAAAGGAGTTTTCTCTAAAGAAACACGGTGCTTCCATAGTATGGGTGGGAGCTCATCCTGTCAGGCTCTAGAGCTAAAGGGAAACTTGACGTGAGTACTTGCCTCACGCTAAGGCCTGAAAAGCCCTGCTGAAGCGAAAGCGTGTTGCAGTTTCCATTAGCTAGTATTCGCAGTTCTGCTTTACTTTAACGTTTCTCCGCTTTTCCAGACACTTAGGACCCTCGTGTGGGCACCCCACTGCCTACAAATACAGTGAGTACCAGCAGGTTCCACTGCCCTTCTAAGAAACTTCCAGGCCGTAAGTCTTTCCAAGTCACTCTGCATTCAGAGAGCAGGGCAATACACTGCACCCTTCCTTGGGAACGCTAGATGTCCTCAGCACACCAACAGCTCCAGGGATTCTGTTCTCTCACGTCCTACATGCCATGGAAGTCTGCCTCATTGTCCTCATTTGAGCTGCACTTAGCAACACAATCTGATTCGCCTTTCTTCTAGGAACTCACACTCAAGGACCCCATACCTACAGGAGAAAGGAGGCTTGCGTTCCTACTGCCACCAAAGCACAGTTGTTCCTGTTACACTGCAGTATTTTGAATAGGCTAAGGACCGATAGCCTACTTAGAGTGTTCCAAGGATGAGTGAGTTCGCTACATGCAGAACACTTTGGGAAGAAAAGTTGATTCAGGCAAGGGAACAGGGTGTAGCTAGAGTCTCTTTTGACTTGTTGGAAATCAGATGGGTTTAGACTTCGTGTTCACCGCAAAAGATGACCTGATGGCACAAGCCTTGTTTCCCATATTAAAAGCTCTATTCAGGTTGCCCTGAAGCTACCTAAATACGTCTATTTCTGACTGGCCTCTAGTCACTGTAGTTACACTCAGGACGAAAAGATTTCTCTAACGAAGCACGATGCTTCCATAGCATGGGTGGTAGCTCATCCCGTCAGGCTCTAGAGCTAAAGGGAAACTTGACGTCAGTACTTGCCTCACGCTAAGGCCTGAAGAGCCCTGCTGAAGCGAAAGCGTGTTGCAGTTTACATTAGCTCGTATTCGCAGTTCTGCTTTACTTTAACGTTTCTACGGTTTTCCAGACTCTTTGGACCCTCGTGTGGGCACCCCATTGCCTACCAATACAGTGAGTACCAGCAGGCCGTACTGCCCTTCTAAGAAACATCCAGGCCGTAAGCCTTTCCAAGTCCCTCTATGTGTTCAGAGAGTAGGGCAATACACTGCACCCTTCCTTGGGAAAGCTAGATGTCCTCAGCACACCAACAGCTCCAGGGATTCTGTTCTCTCACGTCCTACATGCCATGGAGTCTGCCTCATTGTCCGATTTTGAGCTGCTCTTAGAAACACAATCTGCTTCGCCTTTCTTCCAGGAACTCACACCCAAGGACCCCATACCTACAGTAGAAAGGAGGCTTGCATCCTACTGCAACGAAACCACAGTTTTCCTGTTACACTGCAGGATTATAGAATAGGCTTTAGCCTATTCTAGCCCGATAGCCTACATAGAGCATTTCAAATTTGAGGGAGTTCGCTACATGGAGAACACTTTGTGAAGAAAAGTTGATTCAGGCAAGGGACCAGGGTAGAGCTAGAGTCTCTTTTGACTTGTTAGAAATCAGAAGACTTCAGGCTGATTGTTCACCTGCAAAGAAGACCTGATGGCACAAGCCTTGCTTTCCCATATTAAAAGCTCTTAGTCATGCTGCCCTGAAGCTACCTAAATAACTCTCTTTTTGACTGGCCTCTAGTCACTGTAGTTAGCCCTCTGGAACAAAAAGGAGTTTTCTCTAAAGAAACACGGTGCTTCCATAGTATGGGTGGGAGCTCATCCTGTCAGGCTCTAGAGCTAAAGGGAAACTTGACGTGAGTACTTGCCTCACGCTAAGGCCTGAAAAGCCCTGCTGAAGCGAAAGCGTGTTGCAGTTTCCATTAGCTAGTATTCGCAGTTCTGCTTTACTTTAACGTTTCTCCGCTTTTCCAGACACTTAGGACCCTCGTGTGGGCACCCCACTGCCTACAAATACAGTGAGTACCAGCAGGTTCCACTGCCCTTCTAAGAAACTTCCAGGCCGTAAGTCTTTCCAAGTCACTCTGCATTCAGAGAGCAGGGCAATACACTGCACCCTTCCTTGGGAACGCTAGATGTCCTCAGCACACCAACAGCTCCAGGGATTCTGTTCTCTCACGTCCTACATGCCATGGAAGTCTGCCTCGTTGTCCTCATTTGAGCTGCACTTAGCAACACAATCTGATTCGCCTTTCTTCTAGGAACTCACACTCAAGGACCCCATACCTACAGGAGAAAGGAGGCTTGCGTTCCTACTGCAACCAAAGCACAGTTGTTCCTGTTACACTGCAGTATTTTGAATAGGCTAAGGACCGATAGCCTACTTAGAGTGTTCCAAGGATGAGTGAGTTCGCTACATGCAGAACACTTTGGGAAGAAAAGTTGATTCAGGCAAGGGAACAGGGTGTAGCTAGAGTCTCTTTTGACTTGTTGGAAATCAGATGGGTTTAGACTTCGTGTTCACCGCAAAAGATGACCTGATGGCACAAGCCTTGTTTCCCATATTAAAAGCTCTATTCAGGTTGCCCTGAAGCTACCTAAATACGTCTATTTCTGACTGGCCTCTAGTCACTGTAGTTACACTCAGGACGAAAAGATTTCTCTAACGAAGCACGATGCTTCCATAGCATGGGTGGTAGCTCATCCCGTCAGGCTCTAGAGCTAAAGGGAAACTTGACGTCAGTACTTGCCTCACGCTAAGGCCTGAAGAGCCCTGCTGAAGCGAAAGCGTGTTGCAGTTTACATTAGCTCGTATTCGCAGTTCTGCTTTACTTTAACGTTTCTACGGTTTTCCAGACTCTTTGGACCCTCGTGTGGGCACCCCATTGCCTACCAATACAGTGAGTACCAGCAGGCCGTACTGCCCTTCTAAGAAACATCCAGGCCGTAAGCCTTTCCAAGTCCCTCTATGTGTTCAGAGAGTAGGGCAATACACTGCACCCTTCCTTGGGAAAGCTAGATGTCCTCAGCACACCAACAGCTCCAGGGATTCTGTTCTCTCACGTCCTACATGCCATGGAGTCTGCCTCATTGTCCGATTTTGAGCTGCTCTTAGAAACACAATCTGCTTCGCCTTTCTTCCAGGAACTCACACCCAAGGACCCCATACCTACAGTAGAAAGGAGGCTTGCATCCTACTGCAACGAAACCACAGTTTTCCTGTTACACTGCAGGATTATAGAATAGGCTTTAGCCTATTCTAGCCCGATAGCCTACATAGAGCATTTCAAATTTGAGGGAGTTCGCTACATGGAGAACACTTTGTGAAGAAAAGTTGATTCAGGCAAGGGACCAGGGTAGAGCTAGAGTCTCTTTTGACTTGTTAGAAATCAGAAGACTTCAGGCTGATTGTTCACCTGCAAAGAAGACCTGATGGCACAAGCCTTGCTTTCCCATATTAAAAGCTCTTAGTCATGCTGCCCTGAAGCTACCTAAATAACTCTCTTTTTGACTGGCCTCTAGTCACTGTAGTTAGCCCTCTGGAACAAAAAGGAGTTTTCTCTAAAGAAACACGGTGCTTCCATAGTATGGGTGGGAGCTCATCCTGTCAGGCTCTAGAGCTAAAGGGAAACTTGACGTGAGTACTTGCCTCACGCTAAGGCCTGAAAAGCCCTGCTGAAGCGAAAGCGTGTTGCAGTTTCCATTAGCTAGTATTCGCAGTTCTGCTTTACTTTAACGTTTCTCCGCTTTTCCAGACACTTAGGACCCTCGTGTGGGCACCCCACTGCCTACAAATACAGTGAGTACCAGCAGGTTCCACTGCCCTTCTAAGAAACTTCCAGGCCGTAAGTCTTTCCAAGTCACTCTGCATTCAGAGAGCAGGGCAATACACTGCACCCTTCCTTGGGAACGCTAGATGTCCTCAGCACACCAACAGCTCCAGGGATTCTGTTCTCTCACGTCCTACATGCCATGGAAGTCTGCCTCGTTGTCCTCATTTGAGCTGCACTTAGCAACACAATCTGATTCGCCTTTCTTCTAGGAACTCACACTCAAGGACCCCATACCTACAGGAGAAAGGAGGCTTGCGTTCCTACTGCAACCAAAGCACAGTTGTTCCTGTTACACTGCAGTATTTTGAATAGGCTAAGGACCGATAGCCTACTTAGAGTGTTCCAAGGATGAGTGAGTTCGCTACATGCAGAACACTTTGGGAAGAAAAGTTGATTCAGGCAAGGGAACAGGGTGTAGCTAGAGTCTCTTTTGACTTGTTGGAAATCAGATGGGTTTAGACTTCGTGTTCACCGCAAAAGATGACCTGATGGCACAAGCCTTGTTTCCCATATTAGAAGCTCTATTCAGGTTGCCCTGAAGCTACCTAAATACGTCTATTTCTGACTGGCCTCTAGTCACTGTAGTTACACTCAGGACGAAAAGATTTCTCTAACGAAGCACGATGCTTCCATAGCATGGGTGGTAGCTCATCCCGTCAGGCTCTAGAGCTAAAGGGAAACTTGACGTCAGTACTTGCCTCACGCTAAGGCCTGAAGAGCCCTGCTGAAGCGAAAGCGTGTTGCAGTTTACATTAGCTCGTATTCGCAGTTCTGCTTTACTTTAACGTTTCTACGGTTTTCCAGACTCTTTGGACCCTCGTGTGGGCACCCCATTGCCTACCAATACAGTGAGTACCAGCAGGCCGTACTGCCCTTCTAAGAAACATCCAGGCCGTAAGCCTTTCCAAGTCACTCTATGTGTTCAGAGAGTAGGGCAATACACTGCACCCTTCCTTGGGAAAGCTAGATGTCCTCAGCACACCAACAGCTCCAGGGATTCTGTTCTCTCACGTCCTACATGCCATGGAGTCTGCCTCATTGTCCGATTTTGAGCTGCTCTTAGAAACACAATCTGCTTCGCCTTTCTTCCAGGAACTCACACCCAAGGACCCCATACCTACAGTAGAAAGGAGGCTTGCATCCTACTGCAACGAAACCACAGTTTTCCTGTTACACTGCAGGATTATAGAATAGGCTTTAGCCTATTCTAGCCCGATAGCCTACATAGAGCATTTCAAATTTGAGGGAGTTCGCTACATGGAGAACACTTTGTGAAGAAAAGTTGATTCAGGCAAGGGACCAGGGTAGAGCTAGAGTCTCTTTTGACTTGTTAGAAATCAGAAGACTTCAGGCTGATTGTTCACCTGCAAAGAAGACCTGATGGCACAAGCCTTGCTTTCCCATATTAAAAGCTCTTAGTCATGCTGCCCTGAAGCTACCTAAATAACTCTCTTTTTGACTGGCCTCTAGTCACTGTAGTTAGCCCTCTGGAACAAAAAGGAGTTTTCTCTAAAGAAACACGGTGCTTCCATAGTATGGGTGGGAGCTCATCCTGTCAGGCTCTAGAGCTAAAGGGAAACTTGACGTGAGTACTTGCCTCACGCTAAGGCCTGAAAAGCCCTGCTGAAGCGAAAGCGTGTTGCAGTTTCCATTAGCTAGTATTCGCAGTTCTGCTTTACTTTAACGTTTCTCCGCTTTTCCAGACACTTAGGACCCTCGTGTGGGCACCCCACTGCCTACAAATACAGTGAGTACCAGCAGGTTCCACTGCCCTTCTAAGAAACTTCCAGGCCGTAAGTCTTTCCAAGTCACTCTGCATTCAGAGAGCAGGGCAATACACTGCACCCTTCCTTGGGAACGCTAGATGTCCTCAGCACACCAACAGCTCCAGGGATTCTGTTCTCTCACGTCCTACATGCCATGGAAGTCTGCCTCATTGTCCTCATTTGAGCTGCACTTAGCAACACAATCTGATTCGCCTTTCTTCTAGGAACTCACACTCAAGGACCCCATACCTACAGGAGAAAGGAGGCTTGCGTTCCTACTGCAACCAAAGCACAGTTGTTCCTGTTACACTGCAGTATTTTGAATAGGCTAAGGACCGATAGCCTACTTAGAGTGTTCCAAGGATGAGTGAGTTCGCTACATGCAGAACACTTTGGGAAGAAAAGTTGATTCAGGCAAGGGAACAGGGTGTAGCTAGAGTCTCTTTTGACTTGTTGGAAATCAGATGGGTTTAGACTTCGTGTTCACCGCAAAAGATGACCTGATGGCACAAGCCTTGTTTCCCATATTAGAAGCTCTATTCAGGTTGCCCTGAAGCTACCTAAATACGTCTATTTCTGACTGGCCTCTAGTCACTGTAGTTACACTCAGGACGAAAAGATTTCTCTAACGAAGCACGATGCTTCCATAGCATGGGTGGTAGCTCATCCCGTCAGGCTCTAGAGCTAAAGGGAAACTTGACGTCAGTACTTGCCTCACGCTAAGGCCTGAAGAGCCCTGCTGAAGCGAAAGCGTGTTGCAGTTTACATTAGCTCGTATTCGCAGTTCTGCTTTACTTTAACGTTTCTACGGTTTTCCAGACTCTTTGGACCCTCTTGTGGGCACCCCATTGCCTACCAATACAGTGAGTACCAGCAGGCCGTACTGCCCTTCTAAGAAACATCCAGGCCGTAAGCCTTTCCAAGTCCCTCTATGTGTTCAGAGAGTAGGGCAATACACTGCACCCTTCCTTGGGAAAGCTAGATGTCCTCAGCACACCAACAGCTCCAGGGATTCTGTTCTCTCACGTCCTACATGCCATGGAGTCTGCCTCATTGTCCGATTTTGAGCTGCTCTTAGAAACACAATCTGCTTCGCCTTTCTTCCAGGAACTCACACCCAAGGACCCCATACCTACAGTAGAAAGGAGGCTTGCATCCTACTGCAACGAAACCACAGTTTTCCTGTTACACTGCAGGATTATAGAATAGGCTTTAGCCTATTCTAGCCCGATAGCCTACATAGAGCATTTCAAATTTGAGGGAGTTCGCTACATGGAGAACACTTTGTGAAGAAAAGTTGATTCAGGCAAGGGACCAGGGTAGAGCTAGAGTCTCTTTTGACTTGTTAGAAATCAGAAGACTTCAGGCTGATTGTTCACCTGCAAAGAAGACCTGATGGCACAAGCCTTGCTTTCCCATATTAAAAGCTCTTAGTCATGCTGCCCTGAAGCTACCTAAATAACTCTCTTTTTGACTGGCCTCTAGTCACTGTAGTTAGCCCTCTGGAACAAAAAGGAGTTTTCTCTAAAGAAACACGGTGCTTCCATAGTATGGGTGGGAGCTCATCCTGTCAGGCTCTAGAGCTAAAGGGAAACTTGACGTGAGTACTTGCCTCACGCTAAGGCCTGAAAAGCCCTGCTGAAGCGAAAGCGTGTTGCAGTTTCCATTAGCTAGTATTCGCAGTTCTGCTTTACTTTAACGTTTCTCCGCTTTTCCAGACACTTAGGACCCTCGTGTGGGCACCCCACTGCCTACAAATACAGTGAGTACCAGCAGGTTCCACTGCCCTTCTAAGAAACTTCCAGGCCGTAAGTCTTTCCAAGTCACTCTGCATTCAGAGAGCAGGGCAATACACTGCACCCTTCCTTGGGAACGCTAGATGTCCTCAGCACACCAACAGCTCCAGGGATTCTGTTCTCTCACGTCCTACATGCCATGGAAGTCTGCCTCATTGTCCTCATTTGAGCTGCACTTAGCAACACAATCTGATTCGCCTTTCTTCTAGGAACTCACACTCAAGGACCCCATACCTACAGGAGAAAGGAGGCTTGCGTTCCTACTGCAACCAAAGCACAGTTGTTCCTGTTACACTGCAGTATTTTGAATAGGCTAAGGACCGATAGCCTACTTAGAGTGTTCCAAGGATGAGTGAGTTCGCTACATGCAGAACACTTTGGGAAGAAAAGTTGATTCAGGCAAGGGAACAGGGTGTAGCTAGAGTCTCTTTTGACTTGTTGGAAATCAGATGGGTTTAGACTTCGTGTTCACCGCAAAAGATGACCTGATGGCACAAGCCTTGTTTCCCATATTAAAAGCTCTATTCAGGTTGCCCTGAAGCTACCTAAATACGTCTATTTCTGACTGGCCTCTAGTCACTGTAGTTACACTCAGGACGAAAAGATTTCTCTAACGAAGCACGATGCTTCCATAGCATGGGTGGTAGCTCATCCCGTCAGGCTCTAGAGCTAAAGGGAAACTTGACGTCAGTACTTGCCTCACGCTAAGGCCTGAAGAGCCCTGCTGAAGCGAAAGCGTGTTGCAGTTTACATTAGCTCGTATTCGCAGTTCTGCTTTACTTTAACGTTTCTACGGTTTTCCAGACTCTTTGGACCCTCGTGTGGGCACCCCATTGCCTACCAATACAGTGAGTACCAGCAGGCCGTACTGCCCTTCTAAGAAACATCCAGGCCGTAAGCCTTTCCAAGTCCCTCTATGTGTTCAGAGAGTAGGGCAATACACTGCACCCTTCCTTGGGAAAGCTAGATGTCCTCAGCACACCAACAGCTCCAGGGATTCTGTTCTCTCACGTCCTACATGCCATGGAGTCTGCCTCATTGTCCGATTTTGAGCTGCTCTTAGAAACACAATCTGCTTCGCCTTTCTTCCAGGAACTCACACCCAAGGACCCCATACCTACAGTAGAAAGGAGGCTTGCATCCTACTGCAACGAAACCACAGTTTTCCTGTTACACTGCAGGATTATAGAATAGGCTTTAGCCTATTCTAGCCCGATAGCCTACATAGAGCATTTCAAATTTGAGGGAGTTCGCTACATGGAGAACACTTTGTGAAGAAAAGTTGATTCAGGCAAGGGACCAGGGTAGAGCTAGAGTCTCTTTTGACTTGTTAGAAATCAGAAGACTTCAGGCTGATTGTTCACCTGCAAAGAAGACCTGATGGCACAAGCCTTGCTTTCCCATATTAAAAGCTCTTAGTCATGCTGCCCTGAAGCTACCTAAATAACTCTCTTTTTGACTGGCCTCTAGTCACTGTAGTTAGCCCTCTGGAACAAAAAGGAGTTTTCTCTAAAGAAACACGGTGCTTCCATAGTATGGGTGGGAGCTCATCCTGTCAGGCTCTAGAGCTAAAGGGAAACTTGACGTGAGTACTTGCCTCACGCTAAGGCCTGAAAAGCCCTGCTGAAGCGAAAGCGTGTTGCAGTTTCCATTAGCTAGTATTCGCAGTTCTGCTTTACTTTAACGTTTCTCCGCTTTTCCAGACACTTAGGACCCTCGTGTGGGCACCCCACTGCCTACAAATACAGTGAGTACCAGCAGGTTCCACTGCCCTTCTAAGAAACTTCCAGGCCGTAAGTCTTTCCAAGTCACTCTGCATTCAGAGAGCAGGGCAATACACTGCACCCTTCCTTGGGAACGCTAGATGTCCTCAGCACACCAACAGCTCCAGGGATTCTGTTCTCTCACGTCCTACATGCCATGGAAGTCTGCCTCATTGTCCTCATTTGAGCTGCACTTAGCAACACAATCTGATTCGCCTTTCTTCTAGGAACTCACACTCAAGGACCCCATACCTACAGGAGAAAGGAGGCTTGCGTTCCTACTGCAACCAAAGCACAGTTGTTCCTGTTACACTGCAGTATTTTGAATAGGCTAAGGACCGATAGCCTACTTAGAGTGTTCCAAGGATGAGTGAGTTCGCTACATGCAGAACACTTTGGGAAGAAAAGTTGATTCAGGCAAGGGAACAGGGTGTAGCTAGAGTCTCTTTTGACTTGTTGGAAATCAGATGGGTTTAGACTTCGTGTTCACCGCAAAAGATGACCTGATGGCACAAGCCTTGTTTCCCATATTAAAAGCTCTATTCAGGTTGCCCTGAAGCTACCTAAATACGTCTATTTCTGACTGGCCTCTAGTCACTGTAGTTACACTCAGGACGAAAAGATTTCTCTAACGAAGCACGATGCTTCCATAGCATGGGTGGTAGCTCATCCCGTCAGGCTCTAGAGCTAAAGGGAAACTTGACGTCAGTACTTGCCTCACGCTAAGGCCTGAAGAGCCCTGCTGAAGCGAAAGCGTGTTGCAGTTTACATTAGCTCGTATTCGCAGTTCTGCTTTACTTTAACGTTTCTACGGTTTTCCAGACTCTTTGGACCCTCGTGTGGGCACCCCATTGCCTACCAATACAGTGAGTACCAGCAGGCCGTACTGCCCTTCTAAGAAACATCCAGGCCGTAAGCCTTTCCAAGTCCCTCTATGTGTTCAGAGAGTAGGGCAATACACTGCACCCTTCCTTGGGAAAGCTAGATGTCCTCAGCACACCAACAGCTCCAGGGATTCTGTTCTCTCACGTCCTACATGCCATGGAGTCTGCCTCATTGTCCGATTTTGAGCTGCTCTTAGAAACACAATCTGCTTCGCCTTTCTTCCAGGAACTCACACCCAAGGACCCCATACCTACAGTAGAAAGGAGGCTTGCATCCTACTGCAACGAAACCACAGTTTTCCTGTTACACTGCAGGATTATAGAATAGGCTTTAGCCTATTCTAGCCCGATAGCCTACATAGAGCATTTCAAATTTGAGGGAGTTCGCTACATGGAGAACACTTTGTGAAGAAAAGTTGATTCAGGCAAGGGACCAGGGTAGAGCTAGAGTCTCTTTTGACTTGTTAGAAATCAGAAGACTTCAGGCTGATTGTTCACCTGCAAAGAAGACCTGATGGCACAAGCCTTGCTTTCCCATATTAAAAGCTCTTAGTCATGCTGCCCTGAAGCTACCTAAATAACTCTCTTTTTGACTGGCCTCTAGTCACTGTAGTTAGCCCTCTGGAACAAAAAGGAGTTTTCTCTAAAGAAACACGGTGCTTCCATAGTATGGGTGGGAGCTCATCCTGTCAGGCTCTAGAGCTAAAGGGAAACTTGACGTGAGTACTTGCCTCACGCTAAGGCCTGAAAAGCCCTGCTGAAGCGAAAGCGTGTTGCAGTTTCCATTAGCTAGTATTCGCAGTTCTGCTTTACTTTAACGTTTCTCCGCTTTTCCAGACACTTAGGACCCTCGTGTGGGCACCCCACTGCCTACAAATACAGTGAGTACCAGCAGGTTCCACTGCCCTTCTAAGAAACTTCCAGGCCGTAAGTCTTTCCAAGTCACTCTGCATTCAGAGAGCAGGGCAATACACTGCACCCTTCCTTGGGAACGCTAGATGTCCTCAGCACACCAACAGCTCCAGGGATTCTGTTCTCTCACGTCCTACATGCCATGGAAGTCTGCCTCATTGTCCTCATTTGAGCTGCACTTAGCAACACAATCTGATTCGCCTTTCTTCTAGGAACTCACACTCAAGGACCCCATACCTACAGGAGAAAGGAGGCTTGCGTTCCTACTGCAACCAAAGCACAGTTGTTCCTGTTACACTGCAGTATTTTGAATAGGCTAAGGACCGATAGCCTACTTAGAGTGTTCCAAGGATGAGTGAGTTCGCTACATGCAGAACACTTTGGGAAGAAAAGTTGATTCAGGCAAGGGAACAGGGTGTAGCTAGAGTCTCTTTTGACTTGTTGGAAATCAGATGGGTTTAGACTTCGTGTTCACCGCAAAAGATGACCTGATGGCACAAGCCTTGTTTCCCATATTAAAAGCTCTATTCAGGTTGCCCTGAAGCTACCTAAATACGTCTATTTCTGACTGGCCTCTAGTCACTGTAGTTACACTCAGGACGAAAAGATTTCTCTAACGAAGCACGATGCTTCCATAGCATGGGTGGTAGCTCATCCCGTCAGGCTCTAGAGCTAAAGGGAAACTTGACGTCAGTACTTGCCTCACGCTAAGGCCTGAAGAGCCCTGCTGAAGCGAAAGCGTGTTGCAGTTTACATTAGCTCGTATTCGCAGTTCTGCTTTACTTTAACGTTTCTACGGTTTTCCAGACTCTTTGGCCCCTCGTGTGGGCACCCCATTGCCTACCAATACAGTGAGTACCAGCAGGCCGTACTGCCCTTCTAAGAAACATCCAGGCCGTAAGCCTTTCCAAGTCCCTCTATGTGTTCAGAGAGTAGGGCAATACACTGCACCCTTCCTTGGGAAAGCTAGATGTCCTCAGCACACCAACAGCTCCAGGGATTCTGTTCTCTCACGTCCTACATGCCATGGAGTCTGCCTCATTGTCCGATTTTGAGCTGCTCTTAGAAACACAATCTGCTTCGCCTTTCTTCCAGGAACTCACACCCAAGGACCCCATACCTACAGTAGAAAGGAGGCTTGCATCCTACTGCAACGAAACCACAGTTTTCCTGTTACACTGCAGGATTATAGAATAGGCTTTAGCCTATTCTAGCCCGATAGCCTACATAGAGCATTTCAAATTTGAGGGAGTTCGCTACATGGAGAACACTTTGTGAAGAAAAGTTGATTCAGGCAAGGGACCAGGGTAGAGCTAGAGTCTCTTTTGACTTGTTAGAAATCAGAAGACTTCAGGCTGATTGTTCACCTGCAAAGAAGACCTGATGGCACAAGCCTTGCTTTCCCATATTAAAAGCTCTTAGTCATGCTGCCCTGAAGCTACCTAAATAACTCTCTTTTTGACTGGCCTCTAGTCACTGTAGTTAGCCCTCTGGAACAAAAAGGAGTTTTCTCTAAAGAAACACGGTGCTTCCATAGTATGGGTGGGAGCTCATCCTGTCAGGCTCTAGAGCTAAAGGGAAACTTGACGTGAGTACTTGCCTCACGCTAAGGCCTGAAAAGCCCTGCTGAAGCGAAAGCGTGTTGCAGTTTCCATTAGCTAGTATTCGCAGTTCTGCTTTACTTTAACGTTTCTCCGCTTTTCCAGACACTTAGGACCCTCGTGTGGGCACCCCACTGCCTACAAATACAGTGAGTACCAGCAGGTTCCACTGCCCTTCTAAGAAACTTCCAGGCCGTAAGTCTTTCCAAGTCACTCTGCATTCAGAGAGCAGGGCAATACACTGCACCCTTCCTTGGGAACGCTAGATGTCCTCAGCACACCAACAGCTCCAGGGATTCTGTTCTCTCACGTCCTACATGCCATGGAAGTCTGCCTCATTGTCCTCATTTGAGCTGCACTTAGCAACACAATCTGATTCGCCTTTCTTCTAGGAACTCACACTCAAGGACCCCATACCTACAGGAGAAAGGAGGCTTGCGTTCCTACTGCAACCAAAGCACAGTTGTTCCTGTTACACTGCAGTATTTTGAATAGGCTAAGGACCGATAGCCTACTTAGAGTGTTCCAAGGATGAGTGAGTTCGCTACATGCAGAACACTTTGGGAAGAAAAGTTGATTCAGGCAAGGGAACAGGGTGTAGCTAGAGTCTCTTTTGACTTGTTGGAAATCAGATGGGTTTAGACTTCGTGTTCACCGCAAAAGATGACCTGATGGCACAAGCCTTGTTTCCCATATTAAAAGCTCTATTCAGGTTGCCCTGAAGCTACCTAAATACGTCTATTTCTGACTGGCCTCTAGTCACTGTAGTTACACTCAGGACGAAAAGATTTCTCTAACGAAGCACGATGCTTCCATAGCATGGGTGGTAGCTCATCCCGTCAGGCTCTAGAGCTAAAGGGAAACTTGACGTCAGTACTTGCCTCACGCTAAGGCCTGAAGAGCCCTGCTGAAGCGAAAGCGTGTTGCAGTTTACATTAGCTCGTATTCGCAGTTCTGCTTTACTTTAACGTTTCTACGGTTTTCCAGACTCTTTGGACCCTCGTGTGGGCACCCCATTGCCTACCAATACAGTGAGTACCAGCAGGCCGTACTGCCCTTCTAAGAAACATCCAGGCCGTAAGCCTTTCCAAGTCCCTCTATGTGTTCAGAGAGTAGGGCAATACACTGCACCCTTCCTTGGGAAAGCTAGATGTCCTCAGCACACCAACAGCTCCAGGGATTCTGTTCTCTCACGTCCTACATGCCATGGAGTCTGCCTCATTGTCCGATTTTGAGCTGCTCTTAGAAACACAATCTGCTTCGCCTTTCTTCCAGGAACTCACACCCAAGGACCCCATACCTACAGTAGAAAGGAGGCTTGCATCCTACTGCAACGAAACCACAGTTTTCCTGTTACACTGCAGGATTATAGAATAGGCTTTAGCCTATTCTAGCCCGATAGCCTACATAGAGCATTTCAAATTTGAGGGAGTTCGCTACATGGAGAACACTTTGTGAAGAAAAGTTGATTCAGGCAAGGGACCAGGGTAGAGCTAGAGTCTCTTTTGACTTGTTAGAAATCAGAAGACTTCAGGCTGATTGTTCACCTGCAAAGAAGACCTGATGGCACAAGCCTTGCTTTCCCATATTAAAAGCTCTTAGTCATGCTGCCCTGAAGCTACCTAAATAACTCTCTTTTTGACTGGCCTCTAGTCACTGTAGTTAGCCCTCTGGAACAAAAAGGAGTTTTCTCTAAAGAAACACGGTGCTTCCATAGTATGGGTGGGAGCTCATCCTGTCAGGCTCTAGAGCTAAAGGGAAACTTGACGTGAGTACTTGCCTCACGCTAAGGCCTGAAAAGCCCTGCTGAAGCGAAAGCGTGTTGCAGTTTCCATTAGCTAGTATTCGCAGTTCTGCTTTACTTTAACGTTTCTCCGCTTTTCCAGACACTTAGGACCCTCGTGTGGGCACCCCACTGCCTACAAATACAGTGAGTACCAGCAGGTTCCACTGCCCTTCTAAGAAACTTCCAGGCCGTAAGTCTTTCCAAGTCACTCTGCATTCAGAGAGCAGGGCAATACA
Source organism: Eubalaena glacialis (assembly GCF_028564815.1). Taxonomy (NCBI): domain Eukaryota; kingdom Metazoa; phylum Chordata; class Mammalia; order Artiodactyla; family Balaenidae; genus Eubalaena; species Eubalaena glacialis. The sequence continues at coordinate 41,518,554 of NC_083735.1, read as the reverse complement.
CTGCACCCTTCCTTGGGAACGCTAGATGTCCTCAGCACACCAACAGCTCCAGGGATTCTGTTCTCTCACGTCCTACATGCCATGGAAGTCTGCCTCATTGTCCTCATTTGAGCTGCACTTAGCAACACAATCTGATTCGCCTTTCTTCTAGGAACTCACACTCAAGGACCCCATACCTACAGGAGAAAGGAGGCTTGCGTTCCTACTGCAACCAAAGCACAGTTGTTCCTGTTACACTGCAGTATTTTGAATAGGCTAAGGACCGATAGCCTACTTAGAGTGTTCCAAGGATGAGTGAGTTCGCTACATGCAGAACACTTTGGGAAGAAAAGTTGATTCAGGCAAGGGAACAGGGTGTAGCTAGAGTCTCTTTTGACTTGTTGGAAATCAGATGGGTTTAGACTTCGTGTTCACCGCAAAAGATGACCTGATGGCACAAGCCTTGTTTCCCATATTAAAAGCTCTATTCAGGTTGCCCTGAAGCTACCTAAATACGTCTATTTCTGACTGGCCTCTAGTCACTGTAGTTACACTCAGGACGAAAAGATTTCTCTAACGAAGCACGATGCTTCCATAGCATGGGTGGTAGCTCATCCCGTCAGGCTCTAGAGCTAAAGGGAAACTTGACGTCAGTACTTGCCTCACGCTAAGGCCTGAAGAGCCCTGCTGAAGCGAAAGCGTGTTGCAGTTTACATTAGCTCGTATTCGCAGTTCTGCTTTACTTTAACGTTTCTACGGTTTTCCAGACTCTTTGGACCCTCGTGTGGGCACCCCATTGCCTACCAATACAGTGAGTACCAGCAGGCCGTACTGCCCTTCTAAGAAACATCCAGGCCGTAAGCCTTTCCAAGTCACTCTATGTGTTCAGAGAGTAGGGCAATACACTGCACCCTTCCTTGGGAAAGCTAGATGTCCTCAGCACACCAACAGCTCCAGGGATTCTGTTCTCTCACGTCCTACATGCCATGGAGTCTGCCTCATTGTCCGATTTTGAGCTGCTCTTAGAAACACAATCTGCTTCGCCTTTCTTCCAGGAACTCACACCCAAGGACCCCATACCTACAGTAGAAAGGAGGCTTGCATCCTACTGCAACGAAACCACAGTTTTCCTGTTACACTGCAGGATTATAGAATAGGCTTTAGCCTATTCTAGCCCGATAGCCTACATAGAGCATTTCAAATTTGAGGGAGTTCGCTACATGGAGAACACTTTGTGAAGAAAAGTTGATTCAGGCAAGGGACCAGGGTAGAGCTAGAGTCTCTTTTGACTTGTTAGAAATCAGAAGACTTCAGGCTGATTGTTCACCTGCAAAGAAGACCTGATGGCACAAGCCTTGCTTTCCCATATTAAAAGCTCTTAGTCATGCTGCCCTGAAGCTACCTAAATAACTCTCTTTTTGACTGGCCTCTAGTCACTGTAGTTAGCCCTCTGGAACAAAAAGGAGTTTTCTCTAAAGAAACACGGTGCTTCCATAGTATGGGTGGGAGCTCATCCTGTCAGGCTCTAGAGCTAAAGGGAAACTTGACGTGAGTACTTGCCTCACGCTAAGGCCTGAAAAGCCCTGCTGAAGCGAAAGCGTGTTGCAGTTTCCATTAGCTAGTATTCGCAGTTCTGCTTTACTTTAACGTTTCTCCGCTTTTCCAGACACTTAGGACCCTCGTGTGGGCACCCCACTGCCTACAAATACAGTGAGTACCAGCAGGTTCCACTGCCCTTCTAAGAAACTTCCAGGCCGTAAGTCTTTCCAAGTCACTCTGCATTCAGAGAGCAGGGCAATACACTGCACCCTTCCTTGGGAACGCTAGATGTCCTCAGCACACCAACAGCTCCAGGGATTCTGTTCTCTCACGTCCTACATGCCATGGAAGTCTGCCTCATTGTCCTCATTTGAGCTGCACTTAGCAACACAATCTGATTCGCCTTTCTTCTAGGAACTCACACTCAAGGACCCCATACCTACAGGAGAAAGGAGGCTTGCGTTCCTACTGCAACCAAAGCACAGTTGTTCCTGTTACACTGCAGTATTTTGAATAGGCTAAGGACCGATAGCCTACTTAGAGTGTTCCAAGGATGAGTGAGTTCGCTACATGCAGAACACTTTGGGAAGAAAAGTTGATTCAGGCAAGGGAACAGGGTGTAGCTAGAGTCTCTTTTGACTTGTTGGAAATCAGATGGGTTTAGACTTCGTGTTCACCGCAAAAGATGACCTGATGGCACAAGCCTTGTTTCCCATATTAAAAGCTCTATTCAGGTTGCCCTGAAGCTACCTAAATACGTCTATTTCTGACTGGCCTCTAGTCACTGTAGTTACACTCAGGACGAAAAGATTTCTCTAACGAAGCACGATGCTTCCATAGCATGGGTGGTAGCTCATCCCGTCAGGCTCTAGAGCTAAAGGGAAACTTGACGTCAGTACTTGCCTCACGCTAAGGCCTGAAGAGCCCTGCTGAAGCGAAAGCGTGTTGCAGTTTACATTAGCTCGTATTCGCAGTTCTGCTTTACTTTAACGTTTCTACGGTTTTCCAGACTCTTTGGACCCTCGTGTGGGCACCCCATTGCCTACCAATACAGTGAGTACCAGCAGGCCGTACTGCCCTTCTAAGAAACATCCAGGCCGTAAGCCTTTCCAAGTCCCTCTATGTGTTCAGAGAGTAGGGCAATACACTGCACCCTTCCTTGGGAAAGCTAGATGTCCTCAGCACACCAACAGCTCCAGGGATTCTGTTCTCTCACGTCCTACATGCCATGGAGTCTGCCTCATTGTCCGATTTTGAGCTGCTCTTAGAAACACAATCTGCTTCGCCTTTCTTCCAGGAACTCACACCCAAGGACCCCATACCTACAGTAGAAAGGAGGCTTGCATCCTACTGCAACGAAACCACAGTTTTCCTGTTACACTGCAGGATTATAGAATAGGCTTTAGCCTATTCTAGCCCGATAGCCTACATAGAGCATTTCAAATTTGAGGGAGTTCGCTACATGGAGAACACTTTGTGAAGAAAAGTTGATTCAGGCAAGGGACCAGGGTAGAGCTAGAGTCTCTTTTGACTTGTTAGAAATCAGAAGACTTCAGGCTGATTGTTCACCTGCAAAGAAGACCTGATGGCACAAGCCTTGCTTTCCCATATTAAAAGCTCTTAGTCATGCTGCCCTGAAGCTACCTAAATAACTCTCTTTTTGACTGGCCTCTAGTCACTGTAGTTAGCCCTCTGGAACAAAAAGGAGTTTTCTCTAAAGAAACACGGTGCTTCCATAGTATGGGTGGGAGCTCATCCTGTCAGGCTCTAGAGCTAAAGGGAAACTTGACGTGAGTACTTGCCTCACGCTAAGGCCTGAAAAGCCCTGCTGAAGCGAAAGCGTGTTGCAGTTTCCATTAGCTAGTATTCGCAGTTCTGCTTTACTTTAACGTTTCTCCGCTTTTCCAGACACTTAGGACCCTCGTGTGGGCACCCCACTGCCTACAAATACAGTGAGTACCAGCAGGTTCCACTGCCCTTCTAAGAAACTTCCAGGCCGTAAGTCTTTCCAAGTCACTCTGCATTCAGAGAGCAGGGCAATACACTGCACCCTTCCTTGGGAACGCTAGATGTCCTCAGCACACCAACAGCTCCAGGGATTCTGTTCTCTCACGTCCTACATGCCATGGAAGTCTGCCTCATTGTCCTCATTTGAGCTGCACTTAGCAACACAATCTGATTCGCCTTTCTTCTAGGAACTCACACTCAAGGACCCCATACCTACAGGAGAAAGGAGGCTTGCGTTCCTACTGCAACCAAAGCACAGTTGTTCCTGTTACACTGCAGTATTTTGAATAGGCTAAGGACCGATAGCCTACTTAGAGTGTTCCAAGGATGAGTGAGTTCGCTACATGCAGAACACTTTGGGAAGAAAAGTTGATTCAGGCAAGGGAACAGGGTGTAGCTAGAGTCTCTTTTGACTTGTTGGAAATCAGATGGGTTTAGACTTCGTGTTCACCGCAAAAGATGACCTGATGGCACAAGCCTTGTTTCCCATATTAAAAGCTCTATTCAGGTTGCCCTGAAGCTACCTAAATACGTCTATTTCTGACTGGCCTCTAGTCACTGTAGTTACACTCAGGACGAAAAGATTTCTCTAACGAAGCACGATGCTTCCATAGCATGGGTGGTAGCTCATCCCGTCAGGCTCTAGAGCTAAAGGGAAACTTGACGTCAGTACTTGCCTCACGCTAAGGCCTGAAGAGCCCTGCTGAAGCGAAAGCGTGTTGCAGTTTACATTAGCTCGTATTCGCAGTTCTGCTTTACTTTAACGTTTCTACGGTTTTCCAGACTCTTTGGACCCTCGTGTGGGCACCCCATTGCCTACCAATACAGTGAGTACCAGCAGGCCGTACTGCCCTTCTAAGAAACATCCAGGCCGTAAGCCTTTCCAAGTCCCTCTATGTGTTCAGAGAGTAGGGCAATACACTGCACCCTTCCTTGGGAAAGCTAGATGTCCTCAGCACACCAACAGATCCAGGGATTCTGTTCTCTCACGTCCTACATGCCATGGAGTCTGCCTCATTGTCCGATTTTGAGCTGCTCTTAGAAACACAATCTGCTTCGCCTTTCTTCCAGGAACTCACACCCAAGGACCCCATACCTACAGTAGAAAGGAGGCTTGCATCCTACTGCAACGAAACCACAGTTTTCCTGTTACACTGCAGGATTATAGAATAGGCTTTAGCCTATTCTAGCCCGATAGCCTACATAGAGCATTTCAAATTTGAGGGAGTTCGCTACATGGAGAACACTTTGTGAAGAAAAGTTGATTCAGGCAAGGGACCAGGGTAGAGCTAGAGTCTCTTTTGACTTGTTAGAAATCAGAAGACTTCAGGCTGATTGTTCACCTGCAAAGAAGACCTGATGGCACAAGCCTTGCTTTCCCATATTAAAAGCTCTTAGTCATGCTGCCCTGAAGCTACCTAAATAACTCTCTTTTTGACTGGCCTCTAGTCACTGTAGTTAGCCCTCTGGAACAAAAAGGAGTTTTCTCTAAAGAAACACGGTGCTTCCATAGTATGGGTGGGAGCTCATCCTGTCAGGCTCTAGAGCTAAAGGGAAACTTGACGTGAGTACTTGCCTCACGCTAAGGCCTGAAAAGCCCTGCTGAAGCGAAAGCGTGTTGCAGTTTCCATTAGCTAGTATTCGCAGTTCTGCTTTACTTTAACGTTTCTCCGCTTTTCCAGACACTTAGGACCCTCGTGTGGGCACCCCACTGCCTACAAATACAGTGAGTACCAGCAGGTTCCACTGCCCTTCTAAGAAACTTCCAGGCCGTAAGTCTTTCCAAGTCACTCTGCATTCAGAGAGCAGGGCAATACACTGCACCCTTCCTTGGGAACGCTAGATGTCCTCAGCACACCAACAGCTCCAGGGATTCTGTTCTCTCACGTCCTACATGCCATGGAAGTCTGCCTCATTGTCCTCATTTGAGCTGCACTTAGCAACACAATCTGATTCGCCTTTCTTCTAGGAACTCACACTCAAGGACCCCATACCTACAGGAGAAAGGAGGCTTGCGTTCCTACTGCAACCAAAGCACAGTTGTTCCTGTTACACTGCAGTATTTTGAATAGGCTAAGGACCGATAGCCTACTTAGAGTGTTCCAAGGATGAGTGAGTTCGCTACATGCAGAACACTTTGGGAAGAAAAGTTGATTCAGGCAAGGGAACAGGGTGTAGCTAGAGTCTCTTTTGACTTGTTGGAAATCAGATGGGTTTAGACTTCGTGTTCACCGCAAAAGATGACCTGATGGCACAAGCCTTGTTTCCCATATTAAAAGCTCTATTCAGGTTGCCCTGAAGCTACCTAAATACGTCTATTTCTGACTGGCCTCTAGTCACTGTAGTTACACTCAGGACGAAAAGATTTCTCTAACGAAGCACGATGCTTCCATAGCATGGGTGGTAGCTCATCCCGTCAGGCTCTAGAGCTAAAGGGAAACTTGACGTCAGTACTTGCCTCACGCTAAGGCCTGAAGAGCCCTGCTGAAGCGAAAGCGTGTTGCAGTTTACATTAGCTCGTATTCGCAGTTCTGCTTTACTTTAACGTTTCTACGGTTTTCCAGACTCTTTGGACCCTCGTGTGGGCACCCCATTGCCTACCAATACAGTGAGTACCAGCAGGCCGTACTGCCCTTCTAAGAAACATCCAGGCCGTAAGCCTTTCCAAGTCCCTCTATGTGTTCAGAGAGTAGGGCAATACACTGCACCCTTCCTTGGGAAAGCTAGATGTCCTCAGCACACCAACAGCTCCAGGGATTCTGTTCTCTCACGTCCTACATGCCATGGAGTCTGCCTCATTGTCCGATTTTGAGCTGCTCTTAGAAACACAATCTGCTTCGCCTTTCTTCCAGGAACTCACACCCAAGGACCCCATACCTACAGTAGAAAGGAGGCTTGCATCCTACTGCAACGAAACCACAGTTTTCCTGTTACACTGCAGGATTATAGAATAGGCTTTAGCCTATTCTAGCCCGATAGCCTACATAGAGCATTTCAAATTTGAGGGAGTTCGCTACATGGAGAACACTTTGTGAAGAAAAGTTGATTCAGGCAAGGGACCAGGGTAGAGCTAGAGTCTCTTTTGACTTGTTAGAAATCAGAAGACTTCAGGCTGATTGTTCACCTGCAAAGAAGACCTGATGGCACAAGCCTTGCTTTCCCATATTAAAAGCTCTTAGTCATGCTGCCCTGAAGCTACCTAAATAACTCTCTTTTTGACTGGCCTCTAGTCACTGTAGTTAGCCCTCTGGAACAAAAAGCAGTTTTCTCTAAAGAAACACGGTGCTTCCATAGTATGGGTGGGAGCTCATCCTGTCAGGCTCTAGAGCTAAAGGGAAACTTGACGTGAGTACTTGCCTCACGCTAAGGCCTGAAAAGCCCTGCTGAAGCGAAAGCGTGTTGCAGTTTCCATTAGCTAGTATTCGCAGTTCTGCTTTACTTTAACGTTTCTCCGCTTTTCCAGACACTTAGGACCCTCGTGTGGGCACCCCACTGCCTACAAATACAGTGAGTACCAGCAGGTTCCACTGCCCTTCTAAGAAACTTCCAGGCCGTAAGTCTTTCCAAGTCACTCTGCATTCAGAGAGCAGGGCAATACACTGCACCCTTCCTTGGGAACGCTAGATGTCCTCAGCACACCAACAGCTCCAGGGATTCTGTTCTCTCACGTCCTACATGCCATGGAAGTCTGCCTCATTGTCCTCATTTGAGCTGCACTTAGCAACACAATCTGATTCGCCTTTCTTCTAGGAACTCACACTCAAGGACCCCATACCTACAGGAGAAAGGAGGCTTGCGTTCCTACTGCAACCAAAGCACAGTTGTTCCTGTTACACTGCAGTATTTTGAATAGGCTAAGGACCGATAGCCTACTTAGAGTGTTCCAAGGATGAGTGAGTTCGCTACATGCAGAACACTTTGGGAAGAAAAGTTGATTCAGGCAAGGGAACAGGGTGTAGCTAGAGTCTCTTTTGACTTGTTGGAAATCAGATGGGTTTAGACTTCGTGTTCACCGCAAAAGATGACCTGATGGCACAAGCCTTGTTTCCCATATTAAAAGCTCTATTCAGGTTGCCCTGAAGCTACCTAAATACGTCTATTTCTGACTGGCCTCTAGTCACTGTAGTTACACTCAGGACGAAAAGATTTCTCTAACGAAGCACGATGCTTCCATAGCATGGGTGGTAGCTCATCCCGTCAGGCTCTAGAGCTAAAGGGAAACTTGACGTCAGTACTTGCCTCACGCTAAGGCCTGAAGAGCCCTGCTGAAGCGAAAGCGTGTTGCAGTTTACATTAGCTCGTATTCGCAGTTCTGCTTTACTTTAACGTTTCTACGGTTTTCCAGACTCTTTGGACCCTCGTGTGGGCACCCCATTGCCTACCAATACAGTGAGTACCAGCAGGCCGTACTGCCCTTCTAAGAAACATCCAGGCCGTAAGCCTTTCCAAGTCACTCTATGTGTTCAGAGAGTAGGGCAATACACTGCACCCTTCCTTGGGAAAGCTAGATGTCCTCAGCACACCAACAGCTCCAGGGATTCTGTTCTCTCACGTCCTACATGCCATGGAGTCTGCCTCATTGTCCGATTTTGAGCTGCTCTTAGAAACACAATCTGCTTCGCCTTTCTTCCAGGAACTCACACCCAAGGACCCCATACCTACAGTAGAAAGGAGGCTTGCATCCTACTGCAACGAAACCACAGTTTTCCTGTTACACTGCAGGATTATAGAATAGGCTTTAGCCTATTCTAGCCCGATAGCCTACATAGAGCATTTCAAATTTGAGGGAGTTCGCTACATGGAGAACACTTTGTGAAGAAAAGTTGATTCAGGCAAGGGACCAGGGTAGAGCTAGAGTCTCTTTTGACTTGTTAGAAATCAGAAGACTTCAGGCTGATTGTTCACCGGCAAAGAAGACCTGATGGCACAAGCCTTGCTTTCCCATATTAAAAGCTCTTAGTCATGCTGCCCTGAAGCTACCTAAATAACTCTCTTTTTGACTGGCCTCTAGTCACTGTAGTTAGCCCTCTGGAACAAAAAGCAGTTTTCTCTAAAGAAACACGGTGCTTCCATAGTATGGGTGGGAGCTCATCCTGTCAGGCTCTAGAGCTAAAGGGAAACTTGACGTGAGTACTTGCCTCACGCTAAGGCCTGAAAAGCCCTGCTGAAGCGAAAGCGTGTTGCAGTTTCCATTAGCTAGTATTCGCAGTTCTGCTTTACTTTAACGTTTCTCCGCTTTTCCAGACACTTAGGACCCTCGTGTGGGCACCCCACTGCCTACAAATACAGTGAGTACCAGCAGGTTCCACTGCCCTTCTAAGAAACTTCCAGGCCGTAAGTCTTTCCAAGTCACTCTGCATTCAGAGAGCAGGGCAATACACTGCACCCTTCCTTGGGAACGCTAGATGTCCTCAGCACACCAACAGCTCCAGGGATTCTGTTCTCTCTCGTCCTACATGCCATGGAAGTCTGCCTCATTGTCCTCATTTGAGCTGCACTTAGCAACACAATCTGATTCGCCTTTCTTCTAGGAACTCACACTCAAGGACCCCATACCTACAGGAGAAAGGAGGCTTGCGTTCCTACTGCAACCAAAGCACAGTTGTTCCTGTTACACTGCAGTATTTTGAATAGGCTAAGGACCGATAGCCTACTTAGAGTGTTCCAAGGATGAGTGAGTTCGCTACATGCAGAACACTTTGGGAAGAAAAGTTGATTCAGGCAAGGGAACAGGGTGTAGCTAGAGTCTCTTTTGACTTGTTGGAAATCAGATGGGTTTAGACTTCGTGTTCACCGCAAAAGATGACCTGATGGCACAAGCCTTGTTTCCCATATTAAAAGCTCTATTCAGGTTGCCCTGAAGCTACCTAAATACGTCTATTTCTGACTGGCCTCTAGTCACTGTAGTTACACTCAGGACGAAAAGATTTCTCTAACGAAGCACGATGCTTCCATAGCATGGGTGGTAGCTCATCCCGTCAGGCTCTAGAGCTAAAGGGAAACTTGACGTCAGTACTTGCCTCACGCTAAGGCCTGAAGAGCCCTGCTGAAGCGAAAGCGTGTTGCAGTTTACATTAGCTCGTATTCGCAGTTCTGCTTTACTTTAACGTTTCTACGGTTTTCCAGACTCTTTGGACCCTCGTGTGGGCACCCCATTGCCTACCAATACAGTGAGTACCAGCAGGCCGTACTGCCCTTCTAAGAAACATCCAGGCCGTAAGCCTTTCCAAGTCCCTCTATGTGTTCAGAGAGTAGGGCAATACACTGCACCCTTCCTTGGGAAAGCTAGATGTCCTCAGCACACCAACAGCTCCAGGGATTCTGTTCTCTCACGTCCTACATGCCATGGAGTCTGCCTCATTGTCCGATTTTGAGCTGCTCTTAGAAACACAATCTGCTTCGCCTTTCTTCCAGGAACTCACACCCAAGGACCCCATACCTACAGTAGAAAGGAGGCTTGCATCCTACTGCAACGAAACCACAGTTTTCCTGTTACACTGCAGGATTATAGAATAGGCTTTAGCCTATTCTAGCCCGATAGCCTACATAGAGCATTTCAAATTTGAGGGAGTTCGCTACATGGAGAACACTTTGTGAAGAAAAGTTGATTCAGGCAAGGGACCAGGGTAGAGCTAGAGTCTCTTTTGACTTGTTAGAAATCAGAAGACTTCAGGCTGATTGTTCACCTGCAAAGAAGACCTGATGGCACAAGCCTTGCTTTCCCATATTAAAAGCTCTTAGTCATGCTGCCCTGAAGCTACCTAAATAACTCTCTTTTTGACTGGCCTCTAGTCACTGTAGTTAGCCCTCTGGAACAAAAAGGAGTTTTCTCTAAAGAAACACGGTGCTTCCATAGTATGGGTGGGAGCTCATCCTGTCAGGCTCTAGAGCTAAAGGGAAACTTGACGTGAGTACTTGCCTCACGCTAAGGCCTGAAAAGCCCTGCTGAAGCGAAAGCGTGTTGCAGTTTCCATTAGCTAGTATTCGCAGTTCTGCTTTACTTTAACGTTTCTCCGCTTTTCCAGACACTTAGGACCCTCGTGTGGGCACCCCACTGCCTACAAATACAGTGAGTACCAGCAGGTTCCACTGCCCTTCTAAGAAACTTCCAGGCCGTAAGTCTTTCCAAGTCACTCTGCATTCAGAGAGCAGGGCAATACACTGCACCCTTCCTTGGGAACGCTAGATGTCCTCAGCACACCAACAGCTCCAGGGATTCTGTTCTCTCACGTCCTACATGCCATGGAAGTCTGCCTCATTGTCCTCATTTGAGCTGCACTTAGCAACACAATCTGATTCGCCTTTCTTCTAGGAACTCACACTCAAGGACCCCATACCTACAGGAGAAAGGAGGCTTGCGTTCCTACTGCAACCAAAGCACAGTTGTTCCTGTTACACTGCAGTATTTTGAATAGGCTAAGGACCGATAGCCTACTTAGAGTGTTCCAAGGATGAGTGAGTTCGCTACATGCAGAACACTTTGGGAAGAAAAGTTGATTCAGGCAAGGGAACAGGGTGTAGCTAGAGTCTCTTTTGACTTGTTGGAAATCAGATGGGTTTAGACTTCGTGTTCACCGCAAAAGATGACCTGATGGCACAAGCCTTGTTTCCCATATTAAAAGCTCTATTCAGGTTGCCCTGAAGCTACCTAAATACGTCTATTTCTGACTGGCCTCTAGTCACTGTAGTTACACTCAGGACGAAAAGATTTCTCTAACGAAGCACGATGCTTCCATAGCATGGGTGGTAGCTCATCCCGTCAGGCTCTAGAGCTAAAGGGAAACTTGACGTCAGTACTTGCCTCACGCTAAGGCCTGAAGAGCCCTGCTGAAGCGAAAGCGTGTTGCAGTTTACATTAGCTCGTATTCGCAGTTCTGCTTTACTTTAACGTTTCTACGGTTTTCCAGACTCTTTGGACCCTCGTGTGGGCACCCCATTGCCTACCAATACAGTGAGTACCAGCAGGCCGTACTGCCCTTCTAAGAAACATCCAGGCCGTAAGCCTTTCCAAGTCACTCTATGTGTTCAGAGAGTAGGGCAATACACTGCACCCTTCCTTGGGAAAGCTAGATGTCCTCAGCACACCAACAGCTCCAGGGATTCTGTTCTCTCACGTCCTACATGCCATGGAGTCTGCCTCATTGTCCGATTTTGAGCTGCTCTTAGAAACACAATCTGCTTCGCCTTTCTTCCAGGAACTCACACCCAAGGACCCCATACCTACAGTAGAAAGGAGGCTTGCATCCTACTGCAACGAAACCACAGTTTTCCTGTTACACTGCAGGATTATAGAATAGGCTTTAGCCTATTCTAGCCCGATAGCCTACATAGAGCATTTCAAATTTGAGGGAGTTCGCTACATGGAGAACACTTTGTGAAGAAAAGTTGATTCAGGCAAGGGACCAGGGTAGAGCTAGAGTCTCTTTTGACTTGTTAGAAATCAGAAGACTTCAGGCTGATTGTTCACCGGCAAAGAAGACCTGATGGCACAAGCCTTGCTTTCCCATATTAAAAGCTCTTAGTCATGCTGCCCTGAAGCTACCTAAATAACTCTCTTTTTGACTGGCCTCTAGTCACTGTAGTTAGCCCTCTGGAACAAAAAGCAGTTTTCTCTAAAGAAACACGGTGCTTCCATAGTATGGGTGGGAGCTCATCCTGTCAGGCTCTAGAGCTAAAGGGAAACTTGACGTGAGTACTTGCCTCACGCTAAGGCCTGAAAAGCCCTGCTGAAGCGAAAGCGTGTTGCAGTTTCCATTAGCTAGTATTCGCAGTTCTGCTTTACTTTAACGTTTCTCCGCTTTTCCAGACACTTAGGACCCTCGTGTGGGCACCCCACTGCCTACAAATACAGTGAGTACCAGCAGGTTCCACTGCCCTTCTAAGAAACTTCCAGGCCGTAAGTCTTTCCAAGTCACTCTGCATTCAGAGAGCAGGGCAATACACTGCACCCTTCCTTGGGAACGCTAGATGTCCTCAGCACACCAACAGCTCCAGGGATTCTGTTCTCTCTCGTCCTACATGCCATGGAAGTCTGCCTCATTGTCCTCATTTGAGCTGCACTTAGCAACACAATCTGATTCGCCTTTCTTCTAGGAACTCACACTCAAGGACCCCATACCTACAGGAGAAAGGAGGCTTGCGTTCCTACTGCAACCAAAGCACAGTTGTTCCTGTTACACTGCAGTATTTTGAATAGGCTAAGGACCGATAGCCTACTTAGAGTGTTCCAAGGATGAGTGAGTTCGCTACATGCAGAACACTTTGGGAAGAAAAGTTGATTCAGGCAAGGGAACAGGGTGTAGCTAGAGTCTCTTTTGACTTGTTGGAAATCAGATGGGTTTAGACTTCGTGTTCACCGCAAAAGATGACCTGATGGCACAAGCCTTGTTTCCCATATTAAAAGCTCTATTCAGGTTGCCCTGAAGCTACCTAAATACGTCTATTTCTGACTGGCCTCTAGTCACTGTAGTTACACTCAGGACGAAAAGATTTCTCTAACGAAGCACGATGCTTCCATAGCATGGGTGGTAGCTCATCCCGTCAGGCTCTAGAGCTAAAGGGAAACTTGACGTCAGTACTTGCCTCACGCTAAGGCCTGAAGAGCCCTGCTGAAGCGAAAGCGTGTTGCAGTTTACATTAGCTCGTATTCGCAGTTCTGCTTTACTTTAACGTTTCTACGGTTTTCCAGACTCTTTGGACCCTCGTGTGGGCACCCCATTGCCTACCAATACAGTGAGTACCAGCAGGCCGTACTGCCCTTCTAAGAAACATCCAGGCCGTAAGCCTTTCCAAGTCCCTCTATGTGTTCAGAGAGTAGGGCAATACACTGCACCCTTCCTTGGGAAAGCTAGATGTCCTCAGCACACCAACAGCTCCAGGGATTCTGTTCTCTCACGTCCTACATGCCATGGAGTCTGCCTCATTGTCCGATTTTGAGCTGCTCTTAGAAACACAATCTGCTTCGCCTTTCTTCCAGGAACTCACACCCAAGGACCCCATACCTACAGTAGAAAGGAGGCTTGCATCCTACTGCAACGAAACCACAGTTTTCCTGTTACACTGCAGGATTATAGAATAGGCTTTAGCCTATTCTAGCCCGATAGCCTACATAGAGCATTTCAAATTTGAGGGAGTTCGCTACATGGAGAACACTTTGTGAAGAAAAGTTGATTCAGGCAAGGGACCAGGGTAGAGCTAGAGTCTCTTTTGACTTGTTAGAAATCAGAAGACTTCAGGCTGATTGTTCACCGGCAAAGAAGACCTGATGGCACAAGCCTTGCTTTCCCATATTAAAAGCTCTTAGTCATGCTGCCCTGAAGCTACCTAAATAACTCTCTTTTTGACTGGCCTCTAGTCACTGTAGTTAGCCCTCTGGAACAAAAAGCAGTTTTCTCTAAAGAAACACGGTGCTTCCATAGTATGGGTGGGAGCTCATCCTGTCAGGCTCTAGAGCTAAAGGGAAACTTGACGTGAGTACTTGCCTCACGCTAAGGCCTGAAAAGCCCTGCTGAAGCGAAAGCGTGTTGCAGTTTCCATTAGCTAGTATTCGCAGTTCTGCTTTACTTTAACGTTTCTCCGCTTTTCCAGACACTTAGGACCCTCGTGTGGGCACCCCACTGCCTACAAATACAGTGAGTACCAGCAGGTTCCACTGCCCTTCTAAGAAACTTCCAGGCCGTAAGTCTTTCCAAGTCACTCTGCATTCAGAGAGCAGGGCAATACACTGCACCCTTCCTTGGGAACGCTAGATGTCCTCAGCACACCAACAGCTCCAGGGATTCTGTTCTCTCACGTCCTACATGCCATGGAAGTCTGCCTCATTGTCCTCATTTGAGCTGCACTTAGCAACACAATCTGATTCGCCTTTCTTCTAGGAACTCACACTCAAGGACCCCATACCTACAGGAGAAAGGAGGCTTGCGTTCCTACTGCAACCAAAGCACAGTTGTTCCTGTTACACTGCAGTATTTTGAATAGGCTAAGGACCGATAGCCTACTTAGAGTGTTCCAAGGATGAGTGAGTTCGCTACATGCAGAACACTTTGGGAAGAAAAGTTGATTCAGGCAAGGGAACAGGGTGTAGCTAGAGTCTCTTTTGACTTGTTGGAAATCAGATGGGTTTAGACTTCGTGTTCACCGTAAAAGATGACCTGATGGCACAAGCCTTGTTTCCCATATTAAAAGCTCTATTCAGGTTGCCCTGAAGCTACCTAAATACGTCTATTTCTGACTGGCTTCTAGTCACTGTAGTTACACTCAGGACGAAAAGATTTCTCTAACGAAGCACGATGCTTCCATAGCATGGGTGGTAGCTCATCCCGTCAGGCTCTAGAGCTAAAGGGAAACTTGACGTCAGTACTTGCCTCACGCTAAGGCCTGAAGAGCCCTGCTGAAGCGAAAGCGTGTTGCAGTTTACATTAGCTCGTATTCGCAGTTCTGCTTTACTTTAACGTTTCTACGGTTTTCCAGACTCTTTGGACCCTCGTGTGGGCACCCCATTGCCTACCAATACAGTGAGTACCAGCAGGCCGTACTGCCCTTCTAAGAAACATCCAGGCCGTAAGCCTTTCCAAGTCACTCTATGTGTTCAGAGAGTAGGGCAATACACTGCACCCTTCCTTGGGAAAGCTAGATGTCCTCAGCACACCAACAGCTCCAGGGATTCTGTTCTCTCACGTCCTACATGCCATGGAGTCTGCCTCATTGTCCGATTTTGAGCTGCTCTTAGAAACACAATCTGCTTCGCCTTTCTTCCAGGAACTCACACCCAAGGACCCCATACCTACAGTAGAAAGGAGGCTTGCATCCTACTGCAACGAAACCACAGTTTTCCTGTTACACTGCAGGATTATAGAATAGGCTTTAGCCTATTCTAGCCCGATAGCCTACATAGAGCATTTCAAATTTGAGGGAGTTCGCTACATGGAGAACACTTTGTGAAGAAAAGTTGATTCAGGCAAGGGACCAGGGTAGAGCTAGAGTCTCTTTTGACTTGTTAGAAATCAGAAGACTTCAGGCTGATTGTTCACCTGCAAAGAAGACCTGATGGCACAAGCCTTGCTTTCCCATATTAAAAGCTCTTAGTCATGCTGCCCTGAAGCTACCTAAATAACTCTCTTTTTGACTGGCCTCTAGTCACTGTAGTTAGCCCTCTGGAACAAAAAGGAGTTTTCTGTAAAGAAACACGGTGCTTCCATAGTATGGGTGGGAGCTCATCCTGTCAGGCTCTAGAGCTAAAGGGAAACTTGACGTGAGTACTTGCCTCACGCTAAGGCCTGAAAAGCCCTGCTGAAGCGAAAGCGTGTTGCAGTTTCCATTAGCTAGTATTCGCAGTTCTGCTTTACTTTAACGTTTCTCCGCTTTTCCAGACACTTAGGACCCTCGTGTGGGCACCCCACTGCCTACAAATACAGTGAGTACCAGCAGGTTCCACTGCCCTTCTAAGAAACTTCCAGGCCGTAAGTCTTTCCAAGTCACTCTGCATTCAGAGAGCAGGGCAATACACTGCACCCTTCCTTGGGAACGCTAGATGTCCTCAGCACACCAACAGCTCCAGGGATTCTGTTCTCTCACGTCCTACATGCCATGGAAGTCTGCCTCATTGTCCTCATTTGAGCTGCACTTAGCAACACAATCTGATTCGCCTTTCTTCTAGGAACTCACACTCAAGGACCCCATACCTACAGGAGAAAGGAGGCTTGCGTTCCTACTGCAACCAAAGCACAGTTGTTCCTGTTACACTGCAGTATTTTGAATAGGCTAAGGACCGATAGCCTACTTAGAGTGTTCCAAGGATGAGTGAGTTCGCTACATGCAGAACACTTTGGGAAGAAAAGTTGATTCAGGCAAGGGAACAGGGTGTAGCTAGAGTCTCTTTTGACTTGTTGGAAATCAGATGGGTTTAGACTTCGTGTTCACCGCAAAAGATGACCTGATGGCACAAGCCTTGTTTCCCATATTAAAAGCTCTATTCAGGTTGCCCTGAAGCTACCTAAATACGTCTATTTCTGACTGGCCTCTAGTCACTGTAGTTACACTCAGGACGAAAAGATTTCTCTAACGAAGCACGATGCTTCCATAGCATGGGTGGTAGCTCATCCCGTCAGGCTCTAGAGCTAAAGGGAAACTTGACGTCAGTACTTGCCTCACGCTAAGGCCTGAAGAGCCCTGCTGAAGCGAAAGCGTGTTGCAGTTTACATTAGCTCGTATTCGCAGTTCTGCTTTACTTTAACGTTTCTACGGTTTTCCAGACTCTTTGGACCCTCGTGTGGGCACCCCATTGCCTACCAATACAGTGAGTACCAGCAGGCCGTACTGCCCTTCTAAGAAACATCCAGGCCGTAAGCCTTTCCAAGTCACTCTATGTGTTCAGAGAGTAGGGCAATACACTGCACCCTTCCTTGGGAAAGCTAGATGTCCTCAGCACACCAACAGCTCCAGGGATTCTGTTCTCTCACGTCCTACATGCCATGGAGTCTGCCTCATTGTCCGATTTTGAGCTGCTCTTAGAAACACAATCTGCTTCGCCTTTCTTCCAGGAACTCACACCCAAGGACCCCATACCTACAGTAGAAAGGAGGCTTGCATCCTACTGCAACGAAACCACAGTTTTCCTGTTACACTGCAGGATTATAGAATAGGCTTTAGCCTATTCTAGCCCGATAGCCTACATAGAGCATTTCAAATTTGAGGGAGTTCGCTACATGGAGAACACTTTGTGAAGAAAAGTTGATTCAGGCAAGGGACCAGGGTAGAGCTAGAGTCTCTTTTGACTTGTTAGAAATCAGAAGACTTCAGGCTGATTGTTCACCTGCAAAGAAGACCTGATGGCACAAGCCTTGCTTTCCCATATTAAAAGCTCTTAGTCATGCTGCCCTGAAGCTACCTAAATAACTCTCTTTTTGACTGGCCTCTAGTCACTGTAGTTAGCCCTCTGGAACAAAAAGGAGTTTTCTGTAAAGAAACACGGTGCTTCCATAGTATGGGTGGGAGCTCATCCTGTCAGGCTCTAGAGCTAAAGGGAAACTTGACGTGAGTACTTGCCTCACGCTAAGGCCTGAAAAGCCCTGCTGAAGCGAAAGCGTGTTGCAGTTTCCATTAGCTAGTATTCGCAGTTCTGCTTTACTTTAACGTTTCTCCGCTTTTCCAGACACTTAGGACCCTCGTGTGGGCACCCCACTGCCTACAAATACAGTGAGTACCAGCAGGTTCCACTGCCCTTCTAAGAAACTTCCAGGCCGTAAGTCTTTCCAAGTCACTCTGCATTCAGAGAGCAGGGCAATACACTGCACCCTTCCTTGGGAACGCTAGATGTCCTCAGCACACCAACAGCTCCAGGGATTCTGTTCTCTCTCGTCCTACATGCCATGGAAGTCTGCCTCATTGTCCTCATTTGAGCTGCACTTAGCAACACAATCTGATTCGCCTTTCTTCTAGGAACTCACACTCAAGGACCCCATACCTACAGGAGAAAGGAGGCTTGCGTTCCTACTGCAACCAAAGCACAGTTGTTCCTGTTACACTGCAGTATTTTGAATAGGCTAAGGACCGATAGCCTACTTAGAGTGTTCCAAGGATGAGTGAGTTCGCTACATGCAGAACACTTTGGGAAGAAAAGTTGATTCAGGCAAGGGAACAGGGTGTAGCTAGAGTCTCTTTTGACTTGTTGGAAATCAGATGGGTTTAGACTTCGTGTTCACCGCAAAAGATGACCTGATGGCACAAGCCTTGTTTCCCATATTAAAAGCTCTATTCAGGTTGCCCTGAAGCTACCTAAATACGTCTATTTCTGACTGGCCTCTAGTCACTGTAGTTACACTCAGGACGAAAAGATTTCTCTAACGAAGCACGATGCTTCCATAGCATGGGTGGTAGCTCATCCCGTCAGGCTCTAGAGCTAAAGGGAAACTTGACGTCAGTACTTGCCTCACGCTAAGGCCTGAAGAGCCCTGCTGAAGCGAAAGCGTGTTGCAGTTTACATTAGCTCGTATTCGCAGTTCTGCTTTACTTTAACGTTTCTACGGTTTTCCAGACTCTTTGGACCCTCGTGTGGGCACCCCACTGCCTACCAATACAGTGAGTACCAGCAGGCCGTACTGCCCTTCTAAGAAACATCCAGGCCGTAAGCCTTTCCAAGTCCCTCTATGTGTTCAGAGAGTAGGGCAATACACTGCACCCTTCCTTGGGAAAGCTAGATGTCCTCAGCACACCAACAGCTCCAGGGATTCTGTTCTCTCACGTCCTACATGCCATGGAGTCTGCCTCATTGTCCGATTTTGAGCTGCTCTTAGAAACACAATCTGCTTCGCCTTTCTTCCAGGAACTCACACCCAAGGACCCCATACCTACAGTAGAAAGGAGGCTTGCATCCTACTGCAACGAAACCACAGTTTTCCTGTTACACTGCAGGATTATAGAATAGGCTTTAGCCTATTCTAGCCCGATAGCCTACATAGAGCATTTCAAATTTGAGGGAGTTCGCTACATGGAGAACACTTTGTGAAGAAAAGTTGATTCAGGCAAGGGACCAGGGTAGAGCTAGAGTCTCTTTTGACTTGTTAGAAATCAGAAGACTTCAGGCTGATTGTTCACCTGCAAAGAAGACCTGATGGCACAAGCCTTGCTTTCCCATATTAAAAGCTCTTAGTCATGCTGCCCTGAAGCTACCTAAATAACTCTCTTTTTGACTGGCCTCTAGTCACTGTAGTTAGCCCTCTGGAACAAAAAGGAGTTTTCTCTAAAGAAACACGGTGCTTCCATAGTATGGGTGGGAGCTCATCCTGTCAGGCTCTAGAGCTAAAGGGAAACTTGACGTGAGTACTTGCCTCACGCTAAGGCCTGAAAAGCCCTGCTGAAGCGAAAGCGTGTTGCAGTTTCCATTAGCTAGTATTCGCAGTTCTGCTTTACTTTAACGTTTCTCCGCTTTTCCAGACACTTAGGACCCTCGTGTGGGCACCCCACTGCCTACAAATACAGTGAGTACCAGCAGGTTCCACTGCCCTTCTAAGAAACTTCCAGGCCGTAAGTCTTTCCAAGTCACTCTGCATTCAGAGAGCAGGGCAATACACTGCACCCTTCCTTGGGAACGCTAGATGTCCTCAGCACACCAACAGCTCCAGGGATTCTGTTCTCTCTCGTCCTACATGCCATGGAAGTCTGCCTCATTGTCCTCATTTGAGCTGCACTTAGCAACACAATCTGATTCGCCTTTCTTCTAGGAACTCACACTCAAGGACCCCATACCTACAGGAGAAAGGAGGCTTGCGTTCCTACTGCAACCAAAGCACAGTTGTTCCTGTTACACTGCAGTATTTTGAATAGGCTAAGGACCGATAGCCTACTTAGAGTGTTCCAAGGATGAGTGAGTTCGCTACATGCAGAACACTTTGGGAAGAAAAGTTGATTCAGGCAAGGGAACAGGGTGTAGCTAGAGTCTCTTTTGACTTGTTGGAAATCAGATGGGTTTAGACTTCGTGTTCACCGCAAAAGATGACCTGATGGCACAAGCCTTGTTTCCCATATTAAAAGCTCTATTCAGGTTGCCCTGAAGCTACCTAAATACGTCTATTTCTGACTGGCCTCTAGTCACTGTAGTTACACTCAGGACGAAAAGATTTCTCTAACGAAGCACGATGCTTCCATAGCATGGGTGGTAGCTCATCCCGTCAGGCTCTAGAGCTAAAGGGAAACTTGACGTCAGTACTTGCCTCACGCTAAGGCCTGAAGAGCCCTGCTGAAGCGAAAGCGTGTTGCAGTTTACATTAGCTCGTATTCGCAGTTCTGCTTTACTTTAACGTTTCTACGGTTTTCCAGACTCTTTGGACCCTCGTGTGGGCACCCCACTGCCTACCAATACAGTGAGTACCAGCAGGCCGTACTGCCCTTCTAAGAAACATCCAGGCCGTAAGCCTTTCCAAGTCCCTCTATGTGTTCAGAGAGTAGGGCAATACACTGCACCCTTCCTTGGGAAAGCTAGATGTCCTCAGCACACCAACAGCTCCAGGGATTCTGTTCTCTCACGTCCTACATGCCATGGAGTCTGCCTCATTGTCCGATTTTGAGCTGCTCTTAGAAACACAATCTGCTTCGCCTTTCTTCCAGGAACTCACACCCAAGGACCCCATACCTACAGTAGAAAGGAGGCTTGCATCCTACTGCAACGAAACCACAGTTTTCCTGTTACACTGCAGGATTATAGAATAGGCTTTAGCCTATTCTAGCCCGATAGCCTACATAGAGCATTTCAAATTTGAGGGAGTTCGCTACATGGAGAACACTTTGTGAAGAAAAGTTGATTCAGGCAAGGGACCAGGGTAGAGCTAGAGTCTCTTTTGACTTGTTAGAAATCAGAAGACTTCAGGCTGATTGTTCACCTGCAAAGAAGACCTGATGGCACAAGCCTTGCTTTCCCATATTAAAAGCTCTTAGTCATGCTGCCCTGAAGCTACCTAAATAACTCTCTTTTTGACTGGCCTCTAGTCACTGTAGTTAGCCCTCTGGAACAAAAAGCAGTTTTCTCTAAAGAAACACGGTGCTTCCATAGTATGGGTGGGAGCTCATCCTGTCAGGCTCTAGAGCTAAAGGGAAACTTGACGTGAGTACTTGCCTCACGCTAAGGCCTGAAAAGCCCTGCTGAAGCGAAAGCGTGTTGCAGTTTCCATTAGCTAGTATTCGCAGTTCTGCTTTACTTTAACGTTTCTCCGCTTTTCCAGACACTTAGGACCCTCGTGTGGGCACCCCACTGCCTACAAATACAGTGAGTACCAGCAGGTTCCACTGCCCTTCTAAGAAACTTCCAGGCCGTAAGTCTTTCCAAGTCACTCTGCATTCAGAGAGCAGGGCAATACACTGCACCCTTCCTTGGGAACGCTAGATGTCCTCAGCACACCAACAGCTCCAGGGATTCTGTTCTCTCACGTCCTACATGCCATGGAAGTCTGCCTCATTGTCCTCATTTGAGCTGCACTTAGCAACACAATCTGATTCGCCTTTCTTCTAGGAACTCACACTCAAGGACCCCATACCTACAGGAGAAAGGAGGCTTGCGTTCCTACTGCAACCAAAGCACAGTTGTTCCTGTTACACTGCAGTATTTTGAATAGGCTAAGGACCGATAGCCTACTTAGAGTGTTCCAAGGATGAGTGAGTTCGCTACATGCAGAACACTTTGGGAAGAAAAGTTGATTCAGGCAAGGGAACAGGGTGTAGCTAGAGTCTCTTTTGACTTGTTGGAAATCAGATGGGTTTAGACTTCGTGTTCACCGCAAAAGATGACCTGATGGCACAAGCCTTGTTTCCCATATTAAAAGCTCTATTCAGGTTGCCCTGAAGCTACCTAAATACGTCTATTTCTGACTGGCCTCTAGTCACTGTAGTTACACTCAGGACGAAAAGATTTCTCTAACGAAGCACGATGCTTCCATAGCATGGGTGGTAGCTCATCCCGTCAGGCTCTAGAGCTAAAGGGAAACTTGACGTCAGTACTTGCCTCACGCTAAGGCCTGAAGAGCCCTGCTGAAGCGAAAGCGTGTTGCAGTTTACATTAGCTCGTATTCGCAGTTCTGCTTTACTTTAACGTTTCTACGGTTTTCCAGACTCTTTGGACCCTCGTGTGGGCACCCCATTGCCTACCAATACAGTGAGTACCAGCAGGCCGTACTGCCCTTCTAAGAAACATCCAGGCCGTAAGCCTTTCCAAGTCCCTCTATGTGTTCAGAGAGTAGGGCAATACACTGCACCCTTCCTTGGGAAAGCTAGATGTCCTCAGCACACCAACAGCTCCAGGGATTCTGTTCTCTCACGTCCTACATGCCATGGAGTCTGCCTCATTGTCCGATTTTGAGCTGCTCTTAGAAACACAATCTGCTTCGCCTTTCTTCCAGGAACTCACACCCAAGGACCCCATACCTACAGTAGAAAGGAGGCTTGCATCCTACTGCAACGAAACCACAGTTTTCCTGTTACACTGCAGGATTATAGAATAGGCTTTAGCCTATTCTAGCCCGATAGCCTACATAGAGCATTTCAAATTTGAGGGAGTTCGCTACATGGAGAACACTTTGTGAAGAAAAGTTGATTCAGGCAAGGGACCAGGGTAGAGCTAGAGTCTCTTTTGACTTGTTAGAAATCAGAAGACTTCAGGCTGATTGTTCACCTGCAAAGAAGACCTGATGGCACAAGCCTTGCTTTCCCATATTAAAAGCTCTTAGTCATGCTGCCCTGAAGCTACCTAAATAACTCTCTTTTTGACTGGCCTCTAGTCACTGTAGTTAGCCCTCTGGAACAAAAAGCAGTTTTCTCTAAAGAAACACGGTGCTTCCATAGTATGGGTGGGAGCTCATCCTGTCAGGCTCTAGAGCTAAAGGGAAACTTGACGTGAGTACTTGCCTCACGCTAAGGCCTGAAAAGCCCTGCTGAAGCGAAAGCGTGTTGCAGTTTCCATTAGCTAGTATTCGCAGTTCTGCTTTACTTTAACGTTTCTCCGCTTTTCCAGACACTTAGGACCCTCGTGTGGGCACCCCACTGCCTACAAATACAGTGAGTACCAGCAGGTTCCACTGCCCTTCTAAGAAACTTCCAGGCCGTAAGTCTTTCCAAGTCACTCTGCATTCAGAGAGCAGGGCAATACACTGCACCCTTCCTTGGGAACGCTAGATGTCCTCAGCACACCAACAGCTCCAGGGATTCTGTTCTCTCTCGTCCTACATGCCATGGAAGTCTGCCTCATTGTCCTCATTTGAGCTGCACTTAGCAACACAATCTGATTCGCCTTTCTTCTAGGAACTCACACTCAAGGACCCCATACCTACAGGAGAAAGGAGGCTTGCGTTCCTACTGCAACCAAAGCACAGTTGTTCCTGTTACACTGCAGTATTTTGAATAGGCTAAGGACCGATAGCCTACTTAGAGTGTTCCAAGGATGAGTGAGTTCGCTACATGCAGAACACTTTGGGAAGAAAAGTTGATTCAGGCAAGGGAACAGGGTGTAGCTAGAGTCTCTTTTGACTTGTTGGAAATCAGATGGGTTTAGACTTCGTGTTCACCGCAAAAGATGACCTGATGGCACAAGCCTTGTTTCCCATATTAAAAGCTCTATTCAGGTTGCCCTGAAGCTACCTAAATACGTCTATTTCTGACTGGCCTCTAGTCACTGTAGTTACACTCAGGACGAAAAGATTTCTCTAACGAAGCACGATGCTTCCATAGCATGGGTGGTAGCTCATCCCGTCAGGCTCTAGAGCTAAAGGGAAACTTGACGTCAGTACTTGCCTCACGCTAAGGCCTGAAGAGCCCTGCTGAAGCGAAAGCGTGTTGCAGTTTACATTAGCTCGTATTCGCAGTTCTGCTTTACTTTAACGTTTCTACGGTTTTCCAGACTCTTTGGACCCTCGTGTGGGCACCCCATTGCCTACCAATACAGTGAGTACCAGCAGGCCGTACTGCCCTTCTAAGAAACATCCAGGCCGTAAGCCTTTCCAAGTCCCTCTATGTGTTCAGAGAGTAGGGCAATACACTGCACCCTTCCTTGGGAAAGCTAGATGTCCTCAGCACACCAACAGCTCCAGGGATTCTGTTCTCTCACGTCCTACATGCCATGGAGTCTGCCTCATTGTCCGATTTTGAGCTGCTCTTAGAAACACAATCTGCTTCGCCTTTCTTCCAGGAACTCACACCCAAGGACCCCATACCTACAGTAGAAAGGAGGCTTGCATCCTACTGCAACGAAACCACAGTTTTCCTGTTACACTGCAGGATTATAGAATAGGCTTTAGCCTATTCTAGCCCGATAGCCTACATAGAGCATTTCAAATTTGAGGGAGTTCGCTACATGGAGAACACTTTGTGAAGAAAAGTTGATTCAGGCAAGGGACCAGGGTAGAGCTAGAGTCTCTTTTGACTTGTTAGAAATCAGAAGACTTCAGGCTGATTGTTCACCTGCAAAGAAGACCTGATGGCACAAGCCTTGCTTTCCCATATTAAAAGCTCTTAGTCATGCTGCCCTGAAGCTACCTAAATAACTCTCTTTTTGACTGGCCTCTAGTCACTGTAGTTAGCCCTCTGGAACAAAAAGGAGTTTTCTCTAAAGAAACACGGTGCTTCCATAGTATGGGTGGGAGCTCATCCTGTCAGGCTCTAGAGCTAAAGGGAAACTTGACGTGAGTACTTGCCTCACGCTAAGGCCTGAAAAGCCCTGCTGAAGCGAAAGCGTGTTGCAGTTTCCATTAGCTAGTATTCGCAGTTCTGCTTTACTTTAACGTTTCTCCGCTTTTCCAGACACTTAGGACCCTCGTGTGGGCACCCCACTGCCTACAAATACAGTGAGTACCAGCAGGTTCCACTGCCCTTCTAAGAAACTTCCAGGCCGTAAGTCTTTCCAAGTCACTCTGCATTCAGAGAGCAGGGCAATACACTGCACCCTTCCTTGGGAACGCTAGATGTCCTCAGCACACCAACAGCTCCAGGGATTCTGTTCTCTCACGTCCTACATGCCATGGAAGTCTGCCTCATTGTCCTCATTTGAGCTGCACTTAGCAACACAATCTGATTCGCCTTTCTTCTAGGAACTCACACTCAAGGACCCCATACCTACAGGAGAAAGGAGGCTTGCGTTCCTACTGCAACCAAAGCACAGTTGTTCCTGTTACACTGCAGTATTTTGAATAGGCTAAGGACCGATAGCCTACTTAGAGTGTTCCAAGGATGAGTGAGTTCGCTACATGCAGAACACTTTGGGAAGAAAAGTTGATTCAGGCAAGGGAACAGGGTGTAGCTAGAGTCTCTTTTGACTTGTTGGAAATCAGATGGGTTTAGACTTCGTGTTCACCGCAAAAGATGACCTGATGGCACAAGCCTTGTTTCCCATATTAAAAGCTCTATTCAGGTTGCCCTGAAGCTACCTAAATACGTCTATTTCTGACTGGCCTCTAGTCACTGTAGTTACACTCAGGACGAAAAGATTTCTCTAACGAAGCACGATGCTTCCATAGCATGGGTGGTAGCTCATCCCGTCAGGCTCTAGAGCTAAAGGGAAACTTGACGTCAGTACTTGCCTCACGCTAAGGCCTGAAGAGCCCTGCTGAAGCGAAAGCGTGTTGCAGTTTACATTAGCTCGTATTCGCAGTTCTGCTTTACTTTAACGTTTCTACGGTTTTCCAGACTCTTTGGACCCTCGTGTGGGCACCCCATTGCCTACCAATACAGTGAGTACCAGCAGGCCGTACTGCCCTTCTAAGAAACATCCAGGCCGTAAGCCTTTCCAAGTCACTCTATGTGTTCAGAGAGTAGGGCAATACACTGCACCCTTCCTTGGGAAAGCTAGATGTCCTCAGCACACCAACAGCTCCAGGGATTCTGTTCTCTCACGTCCTACATGCCATGGAGTCTGCCTCATTGTCCGATTTTGAGCTGCTCTTAGAAACACAATCTGCTTCGCCTTTCTTCCAGGAACTCACACCCAAGGACCCCATACCTACAGTAGAAAGGAGGCTTGCATCCTACTGCAACGAAACCACAGTTTTCCTGTTACACTGCAGGATTATAGAATAGGCTTTAGCCTATTCTAGCCCGATAGCCTACATAGAGCATTTCAAATTTGAGGGAGTTCGCTACATGGAGAACACTTTGTGAAGAAAAGTTGATTCAGGCAAGGGACCAGGGTAGAGCTAGAGTCTCTTTTGACTTGTTAGAAATCAGAAGACTTCAGGCTGATTGTTCACCTGCAAAGAAGACCTGATGGCACAAGCCTTGCTTTCCCATATTAAAAGCTCTTAGTCATGCTGCCCTGAAGCTACCTAAATAACTCTCTTTTTGACTGGCCTCTAGTCACTGTAGTTAGCCCTCTGGAACAAAAAGGAGTTTTCTCTAAAGAAACACGGTGCTTCCATAGTATGGGTGGGAGCTCATCCTGTCAGGCTCTAGAGCTAAAGGGAAACTTGACGTGAGTACTTGCCTCACGCTAAGGCCTGAAAAGCCCTGCTGAAGCGAAAGCGTGTTGCAGTTTCCATTAGCTAGTATTCGCAGTTCTGCTTTACTTTAACGTTTCTCCGCTTTTCCAGACACTTAGGACCCTCGTGTGGGCACCCCACTGCCTACAAATACAGTGAGTACCAGCAGGTTCCACTGCCCTTCTAAGAAACTTCCAGGCCGTAAGTCTTTCCAAGTCACTCTGCATTCAGAGAGCAGGGCAATACACTGCACCCTTCCTTGGGAACGCTAGATGTCCTCAGCACACCAACAGCTCCAGGGATTCTGTTCTCTCACGTCCTACATGCCATGGAAGTCTGCCTCATTGTCCTCATTTGAGCTGCACTTAGCAACACAATCTGATTCGCCTTTCTTCTAGGAACTCACACTCAAGGACCCCATACCTACAGGAGAAAGGAGGCTTGCGTTCCTACTGCAACCAAAGCACAGTTGTTCCTGTTACACTGCAGTATTTTGAATAGGCTAAGGACCGATAGCCTACTTAGAGTGTTCCAAGGATGAGTGAGTTCGCTACATGCAGAACACTTTGGGAAGAAAAGTTGATTCAGGCAAGGGAACAGGGTGTAGCTAGAGTCTCTTTTGACTTGTTGGAAATCAGATGGGTTTAGACTTCGTGTTCACCGCAAAAGATGACCTGATGGCACAAGCCTTGTTTCCCATATTAAAAGCTCTATTCAGGTTGCCCTGAAGCTACCTAAATACGTCTATTTCTGACTGGCCTCTAGTCACTGTAGTTACACTCAGGACGAAAAGATTTCTCTAACGAAGCACGATGCTTCCATAGCATGGGTGGTAGCTCATCCCGTCAGGCTCTAGAGCTAAAGGGAAACTTGACGTCAGTACTTGCCTCACGCTAAGGCCTGAAGAGCCCTGCTGAAGCGAAAGCGTGTTGCAGTTTACATTAGCTCGTATTCGCAGTTCTGCTTTACTTTAACGTTTCTACGGTTTTCCAGACTCTTTGGACCCTCGTGTGGGCACCCCATTGCCTACCAATACAGTGAGTACCAGCAGGCCGTACTGCCCTTCTAAGAAACATCCAGGCCGTAAGCCTTTCCAAGTCACTCTATGTGTTCAGAGAGTAGGGCAATACACTGCACCCTTCCTTGGGAAAGCTAGATGTCCTCAGCACACCAACAGCTCCAGGGATTCTGTTCTCTCACGTCCTACATGCCATGGAGTCTGCCTCATTGTCCGATTTTGAGCTGCTCTTAGAAACACAATCTGCTTCGCCTTTCTTCCAGGAACTCACACCCAAGGACCCCATACCTACAGTAGAAAGGAGGCTTGCATCCTACTGCAACGAAACCACAGTTTTCCTGTTACACTGCAGGATTATAGAATAGGCTTTAGCCTATTCTAGCCCGATAGCCTACATAGAGCATTTCAAATTTGAGGGAGTTCGCTACATGGAGAACACTTTGTGAAGAAAAGTTGATTCAGGCAAGGGACCAGGGTAGAGCTAGAGTCTCTTTTGACTTGTTAGAAATCAGAAGACTTCAGGCTGATTGTTCACCTGCAAAGAAGACCTGATGGCACAAGCCTTGCTTTCCCATATTAAAAGCTCTTAGTCATGCTGCCCTGAAGCTACCTAAATAACTCTCTTTTTGACTGGCCTCTAGTCACTGTAGTTAGCCCTCTGGAACAAAAAGGAGTTTTCTGTAAAGAAACACGGTGCTTCCATAGTATGGGTGGGAGCTCATCCTGTCAGGCTCTAGAGCTAAAGGGAAACTTGACGTGAGTACTTGCCTCACGCTAAGGCCTGAAAAGCCCTGCTGAAGCGAAAGCGTGTTGCAGTTTCCATTAGCTAGTATTCGCAGTTCTGCTTTACTTTAACGTTTCTCCGCTTTTCCAGACACTTAGGACCCTCGTGTGGGCACCCCACTGCCTACAAATACAGTGAGTACCAGCAGGTTCCACTGCCCTTCTAAGAAACTTCCAGGCCGTAAGTCTTTCCAAGTCACTCTGCATTCAGAGAGCAGGGCAATACACTGCACCCTTCCTTGGGAACGCTAGATGTCCTCAGCACACCAACAGCTCCAGGGATTCTGTTCTCTCACGTCCTACATGCCATGGAAGTCTGCCTCATTGTCCTCATTTGAGCTGCACTTAGCAACACAATCTGATTCGCCTTTCTTCTAGGAACTCACACTCAAGGACCCCATACCTACAGGAGAAAGGAGGCTTGCGTTCCTACTGCAACCAAAGCACAGTTGTTCCTGTTACACTGCAGTATTTTGAATAGGCTAAGGACCGATAGCCTACTTAGAGTGTTCCAAGGATGAGTGAGTTCGCTACATGCAGAACACTTTGGGAAGAAAAGTTGATTCAGGCAAGGGAACAGGGTGTAGCTAGAGTCTCTTTTGACTTGTTGGAAATCAGATGGGTTTAGACTTCGTGTTCACCGCAAAAGATGACCTGATGGCACAAGCCTTGTTTCCCATATTAAAAGCTCTATTCAGGTTGCCCTGAAGCTACCTAAATACGTCTATTTCTGACTGGCCTCTAGTCACTGTAGTTACACTCAGGACGAAAAGATTTCTCTAACGAAGCACGATGCTTCCATAGCATGGGTGGTAGCTCATCCCGTCAGGCTCTAGAGCTAAAGGGAAACTTGACGTCAGTACTTGCCTCACGCTAAGGCCTGAAGAGCCCTGCTGAAGCGAAAGCGTGTTGCAGTTTACATTAGCTCGTATTCGCAGTTCTGCTTTACTTTAACGTTTCTACGGTTTTCCAGACTCTTTGGACCCTCGTGTGGGCACCCCATTGCCTACCAATACAGTGAGTACCAGCAGGCCGTACTGCCCTTCTAAGAAACATCCAGGCCGTAAGCCTTTCCAAGTCACTCTATGTGTTCAGAGAGTAGGGCAATACACTGCACCCTTCCTTGGGAAAGCTAGATGTCCTCAGCACACCAACAGCTCCAGGGATTCTGTTCTCTCACGTCCTACATGCCATGGAGTCTGCCTCATTGTCCGATTTTGAGCTGCTCTTAGAAACACAATCTGCTTCGCCTTTCTTCCAGGAACTCACACCCAAGGACCCCATACCTACAGTAGAAAGGAGGCTTGCATCCTACTGCAACGAAACCACAGTTTTCCTGTTACACTGCAGGATTATAGAATAGGCTTTAGCCTATTCTAGCCCGATAGCCTACATAGAGCATTTCAAATTTGAGGGAGTTCGCTACATGGAGAACACTTTGTGAAGAAAAGTTGATTCAGGCAAGGGACCAGGGTAGAGCTAGAGTCTCTTTTGACTTGTTAGAAATCAGAAGACTTCAGGCTGATTGTTCACCTGCAAAGAAGACCTGATGGCACAAGCCTTGCTTTCCCATATTAAAAGCTCTTAGTCATGCTGCCCTGAAGCTACCTAAATAACTCTCTTTTTGACTGGCCTCTAGTCACTGTAGTTAGCCCTCTGGAACAAAAAGGAGTTTTCTGTAAAGAAACACGGTGCTTCCATAGTATGGGTGGGAGCTCATCCTGTCAGGCTCTAGAGCTAAAGGGAAACTTGACGTGAGTACTTGCCTCACGCTAAGGCCTGAAAAGCCCTGCTGAAGCGAAAGCGTGTTGCAGTTTCCATTAGCTAGTATTCGCAGTTCTGCTTTACTTTAACGTTTCTCCGCTTTTCCAGACACTTAGGACCCTCGTGTGGGCACCCCACTGCCTACAAATACAGTGAGTACCAGCAGGTTCCACTGCCCTTCTAAGAAACTTCCAGGCCGTAAGTCTTTCCAAGTCACTCTGCATTCAGAGAGCAGGGCAATACACTGCACCCTTCCTTGGGAACGCTAGATGTCCTCAGCACACCAACAGCTCCAGGGATTCTGTTCTCTCACGTCCTACATGCCATGGAAGTCTGCCTCATTGTCCTCATTTGAGCTGCACTTAGCAACACAATCTGATTCGCCTTTCTTCTAGGAACTCACACTCAAGGACCCCATACCTACAGGAGAAAGGAGGCTTGCGTTCCTACTGCAACCAAAGCACAGTTGTTCCTGTTACACTGCAGTATTTTGAATAGGCTAAGGACCGATAGCCTACTTAGAGTGTTCCAAGGATGAGTGAGTTCGCTACATGCAGAACACTTTGGGAAGAAAAGTTGATTCAGGCAAGGGAACAGGGTGTAGCTAGAGTCTCTTTTGACTTGTTGGAAATCAGATGGGTTTAGACTTCGTGTTCACCGCAAAAGATGACCTGATGGCACAAGCCTTGTTTCCCATATTAAAAGCTCTATTCAGGTTGCCCTGAAGCTACCTAAATACGTCTATTTCTGACTGGCCTCTAGTCACTGTAGTTACACTCAGGACGAAAAGATTTCTCTAACGAAGCACGATGCTTCCATAGCATGGGTGGTAGCTCATCCCGTCAGGCTCTAGAGCTAAAGGGAAACTTGACGTCAGTACTTGCCTCACGCTAAGGCCTGAAGAGCCCTGCTGAAGCGAAAGCGTGTTGCAGTTTACATTAGCTCGTATTCGCAGTTCTGCTTTACTTTAACGTTTCTACGGTTTTCCAGACTCTTTGGACCCTCGTGTGGGCACCCCATTGCCTACCAATACAGTGAGTACCAGCAGGCCGTACTGCCCTTCTAAGAAACATCCAGGCCGTAAGCCTTTCCAAGTCCCTCTATGTGTTCAGAGAGTAGGGCAATACACTGCACCCTTCCTTGGGAAAGCTAGATGTCCTCAGCACACCAACAGCTCCAGGGATTCTGTTCTCTCACGTCCTACATGCCATGGAGTCTGCCTCATTGTCCGATTTTGAGCTGCTCTTAGAAACACAATCTGCTTCGCCTTTCTTCCAGGAACTCACACCCAAGGACCCCATACCTACAGTAGAAAGGAGGCTTGCATCCTACTGCAACGAAACCACAGTTTTCCTGTTACACTGCAGGATTATAGAATAGGCTTTAGCCTATTCTAGCCCGATAGCCTACATAGAGCATTTCAAATTTGAGGGAGTTCGCTACATGGAGAACACTTTGTGAAGAAAAGTTGATTCAGGCAAGGGACCAGGGTAGAGCTAGAGTCTCTTTTGACTTGTTAGAAATCAGAAGACTTCAGGCTGATTGTTCACCTGCAAAGAAGACCTGATGGCACAAGCCTTGCTTTCCCATATTAAAAGCTCTTAGTCATGCTGCCCTGAAGCTACCTAAATAACTCTCTTTTTGACTGGCCTCTAGTCACTGTAGTTAGCCCTCTGGAACAAAAAGCAGTTTTCTCTAAAGAAACACGGTGCTTCCATAGTATGGGTGGGAGCTCATCCTGTCAGGCTCTAGAGCTAAAGGGAAACTTGACGTGAGTACTTGCCTCACGCTAAGGCCTGAAAAGCCCTGCTGAAGCGAAAGCGTGTTGCAGTTTCCATTAGCTAGTATTCGCAGTTCTGCTTTACTTTAACGTTTCTCTGCTTTTCCAGACACTTAGGACCCTCGTGTGGGCACCCCACTGCCTACAAATACAGTGAGTACCAGCAGGTTCCACTGCCCTTCTAAGAAACTTCCAGGCCGTAAGTCTTTCCAAGTCACTCTGCATTCAGAGAGCAGGGCAATACACTGCACCCTTCCTTGGGAACGCTAGATGTCCTCAGCACACCAACAGCTCCAGGGATTCTGTTCTCTCACGTCCTACATGCCATGGAAGTCTGCCTCATTGTCCTCATTTGAGCTGCACTTAGCAACACAATCTGATTCGCCTTTCTTCTAGGAACTCACACTCAAGGACCCCATACCTACAGGAGAAAGGAGGCTTGCGTTCCTACTGCAACCAAAGCACAGTTGTTCCTGTTACACTGCAGTATTTTGAATAGGCTAAGGACCGATAGCCTACTTAGAGTGTTCCAAGGATGAGTGAGTTCGCTACATGCAGAACACTTTGGGAAGAAAAGTTGATTCAGGCAAGGGAACAGGGTGTAGCTAGAGTCTCTTTTGACTTGTTGGAAATCAGATGGGTTTAGACTTCGTGTTCACCGCAAAAGATGACCTGATGGCACAAGCCTTGTTTCCCATATTAAAAGCTCTATTCAGGTTGCCCTGAAGCTACCTAAATACGTCTATTTCTGACTGGCCTCTAGTCACTGTAGTTACACTCAGGACGAAAAGATTTCTCTAACGAAGCACGATGCTTCCATAGCATGGGTGGTAGCTCATCCCGTCAGGCTCTAGAGCTAAAGGGAAACTTGACGTCAGTACTTGCCTCACGCTAAGGCCTGAAGAGCCTTGCTGAAGCGAAAGCGTGTTGCAGTTTACATTAGCTCGTATTCGCAGTTCTGCTTTACTTTAACGTTTCTACGGTTTTCCAGACTCTTTGGACCCTCGTGTGGGCACCCCATTGCCTACCAATACAGTGAGTACCAGCAGGCCGTACTGCCCTTCTAAGAAACATCCAGGCCGTAAGCCTTTCCAAGTCCCTCTATGTGTTCAGAGAGTAGGGCAATACACTGCACCCTTCCTTGGGAAAGCTAGATGTCCTCAGCACACCAACAGCTCCAGGGATTCTGTTCTCTCACGTCCTACATGCCATGGAGTCTGCCTCATTGTCCGATTTTGAGCTGCTCTTAGAAACACAATCTGCTTCGCCTTTCTTCCAGGAACTCACACCCAAGGACCCCATACCTACAGTAGAAAGGAGGCTTGCATCCTACTGCAACGAAACCACAGTTTTCCTGTTACACTGCAGGATTATAGAATAGGCTTTAGCCTATTCTAGCCCGATAGCCTACATAGAGCATTTCAAATTTGAGGGAGTTCGCTACATGGAGAACACTTTGTGAAGAAAAGTTGATTCAGGCAAGGGACCAGGGTAGAGCTAGAGTCTCTTTTGACTTGTTAGAAATCAGAAGACTTCAGGCTGATTGTTCACCTGCAAAGAAGACCTGATGGCACAAGCCTTGCTTTCCCATATTAAAAGCTCTTAGTCATGCTGCCCTGAAGCTACCTAAATAACTCTCTTTTTGACTGGCCTCTAGTCACTGTAGTTAGCCCTCTGGAACAAAAAGCAGTTTTCTCTAAAGAAACACGGTGCTTCCATAGTATGGGTGGGAGCTCATCCTGTCAGGCTCTAGAGCTAAAGGGAAACTTGACGTGAGTACTTGCCTCACGCTAAGGCCTGAAAAGCCCTGCTGAAGCGAAAGCGTGTTGCAGTTTCCATTAGCTAGTATTCGCAGTTCTGCTTTACTTTAACGTTTCTCCGCTTTTCCAGACACTTAGGACCCTCGTGTGGGCACCCCACTGCCTACAAATACAGTGAGTACCAGCAGGTTCCACTGCCCTTCTAAGAAACTTCCAGGCCGTAAGTCTTTCCAAGTCACTCTGCATTCAGAGAGCAGGGCAATACACTGCACCCTTCCTTGGGAACGCTAGATGTCCTCAGCACACCAACAGCTCCAGGGATTCTGTTCTCTCTCGTCCTACATGCCATGGAAGTCTGCCTCATTGTCCTCATTTGAGCTGCACTTAGCAACACAATCTGATTCGCCTTTCTTCTAGGAACTCACACTCAAGGACCCCATACCTACAGGAGAAAGGAGGCTTGCGTTCCTACTGCAACCAAAGCACAGTTGTTCCTGTTACACTGCAGTATTTTGAATAGGCTAAGGACCGATAGCCTACTTAGAGTGTTCCAAGGATGAGTGAGTTCGCTACATGCAGAACACTTTGGGAAGAAAAGTTGATTCAGGCAAGGGAACAGGGTGTAGCTAGAGTCTCTTTTGACTTGTTGGAAATCAGATGGGTTTAGACTTCGTGTTCACCGCAAAAGATGACCTGATGGCACAAGCCTTGTTTCCCATATTAAAAGCTCTATTCAGGTTGCCCTGAAGCTACCTAAATACGTCTATTTCTGACTGGCCTCTAGTCACTGTAGTTACACTCAGGACGAAAAGATTTCTCTAACGAAGCACGATGCTTCCATAGCATGGGTGGTAGCTCATCCCGTCAGGCTCTAGAGCTAAAGGGAAACTTGACGTCAGTACTTGCCTCACGCTAAGGCCTGAAGAGCCCTGCTGAAGCGAAAGCGTGTTGCAGTTTACATTAGCTCGTATTCGCAGTTCTGCTTTACTTTAACGTTTCTACGGTTTTCCAGACTCTTTGGACCCTCGTGTGGGCACCCCATTGCCTACCAATACAGTGAGTACCAGCAGGCCGTACTGCCCTTCTAAGAAACATCCAGGCCGTAAGCCTTTCCAAGTCCCTCTATGTGTTCAGAGAGTAGGGCAATACACTGCACCCTTCCTTGGGAAAGCTAGATGTCCTCAGCACACCAACAGCTCCAGGGATTCTGTTCTCTCACGTCCTACATGCCATGGAGTCTGCCTCATTGTCCGATTTTGAGCTGCTCTTAGAAACACAATCTGCTTCGCCTTTCTTCCAGGAACTCACACCCAAGGACCCCATACCTACAGTAGAAAGGAGGCTTGCATCCTACTGCAACGAAACCACAGTTTTCCTGTTACACTGCAGGATTATAGAATAGGCTTTAGCCTATTCTAGCCCGATAGCCTACATAGAGCATTTCAAATTTGAGGGAGTTCGCTACATGGAGAACACTTTGTGAAGAAAAGTTGATTCAGGCAAGGGACCAGGGTAGAGCTAGAGTCTCTTTTGACTTGTTAGAAATCAGAAGACTTCAGGCTGATTGTTCACCTGCAAAGAAGACCTGATGGCACAAGCCTTGCTTTCCCATATTAAAAGCTCTTAGTCATGCTGCCCTGAAGCTACCTAAATAACTCTCTTTTTGACTGGCCTCTAGTCACTGTAGTTAGCCCTCTGGAACAAAAAGCAGTTTTCTCTAAAGAAACACGGTGCTTCCATAGTATGGGTGGGAGCTCATCCTGTCAGGCTCTAGAGCTAAAGGGAAACTTGACGTGAGTACTTGCCTCACGCTAAGGCCTGAAAAGCCCTGCTGAAGCGAAAGCGTGTTGCAGTTTCCATTAGCTAGTATTCGCAGTTCTGCTTTACTTTAACGTTTCTCCGCTTTTCCAGACACTTAGGACCCTCGTGTGGGCACCCCACTGCCTACAAATACAGTGAGTACCAGCAG
Source organism: Eubalaena glacialis (assembly GCF_028564815.1). Classification (NCBI taxonomy): domain Eukaryota; kingdom Metazoa; phylum Chordata; class Mammalia; order Artiodactyla; family Balaenidae; genus Eubalaena; species Eubalaena glacialis. The sequence continues at coordinate 41,483,012 of NC_083735.1, read as the reverse complement.
GTTCCACTGCCCTTCTAAGAAACTTCCAGGCCGTAAGTCTTTCCAAGTCACTCTGCATTCAGAGAGCAGGGCAATACACTGCACCCTTCCTTGGGAACGCTAGATGTCCTCAGCACACCAACAGCTCCAGGGATTCTGTTCTCTCACGTCCTACATGCCATGGAAGTCTGCCTCATTGTCCTCATTTGAGCTGCACTTAGCAACACAATCTGATTCGCCTTTCTTCTAGGAACTCACACTCAAGGACCCCATACCTACAGGAGAAAGGAGGCTTGCGTTCCTACTGCAACCAAAGCACAGTTGTTCCTGTTACACTGCAGTATTTTGAATAGGCTAAGGACCGATAGCCTACTTAGAGTGTTCCAAGGATGAGTGAGTTCGCTACATGCAGAACACTTTGGGAAGAAAAGTTGATTCAGGCAAGGGAACAGGGTGTAGCTAGAGTCTCTTTTGACTTGTTGGAAATCAGATGGGTTTAGACTTCGTGTTCACCGCAAAAGATGACCTGATGGCACAAGCCTTGTTTCCCATATTAAAAGCTCTATTCAGGTTGCCCTGAAGCTACCTAAATACGTCTATTTCTGACTGGCCTCTAGTCACTGTAGTTACACTCAGGACGAAAAGATTTCTCTAACGAAGCACGATGCTTCCATAGCATGGGTGGTAGCTCATCCCGTCAGGCTCTAGAGCTAAAGGGAAACTTGACGTCAGTACTTGCCTCACGCTAAGGCCTGAAGAGCCCTGCTGAAGCGAAAGCGTGTTGCAGTTTACATTAGCTCGTATTCGCAGTTCTGCTTTACTTTAACGTTTCTACGGTTTTCCAGACTCTTTGGACCCTCGTGTGGGCACCCCATTGCCTACCAATACAGTGAGTACCAGCAGGCCGTACTGCCCTTCTAAGAAACATCCAGGCCGTAAGCCTTTCCAAGTCACTCTATGTGTTCAGAGAGTAGGGCAATACACTGCACCCTTCCTTGGGAAAGCTAGATGTCCTCAGCACACCAACAGCTCCAGGGATTCTGTTCTCTCACGTCCTACATGCCATGGAGTCTGCCTCATTGTCCGATTTTGAGCTGCTCTTAGAAACACAATCTGCTTCGCCTTTCTTCCAGGAACTCACACCCAAGGACCCCATACCTACAGTAGAAAGGAGGCTTGCATCCTACTGCAACGAAACCACAGTTTTCCTGTTACACTGCAGGATTATAGAATAGGCTTTAGCCTATTCTAGCCCGATAGCCTACATAGAGCATTTCAAATTTGAGGGAGTTCGCTACATGGAGAACACTTTGTGAAGAAAAGTTGATTCAGGCAAGGGACCAGGGTAGAGCTAGAGTCTCTTTTGACTTGTTAGAAATCAGAAGACTTCAGGCTGATTGTTCACCTGCAAAGAAGACCTGATGGCACAAGCCTTGCTTTCCCATATTAAAAGCTCTTAGTCATGCTGCCCTGAAGCTACCTAAATAACTCTCTTTTTGACTGGCCTCTAGTCACTGTAGTTAGCCCTCTGGAACAAAAAGGAGTTTTCTCTAAAGAAACACGGTGCTTCCATAGTATGGGTGGGAGCTCATCCTGTCAGGCTCTAGAGCTAAAGGGAAACTTGACGTGAGTACTTGCCTCACGCTAAGGCCTGAAAAGCCCTGCTGAAGCGAAAGCGTGTTGCAGTTTCCATTAGCTAGTATTCGCAGTTCTGCTTTACTTTAACGTTTCTCCGCTTTTCCAGACACTTAGGACCCTCGTGTGGGCACCCCACTGCCTACAAATACAGTGAGTACCAGCAGGTTCCACTGCCCTTCTAAGAAACTTCCAGGCCGTAAGTCTTTCCAAGTCACTCTGCATTCAGAGAGCAGGGCAATACACTGCACCCTTCCTTGGGAACGCTAGATGTCCTCAGCACACCAACAGCTCCAGGGATTCTGTTCTCTCACGTCCTACATGCCATGGAAGTCTGCCTCATTGTCCTCATTTGAGCTGCACTTAGCAACACAATCTGATTCGCCTTTCTTCTAGGAACTCACACTCAAGGACCCCATACCTACAGGAGAAAGGAGGCTTGCGTTCCTACTGCAACCAAAGCACAGTTGTTCCTGTTACACTGCAGTATTTTGAATAGGCTAAGGACCGATAGCCTACTTAGAGTGTTCCAAGGATGAGTGAGTTCGCTACATGCAGAACACTTTGGGAAGAAAAGTTGATTCAGGCAAGGGAACAGGGTGTAGCTAGAGTCTCTTTTGACTTGTTGGAAATCAGATGGGTTTAGACTTCGTGTTCACCGCAAAAGATGACCTGATGGCACAAGCCTTGTTTCCCATATTAAAAGCTCTATTCAGGTTGCCCTGAAGCTACCTAAATACGTCTATTTCTGACTGGCCTCTAGTCACTGTAGTTACACTCAGGACGAAAAGATTTCTCTAACGAAGCACGATGCTTCCATAGCATGGGTGGTAGCTCATCCCGTCAGGCTCTAGAGCTAAAGGGAAACTTGACGTCAGTACTTGCCTCACGCTAAGGCCTGAAGAGCCCTGCTGAAGCGAAAGCGTGTTGCAGTTTACATTAGCTCGTATTCGCAGTTCTGCTTTACTTTAACGTTTCTACGGTTTTCCAGACTCTTTGGACCCTCGTGTGGGCACCCCATTGCCTACCAATACAGTGAGTACCAGCAGGCCGTACTGCCCTTCTAAGAAACATCCAGGCCGTAAGCCTTTCCAAGTCACTCTATGTGTTCAGAGAGTAGGGCAATACACTGCACCCTTCCTTGGGAAAGCTAGATGTCCTCAGCACACCAACAGCTCCAGGGATTCTGTTCTCTCACGTCCTACATGCCATGGAGTCTGCCTCATTGTCCGATTTTGAGCTGCTCTTAGAAACACAATCTGCTTCGCCTTTCTTCCAGGAACTCACACCCAAGGACCCCATACCTACAGTAGAAAGGAGGCTTGCATCCTACTGCAACGAAACCACAGTTTTCCTGTTACACTGCAGGATTATAGAATAGGCTTTAGCCTATTCTAGCCCGATAGCCTACATAGAGCATTTCAAATTTGAGGGAGTTCGCTACATGGAGAACACTTTGTGAAGAAAAGTTGATTCAGGCAAGGGACCAGGGTAGAGCTAGAGTCTCTTTTGACTTGTTAGAAATCAGAAGACTTCAGGCTGATTGTTCACCTGCAAAGAAGACCTGATGGCACAAGCCTTGCTTTCCCATATTAAAAGCTCTTAGTCATGCTGCCCTGAAGCTACCTAAATAACTCTCTTTTTGACTGGCCTCTAGTCACTGTAGTTAGCCCTCTGGAACAAAAAGGAGTTTTCTCTAAAGAAACACGGTGCTTCCATAGTATGGGTGGGAGCTCATCCTGTCAGGCTCTAGAGCTAAAGGGAAACTTGACGTGAGTACTTGCCTCACGCTAAGGCCTGAAAAGCCCTGCTGAAGCGAAAGCGTGTTGCAGTTTCCATTAGCTAGTATTCGCAGTTCTGCTTTACTTTAACGTTTCTCCGCTTTTCCAGACACTTAGGACCCTCGTGTGGGCACCCCACTGCCTACAAATACAGTGAGTACCAGCAGGTTCCACTGCCCTTCTAAGAAACTTCCAGGCCGTAAGTCTTTCCAAGTCACTCTGCATTCAGAGAGCAGGGCAATACACTGCACCCTTCCTTGGGAACGCTAGATGTCCTCAGCACACCAACAGCTCCAGGGATTCTGTTCTCTCACGTCCTACATGCCATGGAAGTCTGCCTCATTGTCCTCATTTGAGCTGCACTTAGCAACACAATCTGATTCGCCTTTCTTCTAGGAACTCACACTCAAGGACCCCATACCTACAGGAGAAAGGAGGCTTGCGTTCCTACTGCAACCAAAGCACAGTTGTTCCTGTTACACTGCAGTATTTTGAATAGGCTAAGGACCGATAGCCTACTTAGAGTGTTCCAAGGATGAGTGAGTTCGCTACATGCAGAACACTTTGGGAAGAAAAGTTGATTCAGGCAAGGGAACAGGGTGTAGCTAGAGTCTCTTTTGACTTGTTGGAAATCAGATGGGTTTAGACTTCGTGTTCACCGCAAAAGATGACCTGATGGCACAAGCCTTGTTTCCCATATTAAAAGCTCTATTCAGGTTGCCCTGAAGCTACCTAAATACGTCTATTTCTGACTGGCCTCTAGTCACTGTAGTTACACTCAGGACGAAAAGATTTCTCTAACGAAGCACGATGCTTCCATAGCATGGGTGGTAGCTCATCCCGTCAGGCTCTAGAGCTAAAGGGAAACTTGACGTCAGTACTTGCCTCACGCTAAGGCCTGAAGAGCCCTGCTGAAGCGAAAGCGTGTTGCAGTTTACATTAGCTCGTATTCGCAGTTCTGCTTTACTTTAACGTTTCTACGGTTTTCCAGACTCTTTGGACCCTCGTGTGGGCACCCCATTGCCTACCAATACAGTGAGTACCAGCAGGCCGTACTGCCCTTCTAAGAAACATCCAGGCCGTAAGCCTTTCCAAGTCCCTCTATGTGTTCAGAGAGTAGGGCAATACACTGCACCCTTCCTTGGGAAAGCTAGATGTCCTCAGCACACCAACAGCTCCAGGGATTCTGTTCTCTCACGTCCTACATGCCATGGAGTCTGCCTCATTGTCCGATTTTGAGCTGCTCTTAGAAACACAATCTGCTTCGCCTTTCTTCCAGGAACTCACACCCAAGGACCCCATACCTACAGTAGAAAGGAGGCTTGCATCCTACTGCAACGAAACCACAGTTTTCCTGTTACACTGCAGGATTATAGAATAGGCTTTAGCCTATTCTAGCCCGATAGCCTACATAGAGCATTTCAAATTTGAGGGAGTTCGCTACATGGAGAACACTTTGTGAAGAAAAGTTGATTCAGGCAAGGGACCAGGGTAGAGCTAGAGTCTCTTTTGACTTGTTAGAAATCAGAAGACTTCAGGCTGATTGTTCACCTGCAAAGAAGACCTGATGGCACAAGCCTTGCTTTCCCATATTAAAAGCTCTTAGTCATGCTGCCCTGAAGCTACCTAAATAACTCTCTTTTTGACTGGCCTCTAGTCACTGTAGTTAGCCCTCTGGAACAAAAAGCAGTTTTCTCTAAAGAAACACGGTGCTTCCATAGTATGGGTGGGAGCTCATCCTGTCAGGCTCTAGAGCTAAAGGGAAACTTGACGTGAGTACTTGCCTCACGCTAAGGCCTGAAAAGCCCTGCTGAAGCGAAAGCGTGTTGCAGTTTCCATTAGCTAGTATTCGCAGTTCTGCTTTACTTTAACGTTTCTCTGCTTTTCCAGACACTTAGGACCCTCGTGTGGGCACCCCACTGCCTACAAATACAGTGAGTACCAGCAGGTTCCACTGCCCTTCTAAGAAACTTCCAGGCCGTAAGTCTTTCCAAGTCACTCTGCATTCAGAGAGCAGGGCAATACACTGCACCCTTCCTTGGGAACGCTAGATGTCCTCAGCACACCAACAGCTCCAGGGATTCTGTTCTCTCACGTCCTACATGCCATGGAAGTCTGCCTCATTGTCCTCATTTGAGCTGCACTTAGCAACACAATCTGATTCGCCTTTCTTCTAGGAACTCACACTCAAGGACCCCATACCTACAGGAGAAAGGAGGCTTGCGTTCCTACTGCAACCAAAGCACAGTTGTTCCTGTTACACTGCAGTATTTTGAATAGGCTAAGGACCGATAGCCTACTTAGAGTGTTCCAAGGATGAGTGAGTTCGCTACATGCAGAACACTTTGGGAAGAAAAGTTGATTCAGGCAAGGGAACAGGGTGTAGCTAGAGTCTCTTTTGACTTGTTGGAAATCAGATGGGTTTAGACTTCGTGTTCACCGCAAAAGATGACCTGATGGCACAAGCCTTGTTTCCCATATTAAAAGCTCTATTCAGGTTGCCCTGAAGCTACCTAAATACGTCTATTTCTGACTGGCCTCTAGTCACTGTAGTTACACTCAGGACGAAAAGATTTCTCTAACGAAGCACGATGCTTCCATAGCATGGGTGGTAGCTCATCCCGTCAGGCTCTAGAGCTAAAGGGAAACTTGACGTCAGTACTTGCCTCACGCTAAGGCCTGAAGAGCCTTGCTGAAGCGAAAGCGTGTTGCAGTTTACATTAGCTCGTATTCGCAGTTCTGCTTTACTTTAACGTTTCTACGGTTTTCCAGACTCTTTGGACCCTCGTGTGGGCACCCCATTGCCTACCAATACAGTGAGTACCAGCAGGCCGTACTGCCCTTCTAAGAAACATCCAGGCCGTAAGCCTTTCCAAGTCCCTCTATGTGTTCAGAGAGTAGGGCAATACACTGCACCCTTCCTTGGGAAAGCTAGATGTCCTCAGCACACCAACAGCTCCAGGGATTCTGTTCTCTCACGTCCTACATGCCATGGAGTCTGCCTCATTGTCCGATTTTGAGCTGCTCTTAGAAACACAATCTGCTTCGCCTTTCTTCCAGGAACTCACACCCAAGGACCCCATACCTACAGTAGAAAGGAGGCTTGCATCCTACTGCAACGAAACCACAGTTTTCCTGTTACACTGCAGGATTATAGAATAGGCTTTAGCCTATTCTAGCCCGATAGCCTACATAGAGCATTTCAAATTTGAGGGAGTTCGCTACATGGAGAACACTTTGTGAAGAAAAGTTGATTCAGGCAAGGGACCAGGGTAGAGCTAGAGTCTCTTTTGACTTGTTAGAAATCAGAAGACTTCAGGCTGATTGTTCACCTGCAAAGAAGACCTGATGGCACAAGCCTTGCTTTCCCATATTAAAAGCTCTTAGTCATGCTGCCCTGAAGCTACCTAAATAACTCTCTTTTTGACTGGCCTCTAGTCACTGTAGTTAGCCCTCTGGAACAAAAAGCAGTTTTCTCTAAAGAAACACGGTGCTTCCATAGTATGGGTGGGAGCTCATCCTGTCAGGCTCTAGAGCTAAAGGGAAACTTGACGTGAGTACTTGCCTCACGCTAAGGCCTGAAAAGCCCTGCTGAAGCGAAAGCGTGTTGCAGTTTCCATTAGCTAGTATTCGCAGTTCTGCTTTACTTTAACGTTTCTCCGCTTTTCCAGACACTTAGGACCCTCGTGTGGGCACCCCACTGCCTACAAATACAGTGAGTACCAGCAGGTTCCACTGCCCTTCTAAGAAACTTCCAGGCCGTAAGTCTTTCCAAGTCACTCTGCATTCAGAGAGCAGGGCAATACACTGCACCCTTCCTTGGGAACGCTAGATGTCCTCAGCACACCAACAGCTCCAGGGATTCTGTTCTCTCTCGTCCTACATGCCATGGAAGTCTGCCTCATTGTCCTCATTTGAGCTGCACTTAGCAACACAATCTGATTCGCCTTTCTTCTAGGAACTCACACTCAAGGACCCCATACCTACAGGAGAAAGGAGGCTTGCGTTCCTACTGCAACCAAAGCACAGTTGTTCCTGTTACACTGCAGTATTTTGAATAGGCTAAGGACCGATAGCCTACTTAGAGTGTTCCAAGGATGAGTGAGTTCGCTACATGCAGAACACTTTGGGAAGAAAAGTTGATTCAGGCAAGGGAACAGGGTGTAGCTAGAGTCTCTTTTGACTTGTTGGAAATCAGATGGGTTTAGACTTCGTGTTCACCGCAAAAGATGACCTGATGGCACAAGCCTTGTTTCCCATATTAAAAGCTCTATTCAGGTTGCCCTGAAGCTACCTAAATACGTCTATTTCTGACTGGCCTCTAGTCACTGTAGTTACACTCAGGACGAAAAGATTTCTCTAACGAAGCACGATGCTTCCATAGCATGGGTGGTAGCTCATCCCGTCAGGCTCTAGAGCTAAAGGGAAACTTGACGTCAGTACTTGCCTCACGCTAAGGCCTGAAGAGCCCTGCTGAAGCGAAAGCGTGTTGCAGTTTACATTAGCTCGTATTCGCAGTTCTGCTTTACTTTAACGTTTCTACGGTTTTCCAGACTCTTTGGACCCTCGTGTGGGCACCCCATTGCCTACCAATACAGTGAGTACCAGCAGGCCGTACTGCCCTTCTAAGAAACATCCAGGCCGTAAGCCTTTCCAAGTCCCTCTATGTGTTCAGAGAGTAGGGCAATACACTGCACCCTTCCTTGGGAAAGCTAGATGTCCTCAGCACACCAACAGCTCCAGGGATTCTGTTCTCTCACGTCCTACATGCCATGGAGTCTGCCTCATTGTCCGATTTTGAGCTGCTCTTAGAAACACAATCTGCTTCGCCTTTCTTCCAGGAACTCACACCCAAGGACCCCATACCTACAGTAGAAAGGAGGCTTGCATCCTACTGCAACGAAACCACAGTTTTCCTGTTACACTGCAGGATTATAGAATAGGCTTTAGCCTATTCTAGCCCGATAGCCTACATAGAGCATTTCAAATTTGAGGGAGTTCGCTACATGGAGAACACTTTGTGAAGAAAAGTTGATTCAGGCAAGGGACCAGGGTAGAGCTAGAGTCTCTTTTGACTTGTTAGAAATCAGAAGACTTCAGGCTGATTGTTCACCTGCAAAGAAGACCTGATGGCACAAGCCTTGCTTTCCCATATTAAAAGCTCTTAGTCATGCTGCCCTGAAGCTACCTAAATAACTCTCTTTTTGACTGGCCTCTAGTCACTGTAGTTAGCCCTCTGGAACAAAAAGGAGTTTTCTCTAAAGAAACACGGTGCTTCCATAGTATGGGTGGGAGCTCATCCTGTCAGGCTCTAGAGCTAAAGGGAAACTTGACGTGAGTACTTGCCTCACGCTAAGGCCTGAAAAGCCCTGCTGAAGCGAAAGCGTGTTGCAGTTTCCATTAGCTAGTATTCGCAGTTCTGCTTTACTTTAACGTTTCTCCGCTTTTCCAGACACTTAGGACCCTCGTGTGGGCACCCCACTGCCTACAAATACAGTGAGTACCAGCAGGTTCCACTGCCCTTCTAAGAAACTTCCAGGCCGTAAGTCTTTCCAAGTCACTCTGCATTCAGAGAGCAGGGCAATACACTGCACCCTTCCTTGGGAACGCTAGATGTCCTCAGCACACCAACAGCTCCAGGGATTCTGTTCTCTCACGTCCTACATGCCATGGAAGTCTGCCTCATTGTCCTCATTTGAGCTGCACTTAGCAACACAATCTGATTCGCCTTTCTTCTAGGAACTCACACTCAAGGACCCCATACCTACAGGAGAAAGGAGGCTTGCGTTCCTACTGCAACCAAAGCACAGTTGTTCCTGTTACACTGCAGTATTTTGAATAGGCTAAGGACCGATAGCCTACTTAGAGTGTTCCAAGGATGAGTGAGTTCGCTACATGCAGAACACTTTGGGAAGAAAAGTTGATTCAGGCAAGGGAACAGGGTGTAGCTAGAGTCTCTTTTGACTTGTTGGAAATCAGATGGGTTTAGACTTCGTGTTCACCGCAAAAGATGACCTGATGGCACAAGCCTTGTTTCCCATATTAAAAGCTCTATTCAGGTTGCCCTGAAGCTACCTAAATACGTCTATTTCTGACTGGCCTCTAGTCACTGTAGTTACACTCAGGACGAAAAGATTTCTCTAACGAAGCACGATGCTTCCATAGCATGGGTGGTAGCTCATCCCGTCAGGCTCTAGAGCTAAAGGGAAACTTGACGTCAGTACTTGCCTCACGCTAAGGCCTGAAGAGCCCTGCTGAAGCGAAAGCGTGTTGCAGTTTACATTAGCTCGTATTCGCAGTTCTGCTTTACTTTAACGTTTCTACGGTTTTCCAGACTCTTTGGACCCTCGTGTGGGCACCCCATTGCCTACCAATACAGTGAGTACCAGCAGGCCGTACTGCCCTTCTAAGAAACATCCAGGCCGTAAGCCTTTCCAAGTCACTCTATGTGTTCAGAGAGTAGGGCAATACACTGCACCCTTCCTTGGGAAAGCTAGATGTCCTCAGCACACCAACAGCTCCAGGGATTCTGTTCTCTCACGTCCTACATGCCATGGAGTCTGCCTCATTGTCCGATTTTGAGCTGCTCTTAGAAACACAATCTGCTTCGCCTTTCTTCCAGGAACTCACACCCAAGGACCCCATACCTACAGTAGAAAGGAGGCTTGCATCCTACTGCAACGAAACCACAGTTTTCCTGTTACACTGCAGGATTATAGAATAGGCTTTAGCCTATTCTAGCCCGATAGCCTACATAGAGCATTTCAAATTTGAGGGAGTTCGCTACATGGAGAACACTTTGTGAAGAAAAGTTGATTCAGGCAAGGGACCAGGGTAGAGCTAGAGTCTCTTTTGACTTGTTAGAAATCAGAAGACTTCAGGCTGATTGTTCACCTGCAAAGAAGACCTGATGGCACAAGCCTTGCTTTCCCATATTAAAAGCTCTTAGTCATGCTGCCCTGAAGCTACCTAAATAACTCTCTTTTTGACTGGCCTCTAGTCACTGTAGTTAGCCCTCTGGAACAAAAAGGAGTTTTCTCTAAAGAAACACGGTGCTTCCATAGTATGGGTGGGAGCTCATCCTGTCAGGCTCTAGAGCTAAAGGGAAACTTGACGTGAGTACTTGCCTCACGCTAAGGCCTGAAAAGCCCTGCTGAAGCGAAAGCGTGTTGCAGTTTCCATTAGCTAGTATTCGCAGTTCTGCTTTACTTTAACGTTTCTCCGCTTTTCCAGACACTTAGGACCCTCGTGTGGGCACCCCACTGCCTACAAATACAGTGAGTACCAGCAGGTTCCACTGCCCTTCTAAGAAACTTCCAGGCCGTAAGTCTTTCCAAGTCACTCTGCATTCAGAGAGCAGGGCAATACACTGCACCCTTCCTTGGGAACGCTAGATGTCCTCAGCACACCAACAGCTCCAGGGATTCTGTTCTCTCACGTCCTACATGCCATGGAAGTCTGCCTCATTGTCCTCATTTGAGCTGCACTTAGCAACACAATCTGATTCGCCTTTCTTCTAGGAACTCACACTCAAGGACCCCATACCTACAGGAGAAAGGAGGCTTGCGTTCCTACTGCAACCAAAGCACAGTTGTTCCTGTTACACTGCAGTATTTTGAATAGGCTAAGGACCGATAGCCTACTTAGAGTGTTCCAAGGATGAGTGAGTTCGCTACATGCAGAACACTTTGGGAAGAAAAGTTGATTCAGGCAAGGGAACAGGGTGTAGCTAGAGTCTCTTTTGACTTGTTGGAAATCAGATGGGTTTAGACTTCGTGTTCACCGCAAAAGATGACCTGATGGCACAAGCCTTGTTTCCCATATTAAAAGCTCTATTCAGGTTGCCCTGAAGCTACCTAAATACGTCTATTTCTGACTGGCCTCTAGTCACTGTAGTTACACTCAGGACGAAAAGATTTCTCTAACGAAGCACGATGCTTCCATAGCATGGGTGGTAGCTCATCCCGTCAGGCTCTAGAGCTAAAGGGAAACTTGACGTCAGTACTTGCCTCACGCTAAGGCCTGAAGAGCCCTGCTGAAGCGAAAGCGTGTTGCAGTTTACATTAGCTCGTATTCGCAGTTCTGCTTTACTTTAACGTTTCTACGGTTTTCCAGACTCTTTGGACCCTCGTGTGGGCACCCCATTGCCTACCAATACAGTGAGTACCAGCAGGCCGTACTGCCCTTCTAAGAAACATCCAGGCCGTAAGCCTTTCCAAGTCCCTCTATGTGTTCAGAGAGTAGGGCAATACACTGCACCCTTCCTTGGGAAAGCTAGATGTCCTCAGCACACCAACAGCTCCAGGGATTCTGTTCTCTCACGTCCTACATGCCATGGAGTCTGCCTCATTGTCCGATTTTGAGCTGCTCTTAGAAACACAATCTGCTTCGCCTTTCTTCCAGGAACTCACACCCAAGGACCCCATACCTACAGTAGAAAGGAGGCTTGCATCCTACTGCAACGAAACCACAGTTTTCCTGTTACACTGCAGGATTATAGAATAGGCTTTAGCCTATTCTAGCCCGATAGCCTACATAGAGCATTTCAAATTTGAGGGAGTTCGCTACATGGAGAACACTTTGTGAAGAAAAGTTGATTCAGGCAAGGGACCAGGGTAGAGCTAGAGTCTCTTTTGACTTGTTAGAAATCAGAAGACTTCAGGCTGATTGTTCACCTGCAAAGAAGACCTGATGGCACAAGCCTTGCTTTCCCATATTAAAAGCTCTTAGTCATGCTGCCCTGAAGCTACCTAAATAACTCTCTTTTTGACTGGCCTCTAGTCACTGTAGTTAGCCCTCTGGAACAAAAAGGAGTTTTCTCTAAAGAAACACGGTGCTTCCATAGTATGGGTGGGAGCTCATCCTGTCAGGCTCTAGAGCTAAAGGGAAACTTGACGTGAGTACTTGCCTCACGCTAAGGCCTGAAAAGCCCTGCTGAAGCGAAAGCGTGTTGCAGTTTCCATTAGCTAGTATTCGCAGTTCTGCTTTACTTTAACGTTTCTCCGCTTTTCCAGACACTTAGGACCCTCGTGTGGGCACCCCACTGCCTACAAATACAGTGAGTACCAGCAGGTTCCACTGCCCTTCTAAGAAACGTCCAGGCCGTAAGTCTTTCCAAGTCACTCTGCATTCAGAGAGCAGGGCAATACACTGCACCCTTCCTTGGGAACGCTAGATGTCCTCAGCACACCAACAGCTCCAGGGATTCTGTTCTCTCACGTCCTACATGCCATGGAAGTCTGCCTCATTGTCCTCATTTGAGCTGCACTTAGCAACACAATCTGATTCGCCTTTCTTCTAGGAACTCACACTCAAGGACCCCATACCTACAGGAGAAAGGAGGCTTGCGTTCCTACTGCAACCAAAGCACAGTTGTTCCTGTTACACTGCAGTATTTTGAATAGGCTAAGGACAGATAGCCTACTTAGAGTGTTCCAAGGATGAGTGAGTTCGCTACATGCAGAACACTTTGGGAAGAAAAGTTGATTCAGGCAAGGGAACAGGGTGTAGCTAGAGTCTCTTTTGACTTGTTGGAAATCAGATGGGTTTAGACTTCGTGTTCACCGCAAAAGATGACCTGATGGCACAAGCCTTGTTTCCCATATTAAAAGCTCTATTCAGGTTGCCCTGAAGCTACCTAAATACGTCTATTTCTGACTGGCCTCTAGTCACTGTAGTTACACTCAGGACGAAAAGATTTCTCTAACGAAGCACGATGCTTCCATAGCATGGGTGGTAGCTCATCCCGTCAGGCTCTAGAGCTAAAGGGAAACTTGACGTCAGTACTTGCCTCACGCTAAGGCCTGAAGAGCCCTGCTGAAGCGAAAGCGTGTTGCAGTTTACATTAGCTCGTATTCGCAGTTCTGCTTTACTTTAACGTTTCTACGGTTTTCCAGACTCTTTGGACCCTCGTGTGGGCACCCCATTGCCTACCAATACAGTGAGTACCAGCAGGCCGTACTGCCCTTCTAAGAAACATCCAGGCCGTAAGCCTTTCCAAGTCCCTCTATGTGTTCAGAGAGTAGGGCAATACACTGCACCCTTCCTTGGGAAAGCTAGATGTCCTCAGCACACCAACAGCTCCAGGGATTCTGTTCTCTCACGTCCTACATGCCATGGAGTCTGCCTCATTGTCCGATTTTGAGCTGCTCTTAGAAACACAATCTGCTTCGCCTTTCTTCCAGGAACTCACACCCAAGGACCCCATACCTACAGTAGAAAGGAGGCTTGCATCCTACTGCAACGAAACCACAGTTTTCCTGTTACACTGCAGGATTATAGAATAGGCTTTAGCCTATTCTAGCCCGATAGCCTACATAGAGCATTTCAAATTTGAGGGAGTTCGCTACATGGAGAACACTTTGTGAAGAAAAGTTGATTCAGGCAAGGGACCAGGGTAGAGCTAGAGTCTCTTTTGACTTGTTAGAAATCAGAAGACTTCAGGCTGATTGTTCACCTGCAAAGAAGACCTGATGGCACAAGCCTTGCTTTCCCATATTAAAAGCTCTTAGTCATGCTGCCCTGAAGCTACCTAAATAACTCTCTTTTTGACTGGCCTCTAGTCACTGTAGTTAGCCCTCTGGAACAAAAAGCAGTTTTCTCTAAAGAAACACGGTGCTTCCATAGTATGGGTGGGAGCTCATCCTGTCAGGCTCTAGAGCTAAAGGGAAACTTGACGTGAGTACTTGCCTCACGCTAAGGCCTGAAAAGCCCTGCTGAAGCGAAAGCGTGTTGCAGTTTCCATTAGCTAGTATTCGCAGTTCTGCTTTACTTTAACGTTTCTCCGCTTTTCCAGACACTTAGGACCCTCGTGTGGGCACCCCACTGCCTACAAATACAGTGAGTACCAGCAGGTTCCACTGCCCTTCTAAGAAACTTCCAGGCCGTAAGTCTTTCCAAGTCACTCTGCATTCAGAGAGCAGGGCAATACACTGCACCCTTCCTTGGGAACGCTAGATGTCCTCAGCACACCAACAGCTCCAGGGATTCTGTTCTCTCACGTCCTACATGCCATGGAAGTCTGCCTCATTGTCCTCATTTGAGCTGCACTTAGCAACACAATCTGATTCGCCTTTCTTCTAGGAACTCACACTCAAGGACCCCATACCTACAGGAGAAAGGAGGCTTGCGTTCCTACTGCAACCAAAGCACAGTTGTTCCTGTTACACTGCAGTATTTTGAATAGGCTAAGGACCGATAGCCTACTTAGAGTGTTCCAAGGATGAGTGAGTTCGCTACATGCAGAACACTTTGGGAAGAAAAGTTGATTCAGGCAAGGGAACAGGGTGTAGCTAGAGTCTCTTTTGACTTGTTGGAAATCAGATGGGTTTAGACTTCGTGTTCACCGCAAAAGATGACCTGATGGCACAAGCCTTGTTTCCCATATTAAAAGCTCTATTCAGGTTGCCCTGAAGCTACCTAAATACGTCTATTTCTGACTGGCCTCTAGTCACTGTAGTTACACTCAGGACGAAAAGATTTCTCTAACGAAGCACGATGCTTCCATAGCATGGGTGGTAGCTCATCCCGTCAGGCTCTAGAGCTAAAGGGAAACTTGACGTCAGTACTTGCCTCACGCTAAGGCCTGAAGAGCCCTGCTGAAGCGAAAGCGTGTTGCAGTTTACATTAGCTCGTATTCGCAGTTCTGCTTTACTTTAACGTTTCTACGGTTTTCCAGACTCTTTGGACCCTCGTGTGGGCACCCCATTGCCTACCAATACAGTGAGTACCAGCAGGCCGTACTGCCCTTCTAAGAAACATCCAGGCCGTAAGCCTTTCCAAGTCACTCTATGTGTTCAGAGAGTAGGGCAATACACTGCACCCTTCCTTGGGAAAGCTAGATGTCCTCAGCACACCAACAGCTCCAGGGATTCTGTTCTCTCACGTCCTACATGCCATGGAGTCTGCCTCATTGTCCGATTTTGAGCTGCTCTTAGAAACACAATCTGCTTCGCCTTTCTTCCAGGAACTCACACCCAAGGACCCCATACCTACAGTAGAAAGGAGGCTTGCATCCTACTGCAACGAAACCACAGTTTTCCTGTTACACTGCAGGATTATAGAATAGGCTTTAGCCTATTCTAGCCCGATAGCCTACATAGAGCATTTCAAATTTGAGGGAGTTCGCTACATGGAGAACACTTTGTGAAGAAAAGTTGATTCAGGCAAGGGACCAGGGTAGAGCTAGAGTCTCTTTTGACTTGTTAGAAATCAGAAGACTTCAGGCTGATTGTTCACCTGCAAAGAAGACCTGATGGCACAAGCCTTGCTTTCCCATATTAAAAGCTCTTAGTCATGCTGCCCTGAAGCTACCTAAATAACTCTCTTTTTGACTGGCCTCTAGTCACTGTAGTTAGCCCTCTGGAACAAAAAGGAGTTTTCTCTAAAGAAACACGGTGCTTCCATAGTATGGGTGGGAGCTCATCCTGTCAGGCTCTAGAGCTAAAGGGAAACTTGACGTGAGTACTTGCCTCACGCTAAGGCCTGAAAAGCCCTGCTGAAGCGAAAGCGTGTTGCAGTTTCCATTAGCTAGTATTCGCAGTTCTGCTTTACTTTAACGTTTCTCCGCTTTTCCAGACACTTAGGACCCTCGTGTGGGCACCCCACTGCCTACAAATACAGTGAGTACCAGCAGGTTCCACTGCCCTTCTAAGAAACTTCCAGGCCGTAAGTCTTTCCAAGTCACTCTGCATTCAGAGAGCAGGGCAATACACTGCACCCTTCCTTGGGAACGCTAGATGTCCTCAGCACACCAACAGCTCCAGGGATTCTGTTCTCTCTCGTCCTACATGCCATGGAAGTCTGCCTCATTGTCCTCATTTGAGCTGCACTTAGCAACACAATCTGATTCGCCTTTCTTCTAGGAACTCACACTCAAGGACCCCATACCTACAGGAGAAAGGAGGCTTGCGTTCCTACTGCAACCAAAGCACAGTTGTTCCTGTTACACTGCAGTATTTTGAATAGGCTAAGGACCGATAGCCTACTTAGAGTGTTCCAAGGATGAGTGAGTTCGCTACATGCAGAACACTTTGGGAAGAAAAGTTGATTCAGGCAAGGGAACAGGGTGTAGCTAGAGTCTCTTTTGACTTGTTGGAAATCAGATGGGTTTAGACTTCGTGTTCACCGCAAAAGATGACCTGATGGCACAAGCCTTGTTTCCCATATTAAAAGCTCTATTCAGGTTGCCCTGAAGCTACCTAAATACGTCTATTTCTGACTGGCCTCTAGTCACTGTAGTTACACTCAGGACGAAAAGATTTCTCTAACGAAGCACGATGCTTCCATAGCATGGGTGGTAGCTCATCCCGTCAGGCTCTAGAGCTAAAGGGAAACTTGACGTCAGTACTTGCCTCACGCTAAGGCCTGAAGAGCCCTGCTGAAGCGAAAGCGTGTTGCAGTTTACATTAGCTCGTATTCGCAGTTCTGCTTTACTTTAACGTTTCTACGGTTTTCCAGACTCTTTGGACCCTCGTGTGGGCACCCCATTGCCTACCAATACAGTGAGTACCAGCAGGCCGTACTGCCCTTCTAAGAAACATCCAGGCCGTAAGCCTTTCCAAGTCCCTCTATGTGTTCAGAGAGTAGGGCAATACACTGCACCCTTCCTTGGGAAAGCTAGATGTCCTCAGCACACCAACAGCTCCAGGGATTCTGTTCTCTCACGTCCTACATGCCATGGAGTCTGCCTCATTGTCCGATTTTGAGCTGCTCTTAGAAACACAATCTGCTTCGCCTTTCTTCCAGGAACTCACACCCAAGGACCCCATACCTACAGTAGAAAGGAGGCTTGCATCCTACTGCAACGAAACCACAGTTTTCCTGTTACACTGCAGGATTATAGAATAGGCTTTAGCCTATTCTAGCCCGATAGCCTACATAGAGCATTTCAAATTTGAGGGAGTTCGCTACATGGAGAACACTTTGTGAAGAAAAGTTGATTCAGGCAAGGGACCAGGGTAGAGCTAGAGTCTCTTTTGACTTGTTAGAAATCAGAAGACTTCAGGCTGATTGTTCACCTGCAAAGAAGACCTGATGGCACAAGCCTTGCTTTCCCATATTAAAAGCTCTTAGTCATGCTGCCCTGAAGCTACCTAAATAACTCTCTTTTTGACTGGCCTCTAGTCACTGTAGTTAGCCCTCTGGAACAAAAAGGAGTTTTCTCTAAAGAAACACGGTGCTTCCATAGTATGGGTGGGAGCTCATCCTGTCAGGCTCTAGAGCTAAAGGGAAACTTGACGTGAGTACTTGCCTCACGCTAAGGCCTGAAAAGCCCTGCTGAAGCGAAAGCGTGTTGCAGTTTCCATTAGCTAGTATTCGCAGTTCTGCTTTACTTTAACGTTTCTCCGCTTTTCCAGACACTTAGGACCCTCGTGTGGGCACCCCACTGCCTACAAATACAGTGAGTACCAGCAGGTTCCACTGCCCTTCTAAGAAACTTCCAGGCCGTAAGTCTTTCCAAGTCACTCTGCATTCAGAGAGCAGGGCAATACACTGCACCCTTCCTTGGGAACGCTAGATGTCCTCAGCACACCAACAGCTCCAGGGATTCTGTTCTCTCACGTCCTACATGCCATGGAAGTCTGCCTCATTGTCCTCATTTGAGCTGCACTTAGCAACACAATCTGATTCGCCTTTCTTCTAGGAACTCACACTCAAGGACCCCATACCTACAGGAGAAAGGAGGCTTGCGTTCCTACTGCAACCAAAGCACAGTTGTTCCTGTTACACTGCAGTATTTTGAATAGGCTAAGGACCGATAGCCTACTTAGAGTGTTCCAAGGATGAGTGAGTTCGCTACATGCAGAACACTTTGGGAAGAAAAGTTGATTCAGGCAAGGGAACAGGGTGTAGCTAGAGTCTCTTTTGACTTGTTGGAAATCAGATGGGTTTAGACTTCGTGTTCACCGCAAAAGATGACCTGATGGCACAAGCCTTGTTTCCCATATTAAAAGCTCTATTCAGGTTGCCCTGAAGCTACCTAAATACGTCTATTTCTGACTGGCCTCTAGTCACTGTAGTTACAGTCAGGACGAAAAGATTTCTACTAACGAAGCACGATGCTTCCATAGCATGGGTGGTAGCTCATCCCGTCAGGCTCTAGAGCTAAAGGGAAACTTGACGTCAGTACTTGCCTCACGCTAAGGCCTGAAGAGCCCTGCTGAAGCGAAAGCGGTGTTGCAGTTTACATTAGCTCGTATTCGCAGTTCTGCTTTACTTTAACGTTTCTACGGTTTTCCAGACTCTTTGGACCCTCGTGTGGGCACCCCCATTGCCTACCAATACAGTGAGTACCAGCAGGCCGTACTGCCCTTCTAAGAAACATCCAGGCCGTAAGCCTTCCAAGTCACTCTATGTGTTCAGAGAGTAGGGCAATACACTGCACCCTTCCTTGGGAAAGCTAGATGTCCTCAGCACACCAACAGCTCCAGGGATTCTGTTCTCCTCACGTCCTACATGCCATGGAGTCTGCCTCATTGTCCGATTTTGAGCTGCTCTTAGAAACACAATCTGCTTCGCCTTTCTTCCAGGAACTCACACCCAAGGACCCCATACCTACAGTAGAAAGGAGGCTTGCATCCTACTGCAACGAAACCACAGTTTTCCTGTTACACTGCAGGATTATAGAATAGGCTTTAGCCTATTCTAGCCCGATAGCCTACATAGAGCATTTCAAATTTGAGGAGTTCGCTACATGGAGAACACTTTGTGAAGAAAAGTTGATTCAGGCAAGGGACCAGGGTAGAGCTAGAGTCTCTTTTGACTTGTTAGAAATCAGATGACTTCAGGCTGATTGTTCACCCGGCAAAGAAGACCTGATGGCACAAGCCTTGCTTTCCCATATTAAAAGCTCTTAGTCATGCTGCCCTGAAGCTACCTAAATAACTCTCTTTTTGACTGGCCTCTAGTCACTGTAGTTAGCCCTCTGGAACAAAAAGCAGTTTTCTCTAAAGAACACGGTGCTTCCATAGTATGGGTGGGAGCTCATCCTGTCAGCTCTAGAGCTAAAGGGAAACTTGACGTGAGTACTTGCCTCACGCTAAGGCCTGAAAAGCCCTGCTGAAGCGAAAGCGTGTTGCAGTTTCCATTAGCTAGTATTCGCAGTTCTGCTTTACTTTAACGTTTCTCCGCTTTTCAGACACTTAGGACCCTCGTGGGGCACCCCACTGCCTACAAATACAGTGAGTACCAGCAGGTTCCACTGCCCTTCTAAGAAACTTCCAGGCCGTAAGTCTTTCCAAGTCACTCTGCATTCAGAGAGCAGGGCAATACACTGCACCCTTCCTTGGGAACGCTAGATGTCCTCAGCACACCAACAGCTCCAGGATTCTGTTCTCTCTCGTCCCTACATGCCATGGAAGTCTGCCTCATTGTCCTCATTTGAGCTGCACTTAGCAACACAATCTGATTCGCCTTCTTCTAGGAACTCACACTCAAGGACCCCATACCTACAGGAGAAAGGAGGCTTGCGTTCCTACTGCAACCAAAGCACAGTTGTTCCTGTTACACTGCAGTATTTTGAATAGGCTAAGGACCGATAGCCTACTTAGAGTGTTCCAAGGATGAGTGAGTTCGCTACATGCAGAACACTTTGGGAAGAAAAGTTGATTCAGGCAAGGGAACAGGGTGTAGCTAGAGTCTCTTTTGACTTGTTGGAAATCAGATGGGTTTAGACCTCGTGTTCACCGCAAAAGATGACCTGATGGCACAAGCCTTGTTTCCCATATTAAAAGCTCTATTCAGGTTGCCCTGAAGCTACCTAAATACGTCTATTTCTGACTGGCCTCTAGTCACTGTAGTTACACTCAGGACGAAAGATTTCTCTAACGAAAGCACGATGCTTCCATAGCATGGGTGGTAGCTCATCCCGTCAGGCTCTAGAGCTAAAGGGAAACTTGACGTCAGTACTTGCCTCACGCTAAGGCCCTGAAGAGCCCTGCTGAAGCGAAAGCGTGTTGCAGTTTCCATTAGCTCGTATTCGCAGTTCTGCTTTACTTTAACGTTTCTACGGTTTTCCAGACTCTTTGGACCCTCGTGTGGGCACCCCATTGCCTACCAATACAGTGAGTACCAGCAGGCCGTACTGCCCTTCTAAGAAACATCCAGGCCGTAAGCCTTTCCAAGTCCCTCTATGTGTTCAGAGAGTAGGGCAATACACTGCACCCTTCCTTGGGAAAGCTAGATTTCCTCAGCACACCAACAGCTCCAGGGATTCTGTTCTCTCACGTCCTACATGCCATGGAGTCTGCCTCATTGTCCGATTTTGAGCTGCTCTTAGAAACACAATCTGCTTCGCCTTTCTTCCAGGAACTCACACCCAAGGACCCCATACCTACAGTAGGAAAGGAGGCTTGCATCCTACTGCAAACGAAACCACAGTTTTCCTGTTACACTGCAGGATTATAGAATAGGCTTTAGCCTATTCTAGCCCGATAGCCTACATAGAGCATTTCAAATTTGAGGGAGTTCGCTACATGGAGAACACTTTGTGAAGAAAAGTTGATTCAGGCAAGGGACCAGGGTAGAGCTAGAGTCTCTTTTGACTTGTTAGAAATCAGAAGACTTCAGGCTGATTGTTCACCTGCAAAGAAGACCTGATGGCACAAGCCTTGCTTTCCCCATATTAAAAGCTCTTAGTCATGCTGCCCTGAAGCTACCTAAATAACTCTCTTTTTGACTGGCCTCTAGTCACTGTAGTCCCTCTGGAACAAAAAGGAGTTTTCTCTAAAGAAACACGGTGCTTCCATAGTATGGGTGGGAGCTCATCCTGTCAGGCTCTAGAGCTAAAGGGAAACTTGACGTGAGTACTTGCCTCACGCTAAGGCCTGAAAAGCCCTGCTGAAGCGAAAGCGTGTTGCAGTTTCCATTAGCTAGTATTCGCAGTTCTGCTTTACTTTAACGTTTCTCCGCTTTTCCAGACACTTAGGACCCTCGTGTGGGCACCCCACTGCCTACAAATACAGTGAGTACCAGCAGGTTCCACTGCCCTTCTAAGAAACTTCCAGGCCGTAAGTCTTTCCAAGTCACTCTGCATTCAGAGAGCAGGGCAATACACTGCACCCTTCCTTGGGAACGCTAGATGTCCTCAGCACACCAACAGCTCCAGGGATTCTGTTCTCTCACGTCCTACATGCCATGGAAGTCTGCCTCATTGTCCTCATTTGAGCTGCACTTAGCAACACAATCTGATTCGCCTTTCTTCTAGGAACTCACACTCAAGGACCCCATACCTACAGGAGAAAGGAGGCTTGCGTTCCTACTGCAACCAAAGCACAGTTGTTCCTGTTACACTGCAGTATTTTGAATAGGCTAAGGACCGATAGCCTACTTAGAGTGTTCCAAGGATGAGTGAGTTCGCTACATGCAGAACACTTTGGGAAGAAAAGTTGATTCAGGCAAGGGAACAGGGTGTAGCTAGAGTCTCTTTTGACTTGTTGGAAATCAGATGGGTTTAGACTTCGTGTTCACCGTAAAAGATGACCTGATGGCACAAGCCTTGTTTCCCATATTAAAAGCTCTATTCAGGTTGCCCTGAAGCTACCTAAATACGTCTATTTCTGACTGGCTTCTAGTCACTGTAGTTACACTCAGGACGAAAAGATTTCTCTAACGAAGCACGATGCTTCCATAGCATGGGTGGTAGCTCATCCCGTCAGGCTCTAGAGCTAAAGGGAAACTTGACGTCAGTACTTGCCTCACGCTAAGGCCTGAAGAGCCCTGCTGAAGCGAAAGCGTGTTGCAGTTTACATTAGCTCGTATTCGCAGTTCTGCTTTACTTTAACGTTTCTACGGTTTTCCAGACTCTTTGGACCCTCGTGTGGGCACCCCATTGCCTACCAATACAGTGAGTACCAGCAGGCCGTACTGCCCTTCTAAGAAACATCCAGGCCGTAAGCCTTTCCAAGTCACTCTATGTGTTCAGAGAGTAGGGCAATACACTGCACCCTTCCTTGGGAAAGCTAGATGTCCTCAGCACACCAACAGCTCCAGGGATTCTGTTCTCTCACGTCCTACATGCCATGGAGTCTGCCTCATTGTCCGATTTTGAGCTGCTCTTAGAAACACAATCTGCTTCGCCTTTCTTCCAGGAACTCACACCCAAGGACCCCATACCTACAGTAGAAAGGAGGCTTGCATCCTACTGCAACGAAACCACAGTTTTCCTGTTACACTGCAGGATTATAGAATAGGCTTTAGCCTATTCTAGCCCGATAGCCTACATAGAGCATTTCAAATTTGAGGGAGTTCGCTACATGGAGAACACTTTGTGAAGAAAAGTTGATTCAGGCAAGGGACCAGGGTAGAGCTAGAGTCTCTTTTGACTTGTTAGAAATCAGAAGACTTCAGGCTGATTGTTCACCTGCAAAGAAGACCTGATGGCACAAGCCTTGCTTTCCCATATTAAAAGCTCTTAGTCATGCTGCCCTGAAGCTACCTAAATAACTCTCTTTTTGACTGGCCTCTAGTCACTGTAGTTAGCCCTCTGGAACAAAAAGGAGTTTTCTGTAAAGAAACACGGTGCTTCCATAGTATGGGTGGGAGCTCATCCTGTCAGGCTCTAGAGCTAAAGGGAAACTTGACGTGAGTACTTGCCTCACGCTAAGGCCTGAAAAGCCCTGCTGAAGCGAAAGCGTGTTGCAGTTTCCATTAGCTAGTATTCGCAGTTCTGCTTTACTTTAACGTTTCTCCGCTTTTCCAGACACTTAGGACCCTCGTGTGGGCACCCCACTGCCTACAAATACAGTGAGTACCAGCAGGTTCCACTGCCCTTCTAAGAAACTTCCAGGCCGTAAGTCTTTCCAAGTCACTCTGCATTCAGAGAGCAGGGCAATACACTGCACCCTTCCTTGGGAACGCTAGATGTCCTCAGCACACCAACAGCTCCAGGGATTCTGTTCTCTCACGTCCTACATGCCATGGAAGTCTGCCTCATTGTCCTCATTTGAGCTGCACTTAGCAACACAATCTGATTCGCCTTTCTTCTAGGAACTCACACTCAAGGACCCCATACCTACAGGAGAAAGGAGGCTTGCGTTCCTACTGCAACCAAAGCACAGTTGTTCCTGTTACACTGCAGTATTTTGAATAGGCTAAGGACCGATAGCCTACTTAGAGTGTTCCAAGGATGAGTGAGTTCGCTACATGCAGAACACTTTGGGAAGAAAAGTTGATTCAGGCAAGGGAACAGGGTGTAGCTAGAGTCTCTTTTGACTTGTTGGAAATCAGATGGGTTTAGACTTCGTGTTCACCGCAAAAGATGACCTGATGGCACAAGCCTTGTTTCCCATATTAAAAGCTCTATTCAGGTTGCCCTGAAGCTACCTAAATACGTCTATTTCTGACTGGCCTCTAGTCACTGTAGTTACACTCAGGACGAAAAGATTTCTCTAACGAAGCACGATGCTTCCATAGCATGGGTGGTAGCTCATCCCGTCAGGCTCTAGAGCTAAAGGGAAACTTGACGTCAGTACTTGCCTCACGCTAAGGCCTGAAGAGCCCTGCTGAAGCGAAAGCGTGTTGCAGTTTACATTAGCTCGTATTCGCAGTTCTGCTTTACTTTAACGTTTCTACGGTTTTCCAGACTCTTTGGACCCTCGTGTGGGCACCCCATTGCCTACCAATACAGTGAGTACCAGCAGGCCGTACTGCCCTTCTAAGAAACATCCAGGCCGTAAGCCTTTCCAAGTCACTCTATGTGTTCAGAGAGTAGGGCAATACACTGCACCCTTCCTTGGGAAAGCTAGATGTCCTCAGCACACCAACAGCTCCAGGGATTCTGTTCTCTCACGTCCTACATGCCATGGAGTCTGCCTCATTGTCCGATTTTGAGCTGCTCTTAGAAACACAATCTGCTTCGCCTTTCTTCCAGGAACTCACACCCAAGGACCCCATACCTACAGTAGAAAGGAGGCTTGCATCCTACTGCAACGAAACCACAGTTTTCCTGTTACACTGCAGGATTATAGAATAGGCTTTAGCCTATTCTAGCCCGATAGCCTACATAGAGCATTTCAAATTTGAGGGAGTTCGCTACATGGAGAACACTTTGTGAAGAAAAGTTGATTCAGGCAAGGGACCAGGGTAGAGCTAGAGTCTCTTTTGACTTGTTAGAAATCAGAAGACTTCAGGCTGATTGTTCACCTGCAAAGAAGACCTGATGGCACAAGCCTTGCTTTCCCATATTAAAAGCTCTTAGTCATGCTGCCCTGAAGCTACCTAAATAACTCTCTTTTTGACTGGCCTCTAGTCACTGTAGTTAGCCCTCTGGAACAAAAAGGAGTTTTCTCTAAAGAAACACGGTGCTTCCATAGTATGGGTGGGAGCTCATCCTGTCAGGCTCTAGAGCTAAAGGGAAACTTGACGTGAGTACTTGCCTCACGCTAAGGCCTGAAAAGCCCTGCTGAAGCGAAAGCGTGTTGCAGTTTCCATTAGCTAGTATTCGCAGTTCTGCTTTACTTTAACGTTTCTCCGCTTTTCCAGACACTTAGGACCCTCGTGTGGGCACCCCACTGCCTACAAATACAGTGAGTACCAGCAGGTTCCACTGCCCTTCTAAGAAACTTCCAGGCCGTAAGTCTTTCCAAGTCACTCTGCATTCAGAGAGCAGGGCAATACACTGCACCCTTCCTTGGGAACGCTAGATGTCCTCAGCACACCAACAGCTCCAGGGATTCTGTTCTCTCTCGTCCTACATGCCATGGAAGTCTGCCTCATTGTCCTCATTTGAGCTGCACTTAGCAACACAATCTGATTCGCCTTTCTTCTAGGAACTCACACTCAAGGACCCCATACCTACAGGAGAAAGGAGGCTTGCGTTCCTACTGCAACCAAAGCACAGTTGTTCCTGTTACACTGCAGTATTTTGAATAGGCTAAGGACCGATAGCCTACTTAGAGTGTTCCAAGGATGAGTGAGTTCGCTACATGCAGAACACTTTGGGAAGAAAAGTTGATTCAGGCAAGGGAACAGGGTGTAGCTAGAGTCTCTTTTGACTTGTTGGAAATCAGATGGGTTTAGACTTCGTGTTCACCGCAAAAGATGACCTGATGGCACAAGCCTTGTTTCCCATATTAAAAGCTCTATTCAGGTTGCCCTGAAGCTACCTAAATACGTCTATTTCTGACTGGCCTCTAGTCACTGTAGTTACACTCAGGACGAAAAGATTTCTCTAACGAAGCACGATGCTTCCATAGCATGGGTGGTAGCTCATCCCGTCAGGCTCTAGAGCTAAAGGGAAACTTGACGTCAGTACTTGCCTCACGCTAAGGCCTGAAGAGCCCTGCTGAAGCGAAAGCGTGTTGCAGTTTACATTAGCTCGTATTCGCAGTTCTGCTTTACTTTAACGTTTCTACGGTTTTCCAGACTCTTTGGACCCTCGTGTGGGCACCCCATTGCCTACCAATACAGTGAGTACCAGCAGGCCGTACTGCCCTTCTAAGAAACATCCAGGCCGTAAGCCTTTCCAAGTCCCTCTATGTGTTCAGAGAGTAGGGCAATACACTGCACCCTTCCTTGGGAAAGCTAGATGTCCTCAGCACACCAACAGCTCCAGGGATTCTGTTCTCTCACGTCCTACATGCCATGGAGTCTGCCTCATTGTCCGATTTTGAGCTGCTCTTAGAAACACAATCTGCTTCGCCTTTCTTCCAGGAACTCACACCCAAGGACCCCATACCTACAGTAGAAAGGAGGCTTGCATCCTACTGCAACGAAACCACAGTTTTCCTGTTACACTGCAGGATTATAGAATAGGCTTTAGCCTATTCTAGCCCGATAGCCTACATAGAGCATTTCAAATTTGAGGGAGTTCGCTACATGGAGAACACTTTGTGAAGAAAAGTTGATTCAGGCAAGGGACCAGGGTAGAGCTAGAGTCTCTTTTGACTTGTTAGAAATCAGAAGACTTCAGGCTGATTGTTCACCTGCAAAGAAGACCTGATGGCACAAGCCTTGCTTTCCCATATTAAAAGCTCTTAGTCATGCTGCCCTGAAGCTACCTAAATAACTCTCTTTTTGACTGGCCTCTAGTCACTGTAGTTAGCCCTCTGGAACAAAAAGGAGTTTTCTCTAAAGAAACACGGTGCTTCCATAGTATGGGTGGGAGCTCATCCTGTCAGGCTCTAGAGCTAAAGGGAAACTTGACGTGAGTACTTGCCTCACGCTAAGGCCTGAAAAGCCCTGCTGAAGCGAAAGCGTGTTGCAGTTTCCATTAGCTAGTATTCGCAGTTCTGCTTTACTTTAACGTTTCTCCGCTTTTCCAGACACTTAGGACCCTCGTGTGGGCACCCCACTGCCTACAAATACAGTGAGTACCAGCAGGTTCCACTGCCCTTCTAAGAAACTTCCAGGCCGTAAGTCTTTCCAAGTCACTCTGCATTCAGAGAGCAGGGCAATACACTGCACCCTTCCTTGGGAACGCTAGATGTCCTCAGCACACCAACAGCTCCAGGGATTCTGTTCTCTCACGTCCTACATGCCATGGAAGTCTGCCTCATTGTCCTCATTTGAGCTGCACTTAGCAACACAATCTGATTCGCCTTTCTTCTAGGAACTCACACTCAAGGACCCCATACCTACAGGAGAAAGGAGGCTTGCGTTCCTACTGCAACCAAAGCACAGTTGTTCCTGTTACACTGCAGTATTTTGAATAGGCTAAGGACCGATAGCCTACTTAGAGTGTTCCAAGGATGAGTGAGTTCGCTACATGCAGAACACTTTGGGAAGAAAAGTTGATTCAGGCAAGGGAACAGGGTGTAGCTAGAGTCTCTTTTGACTTGTTGGAAATCAGATGGGTTTAGACTTCGTGTTCACCGCAAAAGATGACCTGATGGCACAAGCCTTGTTTCCCATATTAAAAGCTCTATTCAGGTTGCCCTGAAGCTACCTAAATACGTCTATTTCTGACTGGCCTCTAGTCACTGTAGTTACACTCAGGACGAAAAGATTTCTCTAACGAAGCACGATGCTTCCATAGCATGGGTGGTAGCTCATCCCGTCAGGCTCTAGAGCTAAAGGGAAACTTGACGTCAGTACTTGCCTCACGCTAAGGCCTGAAGAGCCCTGCTGAAGCGAAAGCGTGTTGCAGTTTACATTAGCTCGTATTCGCAGTTCTGCTTTACTTTAACGTTTCTACGGTTTTCCAGACTCTTTGGACCCTCGTGTGGGCACCCCATTGCCTACCAATACAGTGAGTACCAGCAGGCCGTACTGCCCTTCTAAGAAACATCCAGGCCGTAAGCCTTTCCAAGTCCCTCTATGTGTTCAGAGAGTAGGGCAATACACTGCACCCTTCCTTGGGAAAGCTAGATGTCCTCAGCACACCAACAGCTCCAGGGATTCTGTTCTCTCACGTCCTACATGCCATGGAGTCTGCCTCATTGTCCGATTTTGAGCTGCTCTTAGAAACACAATCTGCTTCGCCTTTCTTCCAGGAACTCACACCCAAGGACCCCATACCTACAGTAGAAAGGAGGCTTGCATCCTACTGCAACGAAACCACAGTTTTCCTGTTACACTGCAGGATTATAGAATAGGCTTTAGCCTATTCTAGCCCGATAGCCTACATAGAGCATTTCAAATTTGAGGGAGTTCGCTACATGGAGAACACTTTGTGAAGAAAAGTTGATTCAGGCAAGGGACCAGGGTAGAGCTAGAGTCTCTTTTGACTTGTTAGAAATCAGAAGACTTCAGGCTGATTGTTCACCTGCAAAGAAGACCTGATGGCACAAGCCTTGCTTTCCCATATTAAAAGCTCTTAGTCATGCTGCCCTGAAGCTACCTAAATAACTCTCTTTTTGACTGGCCTCTAGTCACTGTAGTTAGCCCTCTGGAACAAAAAGCAGTTTTCTCTAAAGAAACACGGTGCTTCCATAGTATGGGTGGGAGCTCATCCTGTCAGGCTCTAGAGCTAAAGGGAAACTTGACGTGAGTACTTGCCTCACGCTAAGGCCTGAAAAGCCCTGCTGAAGCGAAAGCGTGTTGCAGTTTCCATTAGCTAGTATTCGCAGTTCTGCTTTACTTTAACGTTTCTCCGCTTTTCCAGACACTTAGGACCCTCGTGTGGGCACCCCACTGCCTACAAATACAGTGAGTACCAGCAGGTTCCACTGCCCTTCTAAGAAACTTCCAGGCCGTAAGTCTTTCCAAGTCACTCTGCATTCAGAGAGCAGGGCAATACACTGCACCCTTCCTTGGGAACGCTAGATGTCCTCAGCACACCAACAGCTCCAGGGATTCTGTTCTCTCACGTCCTACATGCCATGGAAGTCTGCCTCATTGTCCTCATTTGAGCTGCACTTAGCAACACAATCTGATTCGCCTTTCTTCTAGGAACTCACACTCAAGGACCCCATACCTACAGGAGAAAGGAGGCTTGCGTTCCTACTGCAACCAAAGCACAGTTGTTCCTGTTACACTGCAGTATTTTGAATAGGCTAAGGACCGATAGCCTACTTAGAGTGTTCCAAGGATGAGTGAGTTCGCTACATGCAGAACACTTTGGGAAGAAAAGTTGATTCAGGCAAGGGAACAGGGTGTAGCTAGAGTCTCTTTTGACTTGTTGGAAATCAGATGGGTTTAGACTTCGTGTTCACCGCAAAAGATGACCTGATGGCACAAGCCTTGTTTCCCATATTAAAAGCTCTATTCAGGTTGCCCTGAAGCTACCTAAATACGTCTATTTCTGACTGGCCTCTAGTCACTGTAGTTACACTCAGGACGAAAAGATTTCTCTAACGAAGCACGATGCTTCCATAGCATGGGTGGTAGCTCATCCCGTCAGGCTCTAGAGCTAAAGGGAAACTTGACGTCAGTACTTGCCTCACGCTAAGGCCTGAAGAGCCCTGCTGAAGCGAAAGCGTGTTGCAGTTTACATTAGCTCGTATTCGCAGTTCTGCTTTACTTTAACGTTTCTACGGTTTTCCAGACTCTTTGGACCCTCGTGTGGGCACCCCATTGCCTACCAATACAGTGAGTACCAGCAGGCCGTACTGCCCTTCTAAGAAACATCCAGGCCGTAAGCCTTTCCAAGTCCCTCTATGTGTTCAGAGAGTAGGGCAATACACTGCACCCTTCCTTGGGAAAGCTAGATGTCCTCAGCACACCAACAGCTCCAGGGATTCTGTTCTCTCACGTCCTACATGCCATGGAGTCTGCCTCATTGTCCGATTTTGAGCTGCTCTTAGAAACACAATCTGCTTCGCCTTTCTTCCAGGAACTCACACCCAAGGACCCCATACCTACAGTAGAAAGGAGGCTTGCATCCTACTGCAACGAAACCACAGTTTTCCTGTTACACTGCAGGATTATAGAATAGGCTTTAGCCTATTCTAGCCCGATAGCCTACATAGAGCATTTCAAATTTGAGGGAGTTCGCTACATGGAGAACACTTTGTGAAGAAAAGTTGATTCAGGCAAGGGACCAGGGTAGAGCTAGAGTCTCTTTTGACTTGTTAGAAATCAGAAGACTTCAGGCTGATTGTTCACCTGCAAAGAAGACCTGATGGCACAAGCCTTGCTTTCCCATATTAAAAGCTCTTAGTCATGCTGCCCTGAAGCTACCTAAATAACTCTCTTTTTGACTGGCCTCTAGTCACTGTAGTTAGCCCTCTGGAACAAAAAGCAGTTTTCTCTAAAGAAACACGGTGCTTCCATAGTATGGGTGGGAGCTCATCCTGTCAGGCTCTAGAGCTAAAGGGAAACTTGACGTGAGTACTTGCCTCACGCTAAGGCCTGAAAAGCCCTGCTGAAGCGAAAGCGTGTTGCAGTTTCCATTAGCTAGTATTCGCAGTTCTGCTTTACTTTAACGTTTCTCCGCTTTTCCAGACACTTAGGACCCTCGTGTGGGCACCCCACTGCCTACAAATACAGTGAGTACCAGCAGGTTCCACTGCCCTTCTAAGAAACTTCCAGGCCGTAAGTCTTTCCAAGTCACTCTGCATTCAGAGAGCAGGGCAATACACTGCACCCTTCCTTGGGAACGCTAGATGTCCTCAGCACACCAACAGCTCCAGGGATTCTGTTCTCTCACGTCCTACATGCCATGGAAGTCTGCCTCATTGTCCTCATTTGAGCTGCACTTAGCAACACAATCTGATTCGCCTTTCTTCTAGGAACTCACACTCAAGGACCCCATACCTACAGGAGAAAGGAGGCTTGCGTTCCTACTGCAACCAAAGCACAGTTGTTCCTGTTACACTGCAGTATTTTGAATAGGCTAAGGACCGATAGCCTACTTAGAGTGTTCCAAGGATGAGTGAGTTCGCTACATGCAGAACACTTTGGGAAGAAAAGTTGATTCAGGCAAGGGAACAGGGTGTAGCTAGAGTCTCTTTTGACTTGTTGGAAATCAGATGGGTTTAGACTTCGTGTTCACCGCAAAAGATGACCTGATGGCACAAGCCTTGTTTCCCATATTAAAAGCTCTATTCAGGTTGCCCTGAAGCTACCTAAATACGTCTATTTCTGACTGGCCTCTAGTCACTGTAGTTACACTCAGGACGAAAAGATTTCTCTAACGAAGCACGATGCTTCCATAGCATGGGTGGTAGCTCATCCCGTCAGGCTCTAGAGCTAAAGGGAAACTTGACGTCAGTACTTGCCTCACGCTAAGGCCTGAAGAGCCCTGCTGAAGCGAAAGCGTGTTGCAGTTTACATTAGCTCGTATTCGCAGTTCTGCTTTACTTTAACGTTTCTACGGTTTTCCAGACTCTTTGGACCCTCGTGTGGGCACCCCATTGCCTACCAATACAGTGAGTACCAGCAGGCCGTACTGCCCTTCTAAGAAACATCCAGGCCGTAAGCCTTTCCAAGTCACTCTATGTGTTCAGAGAGTAGGGCAATACACTGCACCCTTCCTTGGGAAAGCTAGATGTCCTCAGCACACCAACAGCTCCAGGGATTCTGTTCTCTCACGTCCTACATGCCATGGAGTCTGCCTCATTGTCCGATTTTGAGCTGCTCTTAGAAACACAATCTGCTTCGCCTTTCTTCCAGGAACTCACACCCAAGGACCCCATACCTACAGTAGAAAGGAGGCTTGCATCCTACTGCAACGAAACCACAGTTTTCCTGTTACACTGCAGGATTATAGAATAGGCTTTAGCCTATTCTAGCCCGATAGCCTACATAGAGCATTTCAAATTTGAGGGAGTTCGCTACATGGAGAACACTTTGTGAAGAAAAGTTGATTCAGGCAAGGGACCAGGGTAGAGCTAGAGTCTCTTTTGACTTGTTAGAAATCAGAAGACTTCAGGCTGATTGTTCACCGGCAAAGAAGACCTGATGGCACAAGCCTTGCTTTCCCATATTAAAAGCTCTTAGTCATGCTGCCCTGAAGCTACCTAAATAACTCTCTTTTTGACTGGCCTCTAGTCACTGTAGTTAGCCCTCTGGAACAAAAAGGAGTTTTCTCTAAAGAAACACGGTGCTTCCATAGTATGGGTGGGAGCTCATCCTGTCAGGCTCTAGAGCTAAAGGGAAACTTGACGTGAGTACTTGCCTCACGCTAAGGCCTGAAAAGCCCTGCTGAAGCGAAAGCGTGTTGCAGTTTCCATTAGCTAGTATTCGCAGTTCTGCTTTACTTTAACGTTTCTCCGCTTTTCCAGACACTTAGGACCCTCGTGTGGGCACCCCACTGCCTACAAATACAGTGAGTACCAGCAGGTTCCACTGCCCTTCTAAGAAACTTCCAGGCCGTAAGTCTTTCCAAGTCACTCTGCATTCAGAGAGCAGGGCAATACACTGCACCCTTCCTTGGGAACGCTAGATGTCCTCAGCACACCAACAGCTCCAGGGATTCTGTTCTCTCTCGTCCTACATGCCATGGAAGTCTGCCTCATTGTCCTCATTTGAGCTGCACTTAGCAACACAATCTGATTCGCCTTTCTTCTAGGAACTCACACTCAAGGACCCCATACCTACAGGAGAAAGGAGGCTTGCGTTCCTACTGCAACCAAAGCACAGTTGTTCCTGTTACACTGCAGTATTTTGAATAGGCTAAGGACCGATAGCCTACTTAGAGTGTTCCAAGGATGAGTGAGTTCGCTACATGCAGAACACTTTGGGAAGAAAAGTTGATTCAGGCAAGGGAACAGGGTGTAGCTAGAGTCTCTTTTGACTTGTTGGAAATCAGATGGGTTTAGACTTCGTGTTCACCGCAAAAGATGACCTGATGGCACAAGCCTTGTTTCCCATATTAAAAGCTCTATTCAGGTTGCCCTGAAGCTACCTAAATACGTCTATTTCTGACTGGCCTCTAGTCACTGTAGTTACACTCAGGACGAAAAGATTTCTCTAACGAAGCACGATGCTTCCATAGCATGGGTGGTAGCTCATCCCGTCAGGCTCTAGAGCTAAAGGGAAACTTGACGTCAGTACTTGCCTCACGCTAAGGCCTGAAGAGCCCTGCTGAAGCGAAAGCGTGTTGCAGTTTACATTAGCTCGTATTCGCAGTTCTGCTTTACTTTAACGTTTCTACGGTTTTCCAGACTCTTTGGACCCTCGTGTGGGCACCCCATTGCCTACCAATACAGTGAGTACCAGCAGGCCGTACTGCCCTTCTAAGAAACATCCAGGCCGTAAGCCTTTCCAAGTCCCTCTATGTGTTCAGAGAGTAGGGCAATACACTGCACCCTTCCTTGGGAAAGCTAGATGTCCTCAGCACACCAACAGCTCCAGGGATTCTGTTCTCTCACGTCCTACATGCCATGGAGTCTGCCTCATTGTCCGATTTTGAGCTGCTCTTAGAAACACAATCTGCTTCGCCTTTCTTCCAGGAACTCACACCCAAGGACCCCATACCTACAGTAGAAAGGAGGCTTGCATCCTACTGCAACGAAACCACAGTTTTCCTGTTACACTGCAGGATTATAGAATAGGCTTTAGCCTATTCTAGCCCGATAGCCTACATAGAGCATTTCAAATTTGAGGGAGTTCGCTACATGGAGAACACTTTGTGAAGAAAAGTTGATTCAGGCAAGGGACCAGGGTAGAGCTAGAGTCTCTTTTGACTTGTTAGAAATCAGAAGACTTCAGGCTGATTGTTCACCTGCAAAGAAGACCTGATGGCACAAGCCTTGCTTTCCCATATTAAAAGCTCTTAGTCATGCTGCCCTGAAGCTACCTAAATAACTCTCTTTTTGACTGGCCTCTAGTCACTGTAGTTAGCCCTCTGGAACAAAAAGGAGTTTTCTCTAAAGAAACACGGTGCTTCCATAGTATGGGTGGGAGCTCATCCTGTCAGGCTCTAGAGCTAAAGGGAAACTTGACGTGAGTACTTGCCTCACGCTAAGGCCTGAAAAGCCCTGCTGAAGCGAAAGCGTGTTGCAGTTTCCATTAGCTAGTATTCGCAGTTCTGCTTTACTTTAACGTTTCTCCGCTTTTCCAGACACTTAGGACCCTCGTGTGGGCACCCCACTGCCTACAAATACAGTGAGTACCAGCAGGTTCCACTGCCCTTCTAAGAAACTTCCAGGCCGTAAGTCTTTCCAAGTCACTCTGCATTCAGAGAGCAGGGCAATACACTGCACCCTTCCTTGGGAACGCTAGATGTCCTCAGCACACCAACAGCTCCAGGGATTCTGTTCTCTCACGTCCTACATGCCATGGAAGTCTGCCTCATTGTCCTCATTTGAGCTGCACTTAGCAACACAATCTGATTCGCCTTTCTTCTAGGAACTCACACTCAAGGACCCCATACCTACAGGAGAAAGGAGGCTTGCGTTCCTACTGCAACCAAAGCACAGTTGTTCCTGTTACACTGCAGTATTTTGAATAGGCTAAGGACCGATAGCCTACTTAGAGTGTTCCAAGGATGAGTGAGTTCGCTACATGCAGAACACTTTGGGAAGAAAAGTTGATTCAGGCAAGGGAACAGGGTGTAGCTAGAGTCTCTTTTGACTTGTTGGAAATCAGATGGGTTTAGACTTCGTGTTCACCGCAAAAGATGACCTGATGGCACAAGCCTTGTTTCCCATATTAAAAGCTCTATTCAGGTTGCCCTGAAGCTACCTAAATACGTCTATTTCTGACTGGCCTCTAGTCACTGTAGTTACACTCAGGACGAAAAGATTTCTCTAACGAAGCACGATGCTTCCATAGCATGGGTGGTAGCTCATCCCGTCAGGCTCTAGAGCTAAAGGGAAACTTGACGTCAGTACTTGCCTCACGCTAAGGCCTGAAGAGCCCTGCTGAAGCGAAAGCGTGTTGCAGTTTACATTAGCTCGTATTCGCAGTTCTGCTTTACTTTAACGTTTCTACGGTTTTCCAGACTCTTTGGACCCTCGTGTGGGCACCCCATTGCCTACCAATACAGTGAGTACCAGCAGGCCGTACTGCCCTTCTAAGAAACATCCAGGCCGTAAGCCTTTCCAAGTCACTCTATGTGTTCAGAGAGTAGGGCAATACACTGCACCCTTCCTTGGGAAAGCTAGATGTCCTCAGCACACCAACAGCTCCAGGGATTCTGTTCTCTCACGTCCTACATGCCATGGAGTCTGCCTCATTGTCCGATTTTGAGCTGCTCTTAGAAACACAATCTGCTTCGCCTTTCTTCCAGGAACTCACACCCAAGGACCCCATACCTACAGTAGAAAGGAGGCTTGCATCCTACTGCAACGAAACCACAGTTTTCCTGTTACACTGCAGGATTATAGAATAGGCTTTAGCCTATTCTAGCCCGATAGCCTACATAGAGCATTTCAAATTTGAGGGAGTTCGCTACATGGAGAACACTTTGTGAAGAAAAGTTGATTCAGGCAAGGGACCAGGGTAGAGCTAGAGTCTCTTTTGACTTGTTAGAAATCAGAAGACTTCAGGCTGATTGTTCACCGGCAAAGAAGACCTGATGGCACAAGCCTTGCTTTCCCATATTAAAAGCTCTTAGTCATGCTGCCCTGAAGCTACCTAAATAACTCTCTTTTTGACTGGCCTCTAGTCACTGTAGTTAGCCCTCTGGAACAAAAAGCAGTTTTCTCTAAAGAAACACGGTGCTTCCATAGTATGGGTGGGAGCTCATCCTGTCAGGCTCTAGAGCTAAAGGGAAACTTGACGTGAGTACTTGCCTCACGCTAAGGCCTGAAAAGCCCTGCTGAAGCGAAAGCGTGTTGCAGTTTCCATTAGCTAGTATTCGCAGTTCTGCTTTACTTTAACGTTTCTCCGCTTTTCCAGACACTTAGGACCCTCGTGTGGGCACCCCACTGCCTACAAATACAGTGAGTACCAGCAGGTTCCACTGCCCTTCTAAGAAACTTCCAGGCCGTAAGTCTTTCCAAGTCACTCTGCATTCAGAGAGCAGGGCAATACACTGCACCCTTCCTTGGGAACGCTAGATGTCCTCAGCACACCAACAGCTCCAGGGATTCTGTTCTCTCACGTCCTACATGCCATGGAAGTCTGCCTCATTGTCCTCATTTGAGCTGCACTTAGCAACACAATCTGATTCGCCTTTCTTCTAGGAACTCACACTCAAGGACCCCATACCTACAGGAGAAAGGAGGCTTGCGTTCCTACTGCAACCAAAGCACAGTTGTTCCTGTTACACTGCAGTATTTTGAATAGGCTAAGGACCGATAGCCTACTTAGAGTGTTCCAAGGATGAGTGAGTTCGCTACATGCAGAACACTTTGGGAAGAAAAGTTGATTCAGGCAAGGGAACAGGGTGTAGCTAGAGTCTCTTTTGACTTGTTGGAAATCAGATGGGTTTAGACTTCGTGTTCACCGCAAAAGATGACCTGATGGCACAAGCCTTGTTTCCCATATTAAAAGCTCTATTCAGGTTGCCCTGAAGCTACCTAAATACGTCTATTTCTGACTGGCCTCTAGTCACTGTAGTTACACTCAGGACGAAAAGATTTCTCTAACGAAGCACGATGCTTCCATAGCATGGGTGGTAGCTCATCCCGTCAGGCTCTAGAGCTAAAGGGAAACTTGACGTCAGTACTTGCCTCACGCTAAGGCCTGAAGAGCCCTGCTGAAGCGAAAGCGTGTTGCAGTTTACATTAGCTCGTATTCGCAGTTCTGCTTTACTTTAACGTTTCTACGGTTTTCCAGACTCTTTGGACCCTCGTGTGGGCACCCCATTGCCTACCAATACAGTGAGTACCAGCAGGCCGTACTGCCCTTCTAAGAAACATCCAGGCCGTAAGCCTTTCCAAGTCACTCTATGTGTTCAGAGAGTAGGGCAATACACTGCACCCTTCCTTGGGAAAGCTAGATGTCCTCAGCACACCAACAGCTCCAGGGATTCTGTTCTCTCACGTCCTACATGCCATGGAGTCTGCCTCATTGTCCGATTTTGAGCTGCTCTTAGAAACACAATCTGCTTCGCCTTTCTTCCAGGAACTCACACCCAAGGACCCCATACCTACAGTAGAAAGGAGGCTTGCATCCTACTGCAACGAAACCACAGTTTTCCTGTTACACTGCAGGATTATAGAATAGGCTTTAGCCTATTCTAGCCCGATAGCCTACATAGAGCATTTCAAATTTGAGGGAGTTCGCTACATGGAGAACACTTTGTGAAGAAAAGTTGATTCAGGCAAGGGACCAGGGTAGAGCTAGAGTCTCTTTTGACTTGTTAGAAATCAGAAGACTTCAGGCTGATTGTTCACCTGCAAAGAAGACCTGATGGCACAAGCCTTGCTTTCCCATATTAAAAGCTCTTAGTCATGCTGCCCTGAAGCTACCTAAATAACTCTCTTTTTGACTGGCCTCTAGTCACTGTAGTTAGCCCTCTGGAACAAAAAGGAGTTTTCTCTAAAGAAACACGGTGCTTCCATAGTATGGGTGGGAGCTCATCCTGTCAGGCTCTAGAGCTAAAGGGAAACTTGACGTGAGTACTTGCCTCACGCTAAGGCCTGAAAAGCCCTGCTGAAGCGAAAGCGTGTTGCAGTTTCCATTAGCTAGTATTCGCAGTTCTGCTTTACTTTAACGTTTCTCCGCTTTTCCAGACACTTAGGACCCTCGTGTGGGCACCCCACTGCCTACAAATACAGTGAGTACCAGCAGGTTCCACTGCCCTTCTAAGAAACTTCCAGGCCGTAAGTCTTTCCAAGTCACTCTGCATTCAGAGAGCAGGGCAATACACTGCACCCTTCCTTGGGAACGCTAGATGTCCTCAGCACACCAACAGCTCCAGGGATTCTGTTCTCTCTCGTCCTACATGCCATGGAAGTCTGCCTCATTGTCCTCATTTGAGCTGCACTTAGCAACACAATCTGATTCGCCTTTCTTCTAGGAACTCACACTCAAGGACCCCATACCTACAGGAGAAAGGAGGCTTGCGTTCCTACTGCAACCAAAGCACAGTTGTTCCTGTTACACTGCAGTATTTTGAATAGGCTAAGGACCGATAGCCTACTTAGAGTGTTCCAAGGATGAGTGAGTTCGCTACATGCAGAACACTTTGGGAAGAAAAGTTGATTCAGGCAAGGGAACAGGGTGTAGCTAGAGTCTCTTTTGACTTGTTGGAAATCAGATGGGTTTAGACTTCGTGTTCACCGCAAAAGATGACCTGATGGCACAAGCCTTGTTTCCCATATTAAAAGCTCTATTCAGGTTGCCCTGAAGCTACCTAAATACGTCTATTTCTGACTGGCCTCTAGTCACTGTAGTTACACTCAGGACGAAAAGATTTCTCTAACGAAGCACGATGCTTCCATAGCATGGGTGGTAGCTCATCCCGTCAGGCTCTAGAGCTAAAGGGAAACTTGACGTCAGTACTTGCCTCACGCTAAGGCCTGAAGAGCCCTGCTGAAGCGAAAGCGTGTTGCAGTTTACATTAGCTCGTATTCGCAGTTCTGCTTTACTTTAACGTTTCTACGGTTTTCCAGACTCTTTGGACCCTCGTGTGGGCACCCCACTGCCTACCAATACAGTGAGTACCAGCAGGCCGTACTGCCCTTCTAAGAAACATCCAGGCCGTAAGCCTTTCCAAGTCCCTCTATGTGTTCAGAGAGTAGGGCAATACACTGCACCCTTCCTTGGGAAAGCTAGATGTCCTCAGCACACCAACAGCTCCAGGGATTCTGTTCTCTCACGTCCTACATGCCATGGAGTCTGCCTCATTGTCCGATTTTGAGCTGCTCTTAGAAACACAATCTGCTTCGCCTTTCTTCCAGGAACTCACACCCAAGGACCCCATACCTACAGTAGAAAGGAGGCTTGCATCCTACTGCAACGAAACCACAGTTTTCCTGTTACACTGCAGGATTTTAGAATAGGCTTTAGCCTATTCTAGCCCGATAGCCTACATAGAGCATTTCAAATTTGAGGGAGTTCGCTACATGGAGAACACTTTGTGAAGAAAAGTTGATTCAGGCAAGGGACCAGGGTAGAGCTAGAGTCTCTTTTGACTTGTTAGAAATCAGAAGACTTCAGGCTGATTGTTCACCTGCAAAGAAGACCTGATGGCACAAGCCTTGCTTTCCCATATTAAAAGCTCTTAGTCATGCTGCCCTGAAGCTACCTAAATAACTCTCTTTTTGACTGGCCTCTAGTCACTGTAGTTAGCCCTCTGGAACAAAAAGCAGTTTTCTCTAAAGAAACACGGTGCTTCCATAGTATGGGTGGGAGCTCATCCTGTCAGGCTCTAGAGCTAAAGGGAAACTTGACGTGAGTACTTGCCTCACGCTAAGGCCTGAAAAGCCCTGCTGAAGCGAAAGCGTGTTGCAGTTTCCATTAGCTAGTATTCGCAGTTCTGCTTTACTTTAACGTTTCTCCGCTTTTCCAGACACTTAGGACCCTCGTGTGGGCACCCCACTGCCTACAAATACAGTGAGTACCAGCAGGTTCCACTGCCCTTCTAAGAAACTTCCAGGCCGTAAGTCTTTCCAAGTCACTCTGCATTCAGAGAGCAGGGCAATACACTGCACCCTTCCTTGGGAACGCTAGATGTCCTCAGCACACCAACAGCTCCAGGGATTCTGTTCTCTCACGTCCTACATGCCATGGAAGTCTGCCTCATTGTCCTCATTTGAGCTGCACTTAGCAACACAATCTGATTCGCCTTTCTTCTAGGAACTCACACTCAAGGACCCCATACCTACAGGAGAAAGGAGGCTTGCGTTCCTACTGCAACCAAAGCACAGTTGTTCCTGTTACACTGCAGTATTTTGAATAGGCTAAGGACCGATAGCCTACTTAGAGTGTTCCAAGGATGAGTGAGTTCGCTACATGCAGAACACTTTGGGAAGAAAAGTTGATTCAGGCAAGGGAACAGGGTGTAGCTAGAGTCTCTTTTGACTTGTTGGAAATCAGATGGGTTTAGACTTCGTGTTCACCGCAAAAGATGACCTGATGGCACAAGCCTTGTTTCCCATATTAAAAGCTCTATTCAGGTTGCCCTGAAGCTACCTAAATACGTCTATTTCTGACTGGCCTCTAGTCACTGTAGTTACACTCAGGACGAAAAGATTTCTCTAACGAAGCACGATGCTTCCATAGCATGGGTGGTAGCTCATCCCGTCAGGCTCTAGAGCTAAAGGGAAACTTGACGTCAGTACTTGCCTCACGCTAAGGCCTGAAGAGCCCTGCTGAAGCGAAAGCGTGTTGCAGTTTACATTAGCTCGTATTCGCAGTTCTGCTTTACTTTAACGTTTCTACGGTTTTCCAGACTCTTTGGACCCTCGTGTGGGCACCCCATTGCCTACCAATACAGTGAGTACCAGCAGGCCGTACTGCCCTTCTAAGAAACATCCAGGCCGTAAGCCTTTCCAAGTCCCTCTATGTGTTCAGAGAGTAGGGCAATACACTGCACCCTTCCTTGGGAAAGCTAGATGTCCTCAGCACACCAACAGCTCCAGGGATTCTGTTCTCTCACGTCCTACATGCCATGGAGTCTGCCTCATTGTCCGATTTTGAGCTGCTCTTAGAAACACAATCTGCTTCGCCTTTCTTCCAGGAACTCACACCCAAGGACCCCATACCTACAGTAGAAAGGAGGCTTGCATCCTACTGCAACGAAACCACAGTTTTCCTGTTACACTGCAGGATTATAGAATAGGCTTTAGCCTATTCTAGCCCGATAGCCTACATAGAGCATTTCAAATTTGAGGGAGTTCGCTACATGGAGAACACTTTGTGAAGAAAAGTTGATTCAGGCAAGGGACCAGGGTAGAGCTAGAGTCTCTTTTGACTTGTTAGAAATCAGAAGACTTCAGGCTGATTGTTCACCTGCAAAGAAGACCTGATGGCACAAGCCTTGCTTTCCCATATTAAAAGCTCTTAGTCATGCTGCCCTGAAGCTACCTAAATAACTCTCTTTTTGACTGGCCTCTAGTCACTGTAGTTAGCCCTCTGGAACAAAAAGCAGTTTTCTCTAAAGAAACACGGTGCTTCCATAGTATGGGTGGGAGCTCATCCTGTCAGGCTCTAGAGCTAAAGGGAAACTTGACGTGAGTACTTGCCTCACGCTAAGGCCTGAAAAGCCCTGCTGAAGCGAAAGCGTGTTGCAGTTTCCATTAGCTAGTATTCGCAGTTCTGCTTTACTTTAACGTTTCTCCGCTTTTCCAGACACTTAGGACCCTCGTGTGGGCACCCCACTGCCTACAAATACAGTGAGTACCAGCAGGTTCCACTGCCCTTCTAAGAAACTTCCAGGCCGTAAGTCTTTCCAAGTCACTCTGCATTCAGAGAGCAGGGCAATACACTGCACCCTTCCTTGGGAACGCTAGATGTCCTCAGCACACCAACAGCTCCAGGGATTCTGTTCTCTCACGTCCTACATGCCATGGAAGTCTGCCTCATTGTCCTCATTTGAGCTGCACTTAGCAACACAATCTGCTTCACCTCTGTTCTAGGAACTCACACCCAAGGACCCCATACCTACAGTAGAAACGAGGCTTGCATTCCTACTGCAACGAAACCACTGTTTCCTGTTACACTGCAGGATTTTGAATAGGCTAAGGACCGATAGCCTACTCAAAGGGTTCCAAGGATGAGTGAGTTCGCTACATGCAGAACACTTTGGGAAGTAATGTTGATTCAGGCAAGGGAACAGGGTGTAGCTAGAGTCTCTTTTGACTTATTGGAAATCAGAAGGGTTTAGACTTCGTGTTCACCGCAAAAGATGACCTGATGGCACAAGCCTTGTTTCCCATATTAAAAGCTCTATTCAGGCTGCCCTGAAGCTACCTAAATACGTCTATTTCTGACTGGCCTCTAGTCACTGTAGTTACACTCTGGACGAAAAGGTTTCTCTAACGAAGCACGATGCTTCCATAGCATGGGTGGTAGCTCATCCCGTCAGGCTCTAGAGCTAAAGGGAAACTTGACGTCAGTACTTGCCTCACGCTAAGGCCTGAAGAGCCCTGCTGAAGCGAAAGCGTGTTGCAGTTTACATTAGCTCGTATTCGCAGTTCTGCTTTACTTTAACGTTTCTACGGTTTTCCAGACTCTTTGGACCCTCGTGTGGGCACCCCATTGCCTACCAATACAGTGAGTACCAGCAGGCCGTACTGCCCTTCTAAGAAACATCCAGGCCGTAAGCCTTTCCAAGTCACTCTATGTGTTCAGAGAGTAGGGCAATACACTGCACCCTTCCTTGGGAAAGCTAGATGTCCTCAGCACACCAACAGCTCCAGGGATTCTGTTCTCTCACGTCCTACATGCCATGGAGTCTGCCTCATTGTCCGATTTTGAGCTGCTCTTAGAAACACAATCTGCTTCGCCTTTCTTCCAGGAACTCACACCCAAGGACCCCATACCTACAGTAGAAAGGAGGCTTGCATCCTACTGCAACGAAACCACAGTTTTCCTGTTACACTGCAGGATTATAGAATAGGCTTTAGCCTATTCTAGCCCGATAGCCTACATAGAGCATTTCAAATTTGAGGGAGTTCGCTACATGGAGAACACTTTGTGAAGAAAAGTTGATTCAGGCAAGGGACCAGGGTAGAGCTAGAGTCTCTTTTGACTTGTTAGAAATCAGAAGACTTCAGGCTGATTGTTCACCTGCAAAGAAGACCTGATGGCACAAGCCTTGCTTTCCCATATTAAAAGCTCTTAGTCATGCTGCCCTGAAGCTACCTAAATAACTCTCTTTTTGACTGGCCTCTAGTCACTGTAGTTAGCCCTCTGGAACAAAAAGCAGTTTTCTCTAAAGAAACACGGTGCTTCCATAGTATGGGTGGGAGCTCATCCTGTCAGGCTCTAGAGCTAAAGGGAAACTTGACGTGAGTACTTGCCTCACGCTAAGGCCTGAAAAGCCCTGCTGAAGCGAAAGCGTGTTGCAGTTTCCATTAGCTAGTATTCGCAGTTCTGCTTTACTTTAACGTTTCTCCGCTTTTCCAGACACTTAGGACCCTCGTGTGGGCACCCCACTGCCTACAAATACAGTGAGTACCAGCAGGTTCCACTGCCCTTCTAAGAAACTTCCAGGCCGTAAGTCTTTCCAAGTCACTCTGCATTCAGAGAGCAGGGCAATACACTGCACCCTTCCTTGGGAACGCTAGATGTCCTCAGCACACCAACAGCTCCAGGGATTCTGTTCTCTCTCGTCCTACATGCCATGGAAGTCTGCCTCATTGTCCTCATTTGAGCTGCACTTAGCAACACAATCTGAT
This sequence comes from Eubalaena glacialis, assembly GCF_028564815.1. Taxonomy (NCBI): domain Eukaryota; kingdom Metazoa; phylum Chordata; class Mammalia; order Artiodactyla; family Balaenidae; genus Eubalaena; species Eubalaena glacialis. Next base: position 41,440,057 of record NC_083735.1, on the reverse strand, counting down.
TCGCCTTTCTTCTAGGAACTCACACTCAAGGACCCCATACCTACAGGAGAAAGGAGGCTTGCGTTCCTACTGCAACCAAAGCACAGTTGTTCCTGTTACACTGCAGTATTTTGAATAGGCTAAGGACCGATAGCCTACTTAGAGTGTTCCAAGGATGAGTGAGTTCGCTACATGCAGAACACTTTGGGAAGAAAAGTTGATTCAGGCAAGGGAACAGGGTGTAGCTAGAGTCTCTTTTGACTTGTTGGAAATCAGATGGGTTTAGACTTCGTGTTCACCGCAAAAGATGACCTGATGGCACAAGCCTTGTTTCCCATATTAAAAGCTCTATTCAGGTTGCCCTGAAGCTACCTAAATACGTCTATTTCTGACTGGCCTCTAGTCACTGTAGTTACACTCAGGACGAAAAGATTTCTCTAACGAAGCACGATGCTTCCATAGCATGGGTGGTAGCTCATCCCGTCAGGCTCTAGAGCTAAAGGGAAACTTGACGTCAGTACTTGCCTCACGCTAAGGCCTGAAGAGCCCTGCTGAAGCGAAAGCGTGTTGCAGTTTACATTAGCTCGTATTCGCAGTTCTGCTTTACTTTAACGTTTCTACGGTTTTCCAGACTCTTTGGACCCTCGTGTGGGCACCCCATTGCCTACCAATACAGTGAGTACCAGCAGGCCGTACTGCCCTTCTAAGAAACATCCAGGCCGTAAGCCTTTCCAAGTCCCTCTATGTGTTCAGAGAGTAGGGCAATACACTGCACCCTTCCTTGGGAAAGCTAGATGTCCTCAGCACACCAACAGCTCCAGGGATTCTGTTCTCTCACGTCCTACATGCCATGGAGTCTGCCTCATTGTCCGATTTTGAGCTGCTCTTAGAAACACAATCTGCTTCGCCTTTCTTCCAGGAACTCACACCCAAGGACCCCATACCTACAGTAGAAAGGAGGCTTGCATCCTACTGCAACGAAACCACAGTTTTCCTGTTACACTGCAGGATTATAGAATAGGCTTTAGCCTATTCTAGCCCGATAGCCTACATAGAGCATTTCAAATTTGAGGGAGTTCGCTACATGGAGAACACTTTGTGAAGAAAAGTTGATTCAGGCAAGGGACCAGGGTAGAGCTAGAGTCTCTTTTGACTTGTTAGAAATCAGAAGACTTCAGGCTGATTGTTCACCTGCAAAGAAGACCTGATGGCACAAGCCTTGCTTTCCCATATTAAAAGCTCTTAGTCATGCTGCCCTGAAGCTACCTAAATAACTCTCTTTTTGACTGGCCTCTAGTCACTGTAGTTAGCCCTCTGGAACAAAAAGGAGTTTTCTCTAAAGAAACACGGTGCTTCCATAGTATGGGTGGGAGCTCATCCTGTCAGGCTCTAGAGCTAAAGGGAAACTTGACGTGAGTACTTGCCTCACGCTAAGGCCTGAAAAGCCCTGCTGAAGCGAAAGCGTGTTGCAGTTTCCATTAGCTAGTATTCGCAGTTCTGCTTTACTTTAACGTTTCTCCGCTTTTCCAGACACTTAGGACCCTCGTGTGGGCACCCCACTGCCTACAAATACAGTGAGTACCAGCAGGTTCCACTGCCCTTCTAAGAAACTTCCAGGCCGTAAGTCTTTCCAAGTCACTCTGCATTCAGAGAGCAGGGCAATACACTGCACCCTTCCTTGGGAACGCTAGATGTCCTCAGCACACCAACAGCTCCAGGGATTCTGTTCTCTCACGTCCTACATGCCATGGAAGTCTGCCTCATTGTCCTCATTTGAGCTGCACTTAGCAACACAATCTGATTCGCCTTTCTTCTAGGAACTCACACTCAAGGACCCCATACCTACAGGAGAAAGGAGGCTTGCGTTCCTACTGCAACCAAAGCACAGTTGTTCCTGTTACACTGCAGTATTTTGAATAGGCTAAGGACCGATAGCCTACTTAGAGTGTTCCAAGGATGAGTGAGTTCGCTACATGCAGAACACTTTGGGAAGAAAAGTTGATTCAGGCAAGGGAACAGGGTGTAGCTAGAGTCTCTTTTGACTTGTTGGAAATCAGATGGGTTTAGACTTCGTGTTCACCGCAAAAGATGACCTGATGGCACAAGCCTTGTTTCCCATATTAAAAGCTCTATTCAGGTTGCCCTGAAGCTACCTAAATACGTCTATTTCTGACTGGCCTCTAGTCACTGTAGTTACACTCAGGACGAAAAGATTTCTCTAACGAAGCACGATGCTTCCATAGCATGGGTGGTAGCTCATCCCGTCAGGCTCTAGAGCTAAAGGGAAACTTGACGTCAGTACTTGCCTCACGCTAAGGCCTGAAGAGCCCTGCTGAAGCGAAAGCGTGTTGCAGTTTACATTAGCTCGTATTCGCAGTTCTGCTTTACTTTAACGTTTCTACGGTTTTCCAGACTCTTTGGACCCTCGTGTGGGCACCCCATTGCCTACCAATACAGTGAGTACCAGCAGGCCGTACTGCCCTTCTAAGAAACATCCAGGCCGTAAGCCTTTCCAAGTCACTCTATGTGTTCAGAGAGTAGGGCAATACACTGCACCCTTCCTTGGGAAAGCTAGATGTCCTCAGCACACCAACAGCTCCAGGGATTCTGTTCTCTCACGTCCTACATGCCATGGAGTCTGCCTCATTGTCCGATTTTGAGCTGCTCTTAGAAACACAATCTGCTTCGCCTTTCTTCCAGGAACTCACACCCAAGGACCCCATACCTACAGTAGAAAGGAGGCTTGCATCCTACTGCAACGAAACCACAGTTTTCCTGTTACACTGCAGGATTATAGAATAGGCTTTAGCCTATTCTAGCCCGATAGCCTACATAGAGCATTTCAAATTTGAGGGAGTTCGCTACATGGAGAACACTTTGTGAAGAAAAGTTGATTCAGGCAAGGGACCAGGGTAGAGCTAGAGTCTCTTTTGACTTGTTAGAAATCAGAAGACTTCAGGCTGATTGTTCACCTGCAAAGAAGACCTGATGGCACAAGCCTTGCTTTCCCATATTAAAAGCTCTTAGTCATGCTGCCCTGAAGCTACCTAAATAACTCTCTTTTTGACTGGCCTCTAGTCACTGTAGTTAGCCCTCTGGAACAAAAAGGAGTTTTCTCTAAAGAAACACGGTGCTTCCATAGTATGGGTGGGAGCTCATCCTGTCAGGCTCTAGAGCTAAAGGGAAACTTGACGTGAGTACTTGCCTCACGCTAAGGCCTGAAAAGCCCTGCTGAAGCGAAAGCGTGTTGCAGTTTCCATTAGCTAGTATTCGCAGTTCTGCTTTACTTTAACGTTTCTCCGCTTTTCCAGACACTTAGGACCCTCGTGTGGGCACCCCACTGCCTACAAATACAGTGAGTACCAGCAGGTTCCACTGCCCTTCTAAGAAACTGCCAGGCCGTAAGTCTTTCCAAGTCACTCTGCATTCAGAGAGCAGGGCAATACACTGCACCCTTCCTTGGGAACGCTAGATGTCCTCAGCACACCAACAGCTCCAGGGATTCTGTTCTCTCACGTCCTACATGCCATGGAAGTCTGCCTCATTGTCCTCATTTGAGCTGCACTTAGCAACACAATCTGATTCGCCTTTCTTCTAGGAACTCACACTCAAGGACCCCATACCTACAGGAGAAAGGAGGCTTGCGTTCCTACTGCAACCAAAGCACAGTTGTTCCTGTTACACTGCAGTATTTTGAATAGGCTAAGGACCGATAGCCTACTTAGAGTGTTCCAAGGATGAGTGAGTTCGCTACATGCAGAACACTTTGGGAAGAAAAGTTGATTCAGGCAAGGGAACAGGGTGTAGCTAGAGTCTCTTTTGACTTGTTGGAAATCAGATGGGTTTAGACTTCGTGTTCACCGCAAAAGATGACCTGATGGCACAAGCCTTGTTTCCCATATTAAAAGCTCTATTCAGGTTGCCCTGAAGCTACCTAAATACGTCTATTTCTGACTGGCCTCTAGTCACTGTAGTTACACTCAGGACGAAAAGATTTCTCTAACGAAGCACGATGCTTCCATAGCATGGGTGGTAGCTCATCCCGTCAGGCTCTAGAGCTAAAGAGAAACTTGACGTCAGTACTTGCCTCACGCTAAGGCCTGAAGAGCCCTGCTGAAGCGAAAGCGTGTTGCAGTTTACATTAGCTCGTATTCGCAGTTCTGCTTTACTTTAACGTTTCTACGGTTTTCCAGACTCTTTGGACCCTCGTGTGGGCACCCCATTGCCTACCAATACAGTGAGTACCAGCAGGCCGTACTGCCCTTCTAAGAAACATCCAGGCCGTAAGCCTTTCCAAGTCACTCTATGTGTTCAGAGAGTAGGGCAATACACTGCACCCTTCCTTGGGAAAGCTAGATGTCCTCAGCACACCAACAGCTCCAGGGATTCTGTTCTCTCACGTCCTACATGCCATGGAGTCTGCCTCATTGTCCGATTTTGAGCTGCTCTTAGAAACACAATCTGCTTCGCCTTTCTTCCAGGAACTCACACCCAAGGACCCCATACCTACAGTAGAAAGGAGGCTTGCATCCTACTGCAACGAAACCACAGTTTTCCTGTTACACTGCAGGATTATAGAATAGGCTTTAGCCTATTCTAGCCGATAGCCTACATAGAGCATTTCAAATTTGAGGGAGTTCGCTACATGGAGAACACTTTGTGAAGAAAAGTTGATTCAGGCAAGGGACCAGGGTAGAGCTAGAGTCTCTTTTGACTTGTTAGAAATCAGAAGACTTCAGGCTGATTGTTCACCTGCAAAGAAGACCTGATGGCACAAGCCTTGCTTTCCCATATTAAAAGCTCTTAGTCATGCTGCCCTGAAGCTACCTAAATAACTCTCTTTTTGACTGGCCTCTAGTCACTGTAGTTAGCCCTCTGGAACAAAAAGGAGTTTTCTCTAAAGAAACACGGTGCTTCCATAGTATGGGTGGGAGCTCATCCTGTCAGGCTCTAGAGCTAAAGGGAAACTTGACGTGAGTACTTGCCTCACGCTAAGGCCTGAAAAGCCCTGCTGAAGCGAAAGCGTGTTGCAGTTTCCATTAGCTAGTATTCGCAGTTCTGCTTTACTTTAACGTTTCTCCGCTTTTCCAGACACTTAGGACCCTCGTGTGGGCACCCCACTGCCTACAAATACAGTGAGTACCAGCAGGTTCCACTGCCCTTCTAAGAAACTTCCAGGCCGTAAGTCTTTCCAAGTCACTCTGCATTCAGAGAGCAGGGCAATACACTGCACCCTTCCTTGGGAACGCTAGATGTCCTCAGCACACCAACAGCTCCAGGGATTCTGTTCTCTCACGTCCTACATGCCATGGAAGTCTGCCTCATTGTCCTCATTTGAGCTGCACTTAGCAACACAATCTGATTCGCCTTTCTTCTAGGAACTCACACTCAAGGACCCCATACCTACAGGAGAAAGGAGGCTTGCGTTCCTACTGCAACCAAAGCACAGTTGTTCCTGTTACACTGCAGTATTTTGAATAGGCTAAGGACCGATAGCCTACTTAGAGTGTTCCAAGGATGAGTGAGTTCGCTACATGCAGAACACTTTGGGAAGAAAAGTTGATTCAGGCAAGGGAACAGGGTGTAGCTAGAGTCTCTTTTGACTTGTTGGAAATCAGATGGGTTTAGACTTCGTGTTCACCGCAAAAGATGACCTGATGGCACAAGCCTTGTTTCCCATATTAAAAGCTCTATTCAGGTTGCCCTGAAGCTACCTAAATACATCTATTTCTGACTGGCCTCTAGTCACTGTAGTTACACTCAGGACGAAAAGATTTCTCTAACGAAGCACGATGCTTCCATAGCATGGGTGGTAGCTCATCCCGTCAGGCTCTAGAGCTAAAGGGAAACTTGACGTCAGTACTTGCCTCACGCTAAGGCCTGAAGAGCCCTGCTGAAGCGAAAGCGTGTTGCAGTTTACATTAGCTCGTATTCGCAGTTCTGCTTTACTTTAACGTTTCTACGGTTTTCCAGACTCTTTGGACCCTCGTGTGGGCACCCCATTGCCTACCAATACAGTGAGTACCAGCAGGCCGTACTGCCCTTCTAAGAAACATCCAGGCCGTAAGCCTTTCCAAGTCCCTCTATGTGTTCAGAGAGTAGGGCAATACACTGCACCCTTCCTTGGGAAAGCTAGATGTCCTCAGCACACCAACAGCTCCAGGGATTCTGTTCTCTCACGTCCTACATGCCATGGAGTCTGCCTCATTGTCCGATTTTGAGCTGCTCTTAGAAACACAATCTGCTTCGCCTTTCTTCCAGGAACTCACACCCAAGGACCCCATACCTACAGTAGAAAGGAGGCTTGCATCCTACTGCAACGAAACCACAGTTTTCCTGTTACACTGCAGGATTATAGAATAGGCTTTAGCCTATTCTAGCCCGATAGCCTACATAGAGCATTTCAAATTTGAGGGAGTTCGCTACATGGAGAACACTTTGTGAAGAAAAGTTGATTCAGGCAAGGGACCAGGGTAGAGCTAGAGTCTCTTTTGACTTGTTAGAAATCAGAAGACTTCAGGCTGATTGTTCACCTGCAAAGAAGACCTGATGGCACAAGCCTTGCTTTCCCATATTAAAAGCTCTTAGTCATGCTGCCCTGAAGCTACCTAAATAACTCTCTTTTTGACTGGCCTCTAGTCACTGTAGTTAGCCCTCTGGAACAAAAAGCAGTTTTCTCTAAAGAAACACGGTGCTTCCATAGTATGGGTGGGAGCTCATCCTGTCAGGCTCTAGAGCTAAAGGGAAACTTGACGTGAGTACTTGCCTCACGCTAAGGCCTGAAAAGCCCTGCTGAAGCGAAAGCGTGTTGCAGTTTCCATTAGCTAGTATTCGCAGTTCTGCTTTACTTTAACGTTTCTCTGCTTTTCCAGACACTTAGGACCCTCGTGTGGGCACCCCACTGCCTACAAATACAGTGAGTACCAGCAGGTTCCACTGCCCTTCTAAGAAACTTCCAGGCCGTAAGTCTTTCCAAGTCACTCTGCATTCAGAGAGCAGGGCAATACACTGCACCCTTCCTTGGGAACGCTAGATGTCCTCAGCACACCAACAGCTCCAGGGATTCTGTTCTCTCACGTCCTACATGCCATGGAAGTCTGCCTCATTGTCCTCATTTGAGCTGCACTTAGCAACACAATCTGATTCGCCTTTCTTCTAGGAACTCACACTCAAGGACCCCATACCTACAGGAGAAAGGAGGCTTGCGTTCCTACTGCAACCAAAGCACAGTTGTTCCTGTTACACTGCAGTATTTTGAATAGGCTAAGGACCGATAGCCTACTTAGAGTGTTCCAAGGATGAGTGAGTTCGCTACATGCAGAACACTTTGGGAAGAAAAGTTGATTCAGGCAAGGGAACAGGGTGTAGCTAGAGTCTCTTTTGACTTGTTGGAAATCAGATGGGTTTAGACTTCGTGTTCACCGCAAAAGATGACCTGATGGCACAAGCCTTGTTTCCCATATTAAAAGCTCTATTCAGGTTGCCCTGAAGCTACCTAAATACGTCTATTTCTGACTGGCCTCTAGTCACTGTAGTTACACTCAGGACGAAAAGATTTCTCTAACGAAGCACGATGCTTCCATAGCATGGGTGGTAGCTCATCCCGTCAGGCTCTAGAGCTAAAGGGAAACTTGACGTCAGTACTTGCCTCACGCTAAGGCCTGAAGAGCCTTGCTGAAGCGAAAGCGTGTTGCAGTTTACATTAGCTCGTATTCGCAGTTCTGCTTTACTTTAACGTTTCTACGGTTTTCCAGACTCTTTGGACCCTCGTGTGGGCACCCCATTGCCTACCAATACAGTGAGTACCAGCAGGCCGTACTGCCCTTCTAAGAAACATCCAGGCCGTAAGCCTTTCCAAGTCACTCTATGTGTTCAGAGAGTAAGGCAATACACTGCACCCTTCCTTGGGAAAGCTAGATGTCCTCAGCACACCAACAGCTCCAGGGATTCTGTTCTCTCACGTCCTACATGCCATGGAGTCTGCCTCATTGTCCGATTTTGAGCTGCTCTTAGAAACACAATCTGCTTCGCCTTTCTTCCAGGAACTCACACCCAAGGACCCCATACCTACAGTAGAAAGGAGGCTTGCATCCTACTGCAACGAAACCACAGTTTTCCTGTTACACTGCAGGATTATAGAATAGGCTTTAGCCTATTCTAGCCCGATAGCCTACATAGAGCATTTCAAATTTGAGGGAGTTCGCTACATGGAGAACACTTTGTGAAGAAAAGTTGATTCAGGCAAGGGACCAGGGTAGAGCTAGAGTCTCTTTTGACTTGTTAGAAATCAGAAGACTTCAGGCTGATTGTTCACCTGCAAAGAAGACCTGATGGCACAAGCCTTGCTTTCCCATATTAAAAGCTCTTAGTCATGCTGCCCTGAAGCTACCTAAATAACTCTCTTTTTGACTGGCCTCTAGTCACTGTAGTTAGCCCTCTGGAACAAAAAGCAGTTTTCTCTAAAGAAACACGGTGCTTCCATAGTATGGGTGGGAGCTCATCCTGTCAGGCTCTAGAGCTAAAGGGAAACTTGACGTGAGTACTTGCCTCACGCTAAGGCCTGAAAAGCCCTGCTGAAGCGAAAGCGTGTTGCAGTTTCCATTAGCTAGTATTCGCAGTTCTGCTTTACTTTAACGTTTCTCCGCTTTTCCAGACACTTAGGACCCTCGTGTGGGCACCCCACTGCCTACAAATACAGTGAGTACCAGCAGGTTCCACTGCCCTTCTAAGAAACTTCCAGGCCGTAAGTCTTTCCAAGTCACTCTGCATTCAGAGAGCAGGGCAATACACTGCACCCTTCCTTGGGAACGCTAGATGTCCTCAGCACACCAACAGCTCCAGGGATTCTGTTCTCTCACGTCCTACATGCCATGGAAGTCTGCCTCATTGTCCTCATTTGAGCTGCACTTAGCAACACAATCTGATTCGCCTTTCTTCTAGGAACTCACACTCAAGGACCCCATACCTACAGGAGAAAGGAGGCTTGCGTTCCTACTGCAACCAAAGCACAGTTGTTCCTGTTACACTGCAGTATTTTGAATAGGCTAAGGACCGATAGCCTACTTAGAGTGTTCCAAGGATGAGTGAGTTCGCTACATGCAGAACACTTTGGGAAGAAAAGTTGATTCAGGCAAGGGAACAGGGTGTAGCTAGAGTCTCTTTTGACTTGTTGGAAATCAGATGGGTTTAGACTTCGTGTTCACCGCAAAAGATGACCTGATGGCACAAGCCTTGTTTCCCATATTAAAAGCTCTATTCAGGTTGCCCTGAAGCTACCTAAATACGTCTATTTCTGACTGGCCTCTAGTCACTGTAGTTACACTCAGGACGAAAAGATTTCTCTAACGAAGCACGATGCTTCCATAGCATGGGTGGTAGCTCATCCCGTCAGGCTCTAGAGCTAAAGGGAAACTTGACGTCAGTACTTGCCTCACGCTAAGGCCTGAAGAGCCCTGCTGAAGCGAAAGCGTGTTGCAGTTTACATTAGCTCGTATTCGCAGTTCTGCTTTACTTTAACGTTTCTACGGTTTTCCAGACTCTTTGGACCCTCGTGTGGGCACCCCATTGCCTACCAATACAGTGAGTACCAGCAGGCCGTACTGCCCTTCTAAGAAACATCCAGGCCGTAAGCCTTTCCAAGTCCCTCTATGTGTTCAGAGAGTAGGGCAATACACTGCACCCTTCCTTGGGAAAGCTAGATGTCCTCAGCACACCAACAGCTCCAGGGATTCTGTTCTCTCACGTCCTACATGCCATGGAGTCTGCCTCATTGTCCGATTTTGAGCTGCTCTTAGAAACACAATCTGCTTCGCCTTTCTTCCAGGAACTCACACCCAAGGACCCCATACCTACAGTAGAAAGGAGGCTTGCATCCTACTGCAACGAAACCACAGTTTTCCTGTTACACTGCAGGATTATAGAATAGGCTTTAGCCTATTCTAGCCCGATAGCCTACATAGAGCATTTCAAATTTGAGGGAGTTCGCTACATGGAGAACACTTTGTGAAGAAAAGTTGATTCAGGCAAGGGACCAGGGTAGAGCTAGAGTCTCTTTTGACTTGTTAGAAATCAGAAGACTTCAGGCTGATTGTTCACCTGCAAAGAAGACCTGATGGCACAAGCCTTGCTTTCCCATATTAAAAGCTCTTAGTCATGCTGCCCTGAAGCTACCTAAATAACTCTCTTTTTGACTGGCCTCTAGTCACTGTAGTTAGCCCTCTGGAACAAAAAGCAGTTTTCTCTAAAGAAACACGGTGCTTCCATAGTATGGGTGGGAGCTCATCCTGTCAGGCTCTAGAGCTAAAGGGAAACTTGACGTGAGTACTTGCCTCACGCTAAGGCCTGAAAAGCCCTGCTGAAGCGAAAGCGTGTTGCAGTTTCCATTAGCTAGTATTCGCAGTTCTGCTTTACTTTAACGTTTCTCCGCTTTTCCAGACACTTAGGACCCTCGTGTGGGCACCCCACTGCCTACAAATACAGTGAGTACCAGCAGGTTCCACTGCCCTTCTAAGAAACTTCCAGGCCGTAAGTCTTTCCAAGTCACTCTGCATTCAGAGAGCAGGGCAATACACTGCACCCTTCCTTGGGAACGCTAGATGTCCTCAGCACACCAACAGCTCCAGGGATTCTGTTCTCTCACGTCCTACATGCCATGGAAGTCTGCCTCATTGTCCTCATTTGAGCTGCACTTAGCAACACAATCTGATTCGCCTTTCTTCTAGGAACTCACACTCAAGGACCCCATACCTACAGGAGAAAGGAGGCTTGCGTTCCTACTGCAACCAAAGCACAGTTGTTCCTGTTACACTGCAGTATTTTGAATAGGCTAAGGACCGATAGCCTACTTAGAGTGTTCCAAGGATGAGTGAGTTCGCTACATGCAGAACACTTTGGGAAGAAAAGTTGATTCAGGCAAGGGAACAGGGTGTAGCTAGAGTCTCTTTTGACTTGTTGGAAATCAGATGGGTTTAGACTTCGTGTTCACCGCAAAAGATGACCTGATGGCACAAGCCTTGTTTCCCATATTAAAAGCTCTATTCAGGTTGCCCTGAAGCTACCTAAATACGTCTATTTCTGACTGGCCTCTAGTCACTGTAGTTACACTCAGGACGAAAAGATTTCTCTAACGAAGCACGATGCTTCCATAGCATGGGTGGTAGCTCATCCCGTCAGGCTCTAGAGCTAAAGGGAAACTTGACGTCAGTACTTGCCTCACGCTAAGGCCTGAAGAGCCCTGCTGAAGCGAAAGCGTGTTGCAGTTTACATTAGCTCGTATTCGCAGTTCTGCTTTACTTTAACGTTTCTACGGTTTTCCAGACTCTTTGGACCCTCGTGTGGGCACCCCATTGCCTACCAATACAGTGAGTACCAGCAGGCCGTACTGCCCTTCTAAGAAACATCCAGGCCGTAAGCCTTTCCAAGTCACTCTATGTGTTCAGAGAGTAGGGCAATACACTGCACCCTTCCTTGGGAAAGCTAGATGTCCTCAGCACACCAACAGCTCCAGGGATTCTGTTCTCTCACGTCCTACATGCCATGGAGTCTGCCTCATTGTCCGATTTTGAGCTGCTCTTAGAAACACAATCTGCTTCGCCTTTCTTCCAGGAACTCACACCCAAGGACCCCATACCTACAGTAGAAAGGAGGCTTGCATCCTACTGCAACGAAACCACAGTTTTCCTGTTACACTGCAGGATTATAGAATAGGCTTTAGCCTATTCTAGCCCGATAGCCTACATAGAGCATTTCAAATTTGAGGGAGTTCGCTACATGGAGAACACTTTGTGAAGAAAAGTTGATTCAGGCAAGGGACCAGGGTAGAGCTAGAGTCTCTTTTGACTTGTTAGAAATCAGAAGACTTCAGGCTGATTGTTCACCTGCAAAGAAGACCTGATGGCACAAGCCTTGCTTTCCCATATTAAAAGCTCTTAGTCATGCTGCCCTGAAGCTACCTAAATAACTCTCTTTTTGACTGGCCTCTAGTCACTGTAGTTAGCCCTCTGGAACAAAAAGGAGTTTTCTCTAAAGAAACACGGTGCTTCCATAGTATGGGTGGGAGCTCATCCTGTCAGGCTCTAGAGCTAAAGGGAAACTTGACGTGAGTACTTGCCTCACGCTAAGGCCTGAAAAGCCCTGCTGAAGCGAAAGCGTGTTGCAGTTTCCATTAGCTAGTATTCGCAGTTCTGCTTTACTTTAACGTTTCTCCGCTTTTCCAGACACTTAGGACCCTCGTGTGGGCACCCCACTGCCTACAAATACAGTGAGTACCAGCAGGTTCCACTGCCCTTCTAAGAAACTTCCAGGCCGTAAGTCTTTCCAAGTCACTCTGCATTCAGAGAGCAGGGCAATACACTGCACCCTTCCTTGGGAACGCTAGATGTCCTCAGCACACCAACAGCTCCAGGGATTCTGTTCTCTCACGTCCTACATGCCATGGAAGTCTGCCTCATTGTCCTCATTTGAGCTGCACTTAGCAACACAATCTGATTCGCCTTTCTTCTAGGAACTCACACTCAAGGACCCCATACCTACAGGAGAAAGGAGGCTTGCGTTCCTACTGCAACCAAAGCACAGTTGTTCCTGTTACACTGCAGTATTTTGAATAGGCTAAGGACCGATAGCCTACTTAGAGTGTTCCAAGGATGAGTGAGTTCGCTACATGCAGAACACTTTGGGAAGAAAAGTTGATTCAGGCAAGGGAACAGGGTGTAGCTAGAGTCTCTTTTGACTTGTTGGAAATCAGATGGGTTTAGACTTCGTGTTCACCGCAAAAGATGACCTGATGGCACAAGCCTTGTTTCCCATATTAAAAGCTCTATTCAGGTTGCCCTGAAGCTACCTAAATACGTCTATTTCTGACTGGCCTCTAGTCACTGTAGTTACACTCAGGACGAAAAGATTTCTCTAACGAAGCACGATGCTTCCATAGCATGGGTGGTAGCTCATCCCGTCAGGCTCTAGAGCTAAAGGGAAACTTGACGTCAGTACTTGCCTCACGCTAAGGCCTGAAGAGCCCTGCTGAAGCGAAAGCGTGTTGCAGTTTACATTAGCTCGTATTCGCAGTTCTGCTTTACTTTAACGTTTCTACGGTTTTCCAGACTCTTTGGACCCTCGTGTGGGCACCCCATTGCCTACCAATACAGTGAGTACCAGCAGGCCGTACTGCCCTTCTAAGAAACATCCAGGCCGTAAGCCTTTCCAAGTCCCTCTATGTGTTCAGAGAGTAGGGCAATACACTGCACCCTTCCTTGGGAAAGCTAGATGTCCTCAGCACACCAACAGCTCCAGGGATTCTGTTCTCTCACGTCCTACATGCCATGGAGTCTGCCTCATTGTCCGATTTTGAGCTGCTCTTAGAAACACAATCTGCTTCGCCTTTCTTCCAGGAACTCACACCCAAGGACCCCATACCTACAGTAGAAAGGAGGCTTGCATCCTACTGCAACGAAACCACAGTTTTCCTGTTACACTGCAGGATTATAGAATAGGCTTTAGCCTATTCTAGCCCGATAGCCTACATAGAGCATTTCAAATTTGAGGGAGTTCGCTACATGGAGAACACTTTGTGAAGAAAAGTTGATTCAGGCAAGGGACCAGGGTAGAGCTAGAGTCTCTTTTGACTTGTTAGAAATCAGAAGACTTCAGGCTGATTGTTCACCTGCAAAGAAGACCTGATGGCACAAGCCTTGCTTTCCCATATTAAAAGCTCTTAGTCATGCTGCCCTGAAGCTACCTAAATAACTCTCTTTTTGACTGGCCTCTAGTCACTGTAGTTAGCCCTCTGGAACAAAAAGCAGTTTTCTCTAAAGAAACACGGTGCTTCCATAGTATGGGTGGGAGCTCATCCTGTCAGGCTCTAGAGCTAAAGGGAAACTTGACGTGAGTACTTGCCTCACGCTAAGGCCTGAAAAGCCCTGCTGAAGCGAAAGCGTGTTGCAGTTTCCATTAGCTAGTATTCGCAGTTCTGCTTTACTTTAACGTTTCTCCGCTTTTCCAGACACTTAGGACCCTCGTGTGGGCACCCCACTGCCTACAAATACAGTGAGTACCAGCAGGTTCCACTGCCCTTCTAAGAAACTTCCAGGCCGTAAGTCTTTCCAAGTCACTCTGCATTCAGAGAGCAGGGCAATACACTGCACCCTTCCTTGGGAACGCTAGATGTCCTCAGCACACCAACAGCTCCAGGGATTCTGTTCTCTCACGTCCTACATGCCATGGAAGTCTGCCTCATTGTCCTCATTTGAGCTGCACTTAGCAACACAATCTGATTCGCCTTTCTTCTAGGAACTCACACTCAAGGACCCCATACCTACAGGAGAAAGGAGGCTTGCGTTCCTACTGCAACCAAAGCACAGTTGTTCCTGTTACACTGCAGTATTTTGAATAGGCTAAGGACAGATAGCCTACTTAGAGTGTTCCAAGGATGAGTGAGTTCGCTACATGCAGAACACTTTGGGAAGAAAAGTTGATTCAGGCAAGGGAACAGGGTGTAGCTAGAGTCTCTTTTGACTTGTTGGAAATCAGATGGGTTTAGACTTCGTGTTCACCGCAAAAGATGACCTGATGGCACAAGCCTTGTTTCCCATATTAAAAGCTCTATTCAGGTTGCCCTGAAGCTACCTAAATACGTCTATTTCTGACTGGCCTCTAGTCACTGTAGTTACACTCAGGACGAAAAGATTTCTCTAACGAAGCACGATGCTTCCATAGCATGGGTGGTAGCTCATCCCGTCAGGCTCTAGAGCTAAAGGGAAACTTGACGTCAGTACTTGCCTCACGCTAAGGCCTGAAGAGCCCTGCTGAAGCGAAAGCGTGTTGCAGTTTACATTAGCTCGTATTCGCAGTTCTGCTTTACTTTAACGTTTCTACGGTTTTCCAGACTCTTTGGACCCTCGTGTGGGCACCCCACTGCCTACAAATACAGTGAGTACCAGCAGGTTCCACTGCCCTTCTAAGAAACTTCCAGGCCGTAAGTCTTTCCAAGTCACTCTGCATTCAGAGAGCAGGGCAATACACTGCACCCTTCCTTGGGAACGCTAGATGTCCTCAGCACACCAACAGCTCCAGGGATTCTGTTCTCTCTCGTCCTACATGCCATGGAAGTCTGCCTCATTGTCCTCATTTGAGCTGCACTTAGCAACACAATCTGATTCGCCTTTCTTCTAGGAACTCACACTCAAGGACCCCATACCTACAGGAGAAAGGAGGCTTGCGTTCCTACTGCAACCAAAGCACAGTTGTTCCTGTTACACTGCAGTATTTTGAATAGGCTAAGGACCGATAGCCTACTTAGAGTGTTCCAAGGATGAGTGAGTTCGCTACATGCAGAACACTTTGGGAAGAAAAGTTGATTCAGGCAAGGGAACAGGGTGTAGCTAGAGTCTCTTTTGACTTGTTGGAAATCAGATGGGTTTAGACTTCGTGTTCACCGCAAAAGATGACCTGATGGCACAAGCCTTGTTTCCCATATTAAAAGCTCTATTCAGGTTGCCCTGAAGCTACCTAAATACGTCTATTTCTGACTGGCCTCTAGTCACTGTAGTTACACTCTGGACGAAAAGGTTTCTCTAACGAAGCACGATGCTTCCATAGCATGGGTGGTAGCTCATCCCGTCAGGCTCTAGAGCTAAAGGGAAACTTGACGTCAGTACTTGCCTCACGCTAAGGCCTGAAGAGCCCTGCTGAAGCGAAAGCGTGTTGCAGTTTCCATTAGCTCGTATTCGCAGTTCTGCTTTACTTTAACGTTTCTACGGTTTTCCAGACTCTTTGGACCCTCGTGTGGGCACCCCATTGCCTACCAATACAGTGAGTACCAGCAGGCCGTACTGCCCTTCTAAGAAACATCCAGGCAGTAAGCCTTTCCAAGTCCCTCTATGTGTTCAGAGAGTAGGGCAATACACTGCACCCTTCCTTGGGAAAGCTAGATGTCCTCAGCACACCAACAGCTCCAGGGATTCTGTTCTCTCACGTCCTACATGCCATGGAGTCTGCCTCATTGTCCGATTTTGAGCTGCTCTTAGAAACACAATCTGCTTCGCCTTTCTTCCAGGAACTCACACCCAAGGACCCCATACCTACAGTAGAAAGGAGGCTTGCATCCTACTGCAACGAAACCACAGTTTTCCTGTTACACTGCAGGATTATAGAATAGGCTTTAGCCTATTCTAGCCCGATAGCCTACATAGAGCATTTCAAATTTGAGGGAGTTCGCTATATGTAGAACACTTTGTGAAGAAAAGTTGATTCAGGCAAGGGACCAGGGTAGAGCTAGAGTCTCTTTTGACTTGTTAGAAATCAGAAGACTTCAGGCTGATTGTTCACCTGCAAAGAAGACCTGATGGCACAAGCCTTGCTTTCCCATATTAAAAGCTCTTAGTCATGCTGCCCTGAAGCTACCTAAATAACTCTCTTTTTGACTGGCCTCTAGGCACTGTAGTTAGCCCTCTGGAACAAAAAGCAGTTTTCTCTAAAGAAACACGGTGCTTCCATAGTATGGGTGGGAGCTCATCCTGTCAGGCTCTAGAGCTAAAGGGAAACTTGACGTGAGTACCTGCCTCACGCTAAGGCCTGAAAAGCCCTGCTGAAGCGAAAGCGTGTTGCAGTTTCCATTAGCTAGTATTCGCAGTTCTGCTTTACTTTAACGTTTCTCCGCTTTTCCAGACACTTAGGACCCTCGTGTGGGCACCCCACTGCCTACAAATACAGTGAGTACCAGCAGGTTCCACTGCCCTTCTAAGAAACTTCCAGGCCGTAAGTCTTTCCAAGTCACTCTGCATTCAGAGAGCAGGGCAATACACTGCACCCTTCCTTGGGAAAGCTAGATGTCCTCAGCACACCAACAGCTCCAGGGATTCTGTTCTCTCATGTCCTACATGCCATGGAAGTCTGCCTCATTGTCCTCATTTGAGCTGCACTTAGCAACACAATCTGATTCGCCTTTCTTCTAGGAACTCACACTCAAGGACCCCATACCTACAGGAGAAAGGAGGCTTGCATTCCTTCTGCAACCAAAGCACAGTTGTTCCTGTTACCCTGCAGGATTTTAGAATAGCCTAAGGACCGATAGCCTACATAGAGCATTTCAAATTTGAGGCAGTTCGCTACATGTAGAACACTTTGTGAAGAAAAGTTGATTCAGGCAAGGGACAAGGGTAGAGCTAGAGTCTCTTTTGACTTGTTGGAAATCAGAAGGGTTTAGACTTCGTGTTCACCGCAAAAGATGACCTGATGGCACAAGCCTTGTTTCCCATATTAAAAGCTCTATTCAGGCTGCCCTGAAGCTACCTAAATACGTCTATTTCTGACTGGCCTCTAGTCACTGTAGTTACACTCAGGACGAAAAGATTTCTCTAACGAAGCACGATGCTTCCATAGCATGGGTGGTAGCTCATCCCGTCAGGCTCTAGAGCTAAAGGGAAACTTGACGTCAGTACTTGCCTCACGCTAAGGCCTGAAGAGCCCTGCTGAAGCGAAAGCGTGTTGCAGTTTACATTAGCTCGTATTCGCAGTTCTGCTTTACTTTAACGTTTCTACGGTTTTCCAGACTCTTTGGACCCTCGTGTGGGCACCCCATTGCCTACCAATACAGTGAGTACCAGCAGGCCGTACTGCCCTTCTAAGAAACATCCAGGCCGTAAGCCTTTCCAAGTCACTCTATGTGTTCAGAGAGTAGGGCAATACACTGCACCCTTCCTTGGGAAAGCTAGATGTCCTCAGCACACCAACAGCTCCAGGGATTCTGTTCTCTCACGTCCTACATGCCATGGAGTCTGCCTCATTGTCCGATTTTGAGCTGCTCTTAGAAACACAATCTGCTTCGCCTTTCTTCCAGGAACTCACACCCAAGGACCCCATACCTACAGTAGAAAGGAGGCTTGCATCCTACTGCAACGAAACCACAGTTTTCCTGTTACACTGCAGGATTATAGAATAGGCTTTAGCCTATTCTAGCCCGATAGCCTACATAGAGCATTTCAAATTTGAGGGAGTTCGCTACATGGAGAACACTTTGTGAAGAAAAGTTGATTCAGGCAAGGGACCAGGGTAGAGCTAGAGTCTCTTTTGACTTGTTAGAAATCAGAAGACTTCAGGCTGATTGTTCACCTGCAAAGAAGACCTGATGGCACAAGCCTTGCTTTCCCATATTAAAAGCTCTTAGTCATGCTGCCCTGAAGCTACCTAAATAACTCTCTTTTTGACTGGCCTCTAGTCACTGTAGTTAGCCCTCTGGAACAAAAAGCAGTTTTCTCTAAAGAAACACGGTGCTTCCATAGTATGGGTGGGAGCTCATCCTGTCAGGCTCTAGAGCTAAAGGGAAACTTGACGTGAGTACTTGCCTCACGCTAAGGCCTGAAAAGCCCTGCTGAAGCGAAAGCGTGTTGCAGTTTCCATTAGCTAGTATTCGCAGTTCTGCTTTACTTTAACGTTTCTCCGCTTTTCCAGACACTTAGGACCCTCGTGTGGGCACCCCACTGCCTACAAATACAGTGAGTACCAGCAGGTTCCACTGCCCTTCTAAGAAACTTCCAGGCCGTAAGTCTTTCCAAGTCACTCTGCATTCAGAGAGCAGGGCAATACACTGCACCCTTCCTTGGGAACGCTAGATGTCCTCAGCACACCAACAGCTCCAGGGATTCTGTTCTCTCACGTCCTACATGCCATGGAAGTCTGCCTCATTGTCCTCATTTGAGCTGCACTTAGCAACACAATCTGCTTCACCTCTGTTCTAGGAACTCACACCCAAGGACCCCATACCTACAGTAGAAACGAGGCTTGCATTCCTACTGCAACGAAAACACTGTTTCCTGTTACACTGCAGGATTTTGAATAGGCTAAGGACCGATAGCCTACTCAAAGGGTTCCAAGGATGAGTGAGTTCGCTACATGCAGAACACTTTGGGAAGTAATGTTGATTCAGGCAAGGGAACAGGGTGTAGCTAGAGTCTCTTTTGACTTATTGGAAATCAGAAGGGTTTAGACTTCGTGTTCACCGCAAAAGATGACCTGATGGCACAAGCCTTGTTTCCCATATTAAAAGCTCTATTCAGGCTGCCCTGAAGCTACCTAAATACGTCTATTTCTGACTGGCCTCTAGTCACTGTAGTTACACTCTGGACGAAAAGGTTTCTCTAACGAAGCACGATGCTTCCATAGCATGGGTGGTAGCTCATCCCGTCAGGCTCTAGAGCTAAAGGGAAACTTGACGTCAGTACTTGCCTCACGCTAAGGCCTGAAGAGCCCTGCTGAAGCGAAAGCGTGTTGCAGTTTCCATTAGCTCGTATTCGCAGTTCTGCTTTACTTTAACGTTTCTACGGTTTTCCAGACTCTTTGGACCCTCGTGTGGGCACCCCATTGCCTACCAATACAGTGAGTACCAGCAGGCCGTACTGCCCTTCTAAGAAACATCCAGGCCGTAAGCCTTTCCAAGTCACTCTATGTGTTCAGAGAGTAGGGCAATACACTGCACCCTTCCTTGGGAAAGCTAGATGTCCTCAGCACACCAACAGCTCCAGGGATTCTGTTCTCTCACGTCCTACATGCCATGGAGTCTGCCTCATTGTCCGATTTTGAGCTGCTCTTAGAAACACAATCTGCTTCGCCTTTCTTCCAGGAACTCACACCCAAGGACCCCATACCTACAGTAGAAAGGAGGCTTGCATCCTACTGCAACGAAACCACAGTTTTCCTGTTACACTGCAGGATTATAGAATAGGCTTTAGCCTATTCTAGCCCGATAGCCTACATAGAGCATTTCAAATTTGAGGGAGTTCGCTACATGGAGAACACTTTGTGAAGAAAAGTTGATTCAGGCAAGGGACCAGGGTAGAGCTAGAGTCTCTTTTGACTTGTTAGAAATCAGAAGACTTCAGGCTGATTGTTCACCTGCAAAGAAGACCTGATGGCACAAGCCTTGCTTTCCCATATTAAAAGCTCTTAGTCATGCTGCCCTGAAGCTACCTAAATAACTCTCTTTTTGACTGGCCTCTAGTCACTGTAGTTAGCCCTCTGGAACAAAAAGCAGTTTTCTCTAAAGAAACACGGTGCTTCCATAGTATGGGTGGGAGCTCATCCTGTCAGGCTCTAGAGCTAAAGGGAAACTTGACGTGAGTACTTGCCTCACGCTAAGGCCTGAAAAGCCCTGCTGAAGCGAAAGCGTGTTGCAGTTTCCATTAGCTAGTATTCGCAGTTCTGCTTTACTTTAACGTTTCTCCGCTTTTCCAGACACTTAGGACCCTCGTGTGGGCACCCCACTGCCTACAAATACAGTGAGTACCAGCAGGTTCCACTGCCCTTCTAAGAAACTTCCAGGCCGTAAGTCTTTCCAAGTCACTCTGCATTCAGAGAGCAGGGCAATACACTGCACCCTTCCTTGGGAACGCTAGATGTCCTCAGCACACCAACAGCTCCAGGGATTCTGTTCTCTCACGTCCTACATGCCATGGAAGTCTGCCTCATTGTCCTCATTTGAGCTGCACTTAGCAACACAATCTGATTCGCCTTTCTTCTAGGAACTCACACTCAAGGACCCCATACCTACAGGAGAAAGGAGGCTTGCGTTCCTACTGCAACCAAAGCACAGTTGTTCCTGTTACACTGCAGTATTTTGAATAGGCTAAGGACCGATAGCCTACTTAGAGTGTTCCAAGGATGAGTGAGTTCGCTACATGCAGAACACTTTGGGAAGAAAAGTTGATTCAGGCAAGGGAACAGGGTGTAGCTAGAGTCTCTTTTGACTTGTTGGAAATCAGATGGGTTTAGACTTCGTGTTCACCGCAAAAGATGACCTGATGGCACAAGCCTTGTTTCCCATATTAAAAGCTCTATTCAGGTTGCCCTGAAGCTACCTAAATACGTCCATTTCTGACTGGCCTCTAGTCACTGTAGTTACACTCAGGACGAAAAGGTTTCTCTAACGAAGCACGATGCTTCCATAGCATGGGTGGTAGCTCATCCCGTCAGGCTCTAGAGCTAAAGGGAAACTTGACGTCAGTACTTGCCTCACGCTAAGGCCTGAAGAGCCCTGCTGAAGCGAAAGCGTGTTGCAGTTTCCATTAGCTCGTATTCGCAGTTCTGCTTTACTTTAACGTTTCTACGGTTTTCCAGACTCTTTGGACCCTCGTGTGGGCACCCCATTGCCTACCAATACAGTGAGTACCAGCAGGCCGTACTGCCCTTCTAAGAAACATCCAGGCCGTAAGCCTTTCCAAGTCACTCTATGTGTTCAGAGAGTAGGGCAATACACTGCACCCTTCCTTGGGAAAGCTAGATGTCCTCAGCACACCAACAGCTCCAGGGATTCTGTTCTCTCACGTCCTACATGCCATGGAGTCTGCCTCATTGTCCGATTTTGAGCTGCTCTTAGAAACACAATCTGCTTCGCCTTTCTTCCAGGAACTCACACCCAAGGACCCCATACCTACAGTAGAAAGGAGGCTTGCATCCTACTGCAACGAAACCACAGTTTTCCTGTTACACTGCAGGATTATAGAATAGGCTTTAGCCTATTCTAGCCCGATAGCCTACATAGAGCATTTCAAATTTGAGGGAGTTCGCTACATGGAGAACACTTTGTGAAGAAAAGTTGATTCAGGCAAGGGACCAGGGTAGAGCTAGAGTCTCTTTTGACTTGTTAGAAATCAGAAGACTTCAGGCTGATTGTTCACCTGCAAAGAAGACCTGATGGCACAAGCCTTGCTTTCCCATATTAAAAGCTCTTAGTCATGCTGCCCTGAAGCTACCTAAATAACTCTCTTTTTGACTGGCCTCTAGTCACTGTAGTTAGCCCTCTGGAACAAAAAGCAGTTTTCTCTAAAGAAACACGGTGCTTCCATAGTATGGGTGGGAGCTCATCCTGTCAGGCTCTAGAGCTAAAGGGAAACTTGACGTGAGTACTTGCCTCACGCTAAGGCCTGAAAAGCCCTGCTGAAGCGAAAGCGTGTTGCAGTTTCCATTAGCTAGTATTCGCAGTTCTGCTTTACTTTAACGTTTCTCCGCTTTTCCAGACACTTAGGACCCTCGTGTGGGCACCCCACTGCCTACAAATACAGTGAGTACCAGCAGGTTCCACTGCCCTTCTAAGAAACTTCCAGGCCGTAAGTCTTTCCAAGTCACTCTGCATTCAGAGAGCAGGGCAATACACTGCACCCTTCCTTGGGAACGCTAGATGTCCTCAGCACACCAACAGCTCCAGGGATTCTGTTCTCTCACGTCCTACATGCCATGGAAGTCTGCCTCATTGTCCTCATTTGAGCTGCACTTAGCAACACAATCTGATTCGCCTTTCTTCTAGGAACTCACACTCAAGGACCCCATACCTACAGGAGAAAGGAGGCTTGCGTTCCTACTGCCACCAAAGCACAGTTGTTCCTGTTACACTGCAGTATTTTGAATAGGCTAAGGACCGATAGCCTACTTAGAGTGTTCCAAGGATGAGTGAGTTCGCTACATGCAGAACACTTTGGGAAGAAAAGTTGATTCAGGCAAGGGAACAGGGTGTAGCTAGAGTCTCTTTTGACTTGTTGGAAATCAGATGGGTTTAGACTTCGTGTTCACCGCAAAAGATGACCTGATGGCACAAGCCTTGTTTCCCATATTAAAAGCTCTATTCAGGCTGCCCTGAAGCTACCTAAATACGTCTATTTCTGACTGGCCTCTAGTCACTGTAGTTACACTCAGGACGAAAAGATTTCTCTAACGAAGCACGATGCTTCCATAGCATGGGTGGTAGTTCATCCCGTCAGGCTCTAGAGCTAAAGGGAAACTTGACGTCAGTACTTGCCTCACGCTAAGGCCTGAAGAGCCCTGCTGAAGCGAAAGCGTGTTGCAGTTTACATTAGCTCGTATTCGCAGTTCTGCTTTACTTTAACGTTTCTACGGTTTTCCAGACTCTTTGGACCCTCTTGTGGGCACCCCATTGCCTACCAATACAGTGAGTACCAGCAGGCCGTACTGCCCTTCTAAGAAACATCCAGGCCGTAAGCCTTTCCAACTCCCTCTATGTGTTCAGAGAGTAGGGCAATACACTGCACCCTTCCTTGGGAAAGCTAGATGTCCTCAGCACACCAACAGCTCCAGGGATTCTGTTCTCTCACGTCCTACATGCCATGGAGTCTGCCTCATTGTCCGATTTTGAGCTGCTCTTAGAAACACAATCTGCTTCGCCTTTCTTCCAGGAACTCACACCCAAGGACCCCATACCTACAGTAGAAAGGAGGCTTGCATCCTACTGCAACGAAACCACAGTTTTCCTGTTACACTGCAGGATTATAGAATAGGCTTTAGCCTATTCTAGCCCGATAGCCTACATAGAGCATTTCAAATTTGAGGGAGTTCGCTACATGGAGAACACTTTGTGAAGAAAAGTTGATTCAGGCAAGGGACCAGGGTAGAGCTAGAGTCTCTTTTGACTTGTTAGAAATCAGAAGACTTCAGGCTGATTGTTCACCTGCAAAGAAGACCTGATGGCACAAGCCTTGCTTTCCCATATTAAAAGCTCTTAGTCATGCTGCCCTGAAGCTACCTAAATAACTCTCTTTTTGACTGGCCTCTAGTCACTGTAGTTAGCCCTCTGGAACAAAAAGCAGTTTTCTCTAAAGAAACACGGTGCTTCCATAGTATGGGTGGGAGCTCATCCTGTCAGGCTCTAGAGCTAAAGGGAAACTTGACGTGAGTACTTGCCTCACGCTAAGGCCTGAAAAGCCCTGCTGAAGCGAAAGCGTGTTGCAGTTTCCATTAGCTAGTATTCGCAGTTCTGCTTTACTTTAACGTTTCTCCGCTTTTCCAGACACTTAGGACCCTCGTGTGGGCACCCCACTGCCTACAAATACAGTGAGTACCAGCAGGTTCCACTGCCCTTCTAAGAAACTTCCAGGCCGTAAGTCTTTCCAAGTCACTCTGCATTCAGAGAGCAGGGCAATACACTGCACCCTTCCTTGGGAACGCTAGATGTCCTCAGCACACCAACAGCTCCAGGGATTCTGTTCTCTCACGTCCTACATGCCATGGAAGTCTGCCTCATTGTCCTCATTTGAGCTGCACTTAGCAACACAATCTGCTTCACCTCTGTTCTAGGAACTCACACCCAAGGACCCCATACCTACAGTAGAAACGAGGCTTGCATTCCTACTGCAACGAAACCACTGTTTCCTGTTACACTGCAGGATTTTGAATAGGCTAAGGACCGATAGCCTACTCAAAGGGTTCCAAGGATGAGTGAGTTCGCTACATGCAGAACACTTTGGGAAGTAATGTTGATTCAGGCAAGGGAACAGGGTGTAGCTAGAGTCTCTTTTGACTTATTGGAAATCAGAAGGGTTTAGACTTCGTGTTCACCGCAAAAGATGACCTGATGGCACAAGCCTTGTTTCCCATATTAAAAGCTCTATTCAGGCTGCCCTGAAGCTACCTAAATACGTCTATTTCTGACTGGCCTCTAGTCACTGTAGTTACACTCTGGACGAAAAGGTTTCTCTAACGAAGCACGATGCTTCCATAGCATGGGTGGTAGCTCATCCCGTCAGGCTCTAGAGCTAAAGGGAAACTTGACGTCAGTACTTGCCTCACGCTAAGGCCTGAAGAGCCCTGCTGAAGCGAAAGCGTGTTGCAGTTTACATTAGCTCGTATTCGCAGTTCTGCTTTACTTTAACGTTTCTACGGTTTTCCAGACTCTTTGGACCCTCGTGTGGGCACCCCATTGCCTACCAATACAGTGAGTACCAGCAGGCCGTACTGCCCTTCTAAGAAACATCCAGGCCGTAAGCCTTTCCAAGTCCCTCTATGTGTTCAGAGAGTAGGGCAATACACTGCACCCTTCCTTGGGAAAGCTAGATGTCCTCAGCACACCAACAGCTCCAGGGATTCTGTTCTCTCACGTCCTACATGCCATGGAGTCTGCCTCATTGTCCGATTTTGAGCTGCTCTTAGAAACACAATCTGCTTCGCCTTTCTTCCAGGAACTCACACCCAAGGACCCCATACCTACAGTAGAAAGGAGGCTTGCATCCTACTGCAACGAAACCACAGTTTTCCTGTTACACTGCAGGATTATAGAATAGGCTTTAGCCTATTCTAGCCCGATAGCCTACATAGAGCATTTCAAATTTGAGGGAGTTCGCTACATGGAGAACACTTTGTGAAGAAAAGTTGATTCAGGCAAGGGACCAGGGTAGAGCTAGAGTCTCTTTTGACTTGTTAGAAATCAGAAGACTTCAGGCTGATTGTTCACCTGCAAAGAAGACCTGATGGCACAAGCCTTGCTTTCCCATATTAAAAGCTCTTAGTCATGCTGCCCTGAAGCTACCTAAATAACTCTCTTTTTGACTGGCCTCTAGTCACTGTAGTTAGCCCTCTGGAACAAAAAGCAGTTTTCTCTAAAGAAACACGGTGCTTCCATAGTATGGGTGGGAGCTCATCCTGTCAGGCTCTAGAGCTAAAGGGAAACTTGACGTGAGTACTTGCCTCACGCTAAGGCCTGAAAAGCCCTGCTGAAGCGAAAGCGTGTTGCAGTTTCCATTAGCTAGTATTCGCAGTTCTGCTTTACTTTAACGTTTCTCCGCTTTTCCAGACACTTAGGACCCTCGTGTGGGCACCCCACTGCCTACAAATACAGTGAGTACCAGCAGGTTCCACTGCCCTTCTAAGAAACTTCCAGGCCGTAAGTCTTTCCAAGTCACTCTGCATTCAGAGAGCAGGGCAATACACTGCACCCTTCCTTGGGAACGCTAGATGTCCTCAGCACACCAACAGCTCCAGGGATTCTGTTCTCTCACGTCCTACATGCCATGGAAGTCTGCCTCATTGTCCTCATTTGAGCTGCACTTAGCAACACAATCTGATTCGCCTTTCTTCTAGGAACTCACACTCAAGGACCCCATACCTACAGGAGAAAGGAGGCTTGCGTTCCTACTGCAACCAAAGCACAGTTGTTCCTGTTACACTGCAGTATTTTGAATAGGCTAAGGACCGATAGCCTACTTAGAGTGTTCCAAGGATGAGTGAGTTCGCTACATGCAGAACACTTTGGGAAGAAAAGTTGATTCAGGCAAGGGAACAGGGTGTAGCTAGAGTCTCTTTTGACTTGTTGGAAATCAGATGGGTTTAGAC
The DNA here is from genome assembly GCF_028564815.1 of Eubalaena glacialis. NCBI lineage: Eukaryota > Metazoa > Chordata > Mammalia > Artiodactyla > Balaenidae > Eubalaena > Eubalaena glacialis. The sequence goes on along the minus strand of NC_083735.1, from coordinate 41,413,978 downwards.
TTCGTGTTCACCGCAAAAGATGACCTGATGGCACAAGCCTTGTTTCCCATATTAAAAGCTCTATTCAGGTTGCCCTGAAGCTACCTAAATACGTCTATTTCTGACTGGCCTCTAGTCACTGTAGTTACACTCAGGACGAAAAGATTTCTCTAACGAAGCACGATGCTTCCATAGCATGGGTGGTAGCTCATCCCGTCAGGCTCTAGAGCTAAAGGGAAACTTGACGTCAGTACTTGCCTCACGCTAAGGCCTGAAGAGCCCTGCTGAAGCGAAAGCGTGTTGCAGTTTACATTAGCTCGTATTCGCAGTTCTGCTTTACTTTAACGTTTCTACGGTTTTCCAGACTCTTTGGACCCTCGTGTGGGCACCCCATTGCCTACCAATACAGTGAGTACCAGCAGGCCGTACTGCCCTTCTAAGAAACATCCAGGCCGTAAGCCTTTCCAAGTCCCTCTATGTGTTCAGAGAGTAGGGCAATACACTGCACCCTTCCTTGGGAAAGCTAGATGTCCTCAGCACACCAACAGCTCCAGGGATTCTGTTCTCTCACGTCCTACATGCCATGGAGTCTGCCTCATTGTCCGATTTTGAGCTGCTCTTAGAAACACAATCTGCTTCGCCTTTCTTCCAGGAACTCACACCCAAGGACCCCATACCTACAGTAGAAAGGAGGCTTGCATCCTACTGCAACGAAACCACAGTTTTCCTGTTACACTGCAGGATTATAGAATAGGCTTTAGCCTATTCTAGCCCGATAGCCTACATAGAGCATTTCAAATTTGAGGGAGTTCGCTACATGGAGAACACTTTGTGAAGAAAAGTTGATTCAGGCAAGGGACCAGGGTAGAGCTAGAGTCTCTTTTGACTTGTTAGAAATCAGAAGACTTCAGGCTGATTGTTCACCTGCAAAGAAGACCTGATGGCACAAGCCTTGCTTTCCCATATTAAAAGCTCTTAGTCATGCTGCCCTGAAGCTACCTAAATAACTCTCTTTTTGACTGGCCTCTAGTCACTGTAGTTAGCCCTCTGGAACAAAAAGCAGTTTTCTCTAAAGAAACACGGTGCTTCCATAGTATGGGTGGGAGCTCATCCTGTCAGGCTCTAGAGCTAAAGGGAAACTTGACGTGAGTACTTGCCTCACGCTAAGGCCTGAAAAGCCCTGCTGAAGCGAAAGCGTGTTGCAGTTTCCATTAGCTAGTATTCGCAGTTCTGCTTTACTTTAACGTTTCTCCGCTTTTCCAGACACTTAGGACCCTCGTGTGGGCACCCCACTGCCTACAAATACAGTGAGTACCAGCAGGTTCCACTGCCCTTCTAAGAAACTTCCAGGCCGTAAGTCTTTCCAAGTCACTCTGCATTCAGAGAGCAGGGCAATACACTGCACCCTTCCTTGGGAACGCTAGATGTCCTCAGCACACCAACAGCTCCAGGGATTCTGTTCTCTCACGTCCTACATGCCATGGAAGTCTGCCTCATTGTCCTCATTTGAGCTGCACTTAGCAACACAATCTGATTCGCCTTTCTTCTAGGAACTCACACTCAAGGACCCCATACCTACAGGAGAAAGGAGGCTTGCGTTCCTACTGCAACCAAAGCACAGTTGTTCCTGTTACACTGCAGTATTTTGAATAGGCTAAGGACCGATAGCCTACTTAGAGTGTTCCAAGGATGAGTGAGTTCGCTACATGCAGAACACTTTGGGAAGAAAAGTTGATTCAGGCAAGGGAACAGGGTGTAGCTAGAGTCTCTTTTGACTTGTTGGAAATCAGATGGGTTTAGACTTCGTGTTCACCGCAAAAGATGACCTGATGGCACAAGCCTTGTTTCCCATATTAAAAGCTCTATTCAGGTTGCCCTGAAGCTACCTAAATACGTCTATTTCTGACTGGCCTCTAGTCACTGTAGTTACACTCAGGACGAAAAGATTTCTCTAACGAAGCACGATGCTTCCATAGCATGGGTGGTAGCTCATCCCGTCAGGCTCTAGAGCTAAAGGGAAACTTGACGTCAGTACTTGCCTCACGCTAAGGCCTGAAGAGCCCTGCTGAAGCGAAAGCGTGTTGCAGTTTACATTAGCTCGTATTCGCAGTTCTGCTTTACTTTAACGTTTCTACGGTTTTCCAGACTCTTTGGACCCTCGTGTGGGCACCCCATTGCCTACCAATACAGTGAGTACCAGCAGGCCGTACTGCCCTTCTAAGAAACATCCAGGCCGTAAGCCTTTCCAAGTCCCTCTATGTGTTCAGAGAGTAGGGCAATACACTGCACCCTTCCTTGGGAAAGCTAGATGTCCTCAGCACACCAACAGATCCAGGGATTCTGTTCTCTCACGTCCTACATGCCATGGAGTCTGCCTCATTGTCCGATTTTGAGCTGCTCTTAGAAACACAATCTGCTTCGCCTTTCTTCCAGGAACTCACACCCAAGGACCCCATACCTACAGTAGAAAGGAGGCTTGCATCCTACTGCAACGAAACCACAGTTTTCCTGTTACACTGCAGGATTATAGAATAGGCTTTAGCCTATTCTAGCCCGATAGCCTACATAGAGCATTTCAAATTTGAGGGAGTTCGCTACATGGAGAACACTTTGTGAAGAAAAGTTGATTCAGGCAAGGGACCAGGGTAGAGCTAGAGTCTCTTTTGACTTGTTAGAAATCAGAAGACTTCAGGCTGATTGTTCACCTGCAAAGAAGACCTGATGGCACAAGCCTTGCTTTCCCATATTAAAAGCTCTTAGTCATGCTGCCCTGAAGCTACCTAAATAACTCTCTTTTTGAGTGGCCTCTAGTCACTGTAGTTAGCCCTCTGGAACAAAAAGGAGTTTTCTCTAAAGAAACACGGTGCTTCCATAGTATGGGTGGGAGCTCATCCTGTCAGGCTCTAGAGCTAAAGGGAAACTTGACGTGAGTACTTGCCTCACGCTAAGGCCTGAAAAGCCCTGCTGAAGCGAAAGCGTGTTGCAGTTTCCATTAGCTAGTATTCGCAGTTCTGCTTTACTTTAACGTTTCTCCGCTTTTCCAGACACTTAGGACCCTCGTGTGGGCACCCCACTGCCTACAAATACAGTGAGTACCAGCAGGTTCCACTGCCCTTCTAAGAAACTTCCAGGCCGTAAGTCTTTCCAAGTCACTCTGCATTCAGAGAGCAGGGCAATACACTGCACCCTTCCTTGGGAACGCTAGATGTCCTCAGCACACCAACAGCTCCAGGGATTCTGTTCTCTCACGTCCTACATGCCATGGAAGTCTGCCTCATTGTCCTCATTTGAGCTGCACTTAGCAACACAATCTGATTCGCCTTTCTTCTAGGAACTCACACTCAAGGACCCCATACCTACAGGAGAAAGGAGGCTTGCGTTCCTACTGCAACCAAAGCACAGTTGTTCCTGTTACACTGCAGTATTTTGAATAGGCTAAGGACCGATAGCCTACTTAGAGTGTTCCAAGGATGAGTGAGTTCGCTACATGCAGAACACTTTGGGAAGAAAAGTTGATTCAGGCAAGGGAACAGGGTGTAGCTAGAGTCTCTTTTGACTTGTTGGAAATCAGATGGGTTTAGACTTCGTGTTCACCGCAAAAGATGACCTGATGGCACAAGCCTTGTTTCCCATATTAAAAGCTCTATTCAGGTTGCCCTGAAGCTACCTAAATACGTCTATTTCTGACTGGCCTCTAGTCACTGTAGTTACACTCAGGACGAAAAGATTTCTCTAACGAAGCACGATGCTTCCATAGCATGGGTGGTAGCTCATCCCGTCAGGCTCTAGAGCTAAAGGGAAACTTGACGTCAGTACTTGCCTCACGCTAAGGCCTGAAGAGCCCTGCTGAAGCGAAAGCGTGTTGCAGTTTACATTAGCTCGTATTCGCACTTCTGCTTTACTTTAACGTTTCTACGGTTTTCCAGACTCTTTGGACCCTCGTGTGGGCACCCCATTGCCTACCAATACAGTGAGTACCAGCAGGCCGTACTGCCCTTCTAAGAAACATCCAGGCCGTAAGCCTTTCCAAGTCCCTCTATGTGTTCAGAGAGTAGGGCAATACACTGCACCCTTCCTTGGGAAAGCTAGATGTCCTCAGCACACCAACAGCTCCAGGGATTCTGTTCTCTCACGTCCTACATGCCATGGAGTCTGCCTCATTGTCCGATTTTGAGCTGCTCTTAGAAACACAATCTGCTTCGCCTTTCTTCCAGGAACTCACACCCAAGGACCCCATACCTACAGTAGAAAGGAGGCTTGCATCCTACTGCAACGAAACCACAGTTTTCCTGTTACACTGCAGGATTATAGAATAGGCTTTAGCCTATTCTAGCCCGATAGCCTACATAGAGCATTTCAAATTTGAGGGAGTTCGCTACATGGAGAACACTTTGTGAAGAAAAGTTGATTCAGGCAAGGGACCAGGGTAGAGCTAGAGTCTCTTTTGACTTGTTAGAAATCAGAAGACTTCAGGCTGATTGTTCACCTGCAAAGAAGACCTGATGGCACAAGCCTTGCTTTCCCATATTAAAAGCTCTTAGTCATGTTGCCCTGAAGCTACCTAAATAACTCTCTTTTTGACTGGCCTCTAGTCACTGTAGTTAGCCCTCTGGAACAAAAAGCAGTTTTCTCTAAAGAAACACGGTGCTTCCATAGTATGGGTGGGAGCTCATCCTGTCAGGCTCTAGAGCTAAAGGGAAACTTGACGTGAGTACTTGCCTCACGCTAAGGCCTGAAAAGCCCTGCTGAAGCGAAAGCGTGTTGCAGTTTCCATTAGCTAGTATTCGCAGTTCTGCTTTACTTTAACGTTTCTCCGCTTTTCCAGACACTTAGGACCCTCGTGTGGGCACCCCACTGCCTACAAATACAGTGAGTACCAGCAGGTTCCACTGCCCTTCTAAGAAACTTCCAGGCCGTAAGTCTTTCCAAGTCACTCTGCATTCAGAGAGCAGGGCAATACACTGCACCCTTCCTTGGGAACGCTAGATGTCCTCAGCACACCAACAGCTCCAGGGATTCTGTTCTCTCACGTCCTACATGCCATGGAAGTCTGCCTCATTGTCCTCATTTGAGCTGCACTTAGCAACACAATCTGATTCGCCTTTCTTCTAGGAACTCACACTCAAGGACCCCATACCTACAGGAGAAAGGAGGCTTGCGTTCCTACTGCAACCAAAGCACAGTTGTTCCTGTTACACTGCAGTATTTTGAATAGGCTAAGGACAGATAGCCTACTTAGAGTGTTCCAAGGATGAGTGAGTTCGCTACATGCAGAACACTTTGGGAAGAAAAGTTGATTCAGGCAAGGGAACAGGGTGTAGCTAGAGTCTCTTTTGACTTGTTGGAAATCAGATGGGTTTAGACTTCGTGTTCACCGCAAAAGATGACCTGATGGCACAAGCCTTGTTTCCCATATTAAAAGCTCTATTCAGGTTGCCCTGAAGCTACCTAAATACGTCTATTTCTGACTGGCCTCTAGTCACTGTAGTTACACTCAGGACGAAAAGATTTCTCTAACGAAGCACGATGCTTCCATAGCATGGGTGGTAGCTCATCCCGTCAGGCTCTAGAGCTAAAGGGAAACTTGACGTCAGTACTTGCCTCACGCTAAGGCCTGAAGAGCCCTGCTGAAGCGAAAGCGTGTTGCAGTTTACATTAGCTCGTATTCGCAGTTCTGCTTTACTTTAACGTTTCTACGGTTTTCCAGACTCTTTGGACCCTCGTGTGGGCACCCCATTGCCTACCAATACAGTGAGTACCAGCAGGCCGTACTGCCCTTCTAAGAAACATCCAGGCCGTAAGCCTTTCCAAGTCCCTCTATGTGTTCAGAGAGTAGGGCAATACACTGCACCCTTCCTTGGGAAAGCTAGATGTCCTCAGCACACCAACAGCTCCAGGGATTCTGTTCTCTCACGTCCTACATGCCATGGAGTCTGCCTCATTGTCCGATTTTGAGCTGCTCTTAGAAACACAATCTGCTTCGCCTTTCTTCCAGGAACTCACACCCAAGGACCCCATACCTACAGTAGAAAGGAGGCTTGCATCCTACTGCAACGAAACCACAGTTTTCCTGTTACACTGCAGGATTATAGAATAGGCTTTAGCCTATTCTAGCCCGATAGCCTACATAGAGCATTTCAAATTTGAGGGAGTTCGCTACATGGAGAACACTTTGTGAAGAAAAGTTGATTCAGGCAAGGGACCAGGGTAGAGCTAGAGTCTCTTTTGACTTGTTAGAAATCAGAAGACTTCAGGCTGATTGTTCACCTGCAAAGAAGACCTGATGGCACAAGCCTTGCTTTCCCATATTAAAAGCTCTTAGTCATGCTGCCCTGAAGCTACCTAAATAACTCTCTTTTTGACTGGCCTCTAGTCACTGTAGTTAGCCCTCTGGAACAAAAAGCAGTTTTCTCTAAAGAAACACGGTGCTTCCATAGTATGGGTGGGAGCTCATCCTGTCAGGCTCTAGAGCTAAAGGGAAACTTGACGTGAGTACTTGCCTCACGCTAAGGCCTGAAAAGCCCTGCTGAAGCGAAAGCGTGTTGCAGTTTCCATTAGCTAGTATTCGCAGTTCTGCTTTACTTTAACGTTTCTCTGCTTTTCCAGACACTTAGGACCCTCGTGTGGGCACCCCACTGCCTACAAATACAGTGAGTACCAGCAGGTTCCACTGCCCTTCTAAGAAACTTCCAGGCCGTAAGTCTTTCCAAGTCACTCTGCATTCAGAGAGCAGGGCAATACACTGCACCCTTCCTTGGGAACGCTAGATGTCCTCAGCACACCAACAGCTCCAGGGATTCTGTTCTCTCACGTCCTACATGCCATGGAAGTCTGCCTCATTGTCCTCATTTGAGCTGCACTTAGCAACACAATCTGATTCGCCTTTCTTCTAGGAACTCACACTCAAGGACCCCATACCTACAGGAGAAAGGAGGCTTGCGTTCCTACTGCAACCAAAGCACAGTTGTTCCTGTTACACTGCAGTATTTTGAATAGGCTAAGGACCGATAGCCTACTTAGAGTGTTCCAAGGATGAGTGAGTTCGCTACATGCAGAACACTTTGGGAAGAAAAGTTGATTCAGGCAAGGGAACAGGGTGTAGCTAGAGTCTCTTTTGACTTGTTGGAAATCAGATGGGTTTAGACTTCGTGTTCACCGCAAAAGATGACCTGATGGCACAAGCCTTGTTTCCCATATTAAAAGCTCTATTCAGGTTGCCCTGAAGCTACCTAAATACGTCTATTTCTGACTGGCCTCTAGTCACTGTAGTTACACTCTGGACGAAAAGGTTTCTCTAACGAAGCACGATGCTTCCATAGCATGGGTGGTAGCTCATCCCGTCAGGCTCTAGAGCTAAAGGGAAACTTGACGTCAGTACTTGCCTCACGCTAAGGCCTGAAGAGCCCTGCTGAAGCGAAAGCGTGTTGCAGTTTCCATTAGCTCGTATTCGCAGTTCTGCTTTACTTTAACGTTTCTACGGTTTTCCAGACTCTTTGGACCCTCGTGTGGGCACCCCATTGCCTACCAATACAGTGAGTACCAGCAGGCCGTACTGCCCTTCTAAGAAACATCCAGGCCGTAAGCCTTTCCAAGTCCCTCTATGTGTTCAGAGAGTAGGGCAATACACTGCACCCTTCCTTGGGAAAGCTAGATGTCCTCAGCACACCAACAGCTCCAGGGATTCTGTTCTCTCACGTCCTACATGCCATGGAGTCTGCCTCATTGTCCGATTTTGAGCTGCTCTTAGAAACACAATCTGCTTCGCCTTTCTTCCAGGAACTCACACCCAAGGACCCCATACCTACAGTAGAAAGGAGGCTTGCATCCTACTGCAACGAAACCACAGTTTTCCTGTTACACTGCAGGATTATAGAATAGGCTTTAGCCTATTCTAGCCCGATAGCCTACATAGAGCATTTCAAATTTGAGGGAGTTCGCTACATGGAGAACACTTTGTGAAGAAAAGTTGATTCAGGCAAGGGACCAGGGTAGAGCTAGAGTCTCTTTTGACTTGTTAGAAATCAGAAGACTTCAGGCTGATTGTTCACCTGCAAAGAAGACCTGATGGCACAAGCCTTGCTTTCCCATATTAAAAGCTCTTAGTCATGCTGCCCTGAAGCTACCTAAATAACTCTCTTTTTGACTGGCCTCTAGTCACTGTAGTTAGCCCTCTGGAACAAAAAGCAGTTTTCTCTAAAGAAACACGGTGCTTCCATAGTATGGGTGGGAGCTCATCCTGTCAGGCTCTAGAGCTAAAGGGAAACTTGACGTGAGTACTTGCCTCACGCTAAGGCCTGAAAAGCCCTGCTGAAGCGAAAGCGTGTTGCAGTTTCCATTAGCTAGTATTCGCAGTTCTGCTTTACTTTAACGTTTCTCCGCTTTTCCAGACACTTAGGACCCTCGTGTGGGCACCCCACTGCCTACAAATACAGTGAGTACCAGCAGGTTCCACTGCCCTTCTAAGAAACTTCCAGGCCGTAAGTCTTTCCAAGTCACTCTGCATTCAGAGAGCAGGGCAATACACTGCACCCTTCCTTGGGAACGCTAGATGTCCTCAGCACACCAACAGCTCCAGGGATTCTGTTCTCTCACGTCCTACATGCCATGGAAGTCTGCCTCATTGTCCTCATTTGAGCTGCACTTAGCAACACAATCTGATTCGCCTTTCTTCTAGGAACTCACACTCAAGGACCCCATACCTACAGGAGAAAGGAGGCTTGCGTTCCTACTGCAACCAAAGCACAGTTGTTCCTGTTACACTGCAGTATTTTGAATAGGCTAAGGACAGATAGCCTACTTAGAGTGTTCCAAGGATGAGTGAGTTCGCTACATGCAGAACACTTTGGGAAGAAAAGTTGATTCAGGCAAGGGAACAGGGTGTAGCTAGAGTCTCTTTTGACTTGTTGGAAATCAGATGGGTTTAGACTTCGTGTTCACCGCAAAAGATGACCTGATGGCACAAGCCTTGTTTCCCATATTAAAAGCTCTATTCAGGTTGCCCTGAAGCTACCTAAATACGTCTATTTCTGACTGGCCTCTAGTCACTGTAGTTACACTCAGGACGAAAAGATTTCTCTAACGAAGCACGATGCTTCCATAGCATGGGTGGTAGCTCATCCCGTCAGGCTCTAGAGCTAAAGGGAAACTTGACGTCAGTACTTGCCTCACGCTAAGGCCTGAAGAGCCCTGCTGAAGCGAAAGCGTGTTGCAGTTTACATTAGCTCGTATTCGCAGTTCTGCTTTACTTTAACGTTTCTACGGTTTTCCAGACTCTTTGGACCCTCGTGTGGGCACCCCATTGCCTACCAATACAGTGAGTACCAGCAGGCCGTACTGCCCTTCTAAGAAACATCCAGGCCGTAAGCCTTTCCAAGTCCCTCTATGTGTTCAGAGAGTAGGGCAATACACTGCACCCTTCCTTGGGAAAGCTAGATGTCCTCAGCACACCAACAGCTCCAGGGATTCTGTTCTCTCACGTCCTACATGCCATGGAGTCTGCCTCATTGTCCGATTTTGAGCTGCTCTTAGAAACACAATCTGCTTCGCCTTTCTTCCAGGAACTCACACCCAAGGACCCCATACCTACAGTAGAAAGGAGGCTTGCATCCTACTGCAACGAAACCACAGTTTTCCTGTTACACTGCAGGATTATAGAATAGGCTTTAGCCTATTCTAGCCCGATAGCCTACATAGAGCATTTCAAATTTGAGGGAGTTCGCTACATGGAGAACACTTTGTGAAGAAAAGTTGATTCAGGCAAGGGACCAGGGTAGAGCTAGAGTCTCTTTTGACTTGTTAGAAATCAGAAGACTTCAGGCTGATTGTTCACCTGCAAAGAAGACCTGATGGCACAAGCCTTGCTTTCCCATATTAAAAGCTCTTAGTCATGCTGCCCTGAAGCTACCTAAATAACTCTCTTTTTGACTGGCCTCTAGTCACTGTAGTTAGCCCTCTGGAACAAAAAGCAGTTTTCTCTAAAGAAACACGGTGCTTCCATAGTATGGGTGGGAGCTCATCCTGTCAGGCTCTAGAGCTAAAGGGAAACTTGACGTGAGTACTTGCCTCACGCTAAGGCCTGAAAAGCCCTGCTGAAGCGAAAGCGTGTTGCAGTTTCCATTAGCTAGTATTCGCAGTTCTGCTTTACTTTAACGTTTCTCCGCTTTTCCAGACACTTAGGACCCTCGTGTGGGCACCCCACTGCCTACAAATACAGTGAGTACCAGCAGGTTCCACTGCCCTTCTAAGAAACTTCCAGGCCGTAAGTCTTTCCAAGTCACTCTGCATTCAGAGAGCAGGGCAATACACTGCACCCTTCCTTGGGAACGCTAGATGTCCTCAGCACACCAACAGCTCCAGGGATTCTGTTCTCTCACGTCCTACATGCCATGGAAGTCTGCCTCATTGTCCTCATTTGAGCTGCACTTAGCAACACAATCTGATTCGCCTTTCTTCTAGGAACTCACACTCAAGGACCCCATACCTACAGGAGAAAGGAGGCTTGCGTTCCTACTGCAACCAAAGCACAGTTGTTCCTGTTACACTGCAGTATTTTGAATAGGCTAAGGACCGATAGCCTACTTAGAGTGTTCCAAGGATGAGTGAGTTCGCTACATGCAGAACACTTTGGGAAGAAAAGTTGATTCAGGCAAGGGAACAGGGTGTAGCTAGAGTCTCTTTTGACTTGTTGGAAATCAGATGGGTTTAGACTTCGTGTTCACCGCAAAAGATGACCTGATGGCACAAGCCTTGTTTCCCATATTAAAAGCTCTATTCAGGTTGCCCTGAAGCTACCTAAATACGTCTATTTCTGACTGGCCTCTAGTCACTGTAGTTACACTCAGGACGAAAAGATTTCTCTAACGAAGCACGATGCTTCCATAGCATGGGTGGTAGCTCATCCCGTCAGGCTCTAGAGCTAAAGGGAAACTTGACGTCAGTACTTGCCTCACGCTAAGGCCTGAAGAGCCCTGCTGAAGCGAAAGCGTGTTGCAGTTTACATTAGCTCGTATTCGCAGTTCTGCTTTACTTTAACGTTTCTACGGTTTTCCAGACTCTTTGGACCCTCGTGTGGGCACCCCATTGCCTACCAATACAGTGAGTACCAGCAGGCCGTACTGCCCTTCTAAGAAACATCCAGGCCGTAAGCCTTTCCAAGTCACTCTATGTGTTCAGAGAGTAGGGCAATACACTGCACCCTTCCTTGGGAAAGCTAGATGTCCTCAGCACACCAACAGCTCCAGGGATTCTGTTCTCTCACGTCCTACATGCCATGGAGTCTGCCTCATTGTCCGATTTTGAGCTGCTCTTAGAAACACAATCTGCTTCGCCTTTCTTCCAGGAACTCACACCCAAGGACCCCATACCTACAGTAGAAAGGAGGCTTGCATCCTACTGCAACGAAACCACAGTTTTCCTGTTACACTGCAGGATTATAGAATAGGCTTTAGCCTATTCTAGCCCGATAGCCTACATAGAGCATTTCAAATTTGAGGGAGTTCGCTACATGGAGAACACTTTGTGAAGAAAAGTTGATTCAGGCAAGGGACCAGGGTAGAGCTAGAGTCTCTTTTGACTTGTTAGAAATCAGAAGACTTCAGGCTGATTGTTCACCTGCAAAGAAGACCTGATGGCACAAGCCTTGCTTTCCCATATTAAAAGCTCTTAGTCATGCTGCCCTGAAGCTACCTAAATAACTCTCTTTTTGACTGGCCTCTAGTCACTGTAGTTAGCCCTCTGGAACAAAAAGGAGTTTTCTCTAAAGAAACACGGTGCTTCCATAGTATGGGTGGGAGCTCATCCTGTCAGGCTCTAGAGCTAAAGGGAAACTTGACGTGAGTACTTGCCTCACGCTAAGGCCTGAAAAGCCCTGCTGAAGCGAAAGCGTGTTGCAGTTTCCATTAGCTAGTATTCGCAGTTCTGCTTTACTTTAACGTTTCTCCGCTTTTCCAGACACTTAGGACCCTCGTGTGGGCACCCCACTGCCTACAAATACAGTGAGTACCAGCAGGTTCCACTGCCCTTCTAAGAAACTTCCAGGCCGTAAGTCTTTCCAAGTCACTCTGCATTCAGAGAGCAGGGCAATACACTGCACCCTTCCTTGGGAACGCTAGATGTCCTCAGCACACCAACAGCTCCAGGGATTCTGTTCTCTCACGTCCTACATGCCATGGAAGTCTGCCTCATTGTCCTCATTTGAGCTGCACTTAGCAACACAATCTGATTCGCCTTTCTTCTAGGAACTCACACTCAAGGACCCCATACCTACAGGAGAAAGGAGGCTTGCGTTCCTACTGCAACCAAAGCACAGTTGTTCCTGTTACACTGCAGTATTTTGAATAGGCTAAGGACCGATAGCCTACTTAGAGTGTTCCAAGGATGAGTGAGTTCGCTACATGCAGAACACTTTGGGAAGAAAAGTTGATTCAGGCAAGGGAACAGGGTGTAGCTAGAGTCTCTTTTGACTTGTTGGAAATCAGATGGGTTTAGACTTCGTGTTCACCGCAAAAGATGACCTGATGGCACAAGCCTTGTTTCCCATATTAAAAGCTCTATTCAGGTTGCCCTGAAGCTACCTAAATACGTCTATTTCTGACTGGCCTCTAGTCACTGTAGTTACACTCAGGACGAAAAGATTTCTCTAACGAAGCACGATGCTTCCATAGCATGGGTGGTAGCTCATCCCGTCAGGCTCTAGAGCTAAAGGGAAACTTGACGTCAGTACTTGCCTCACGCTAAGGCCTGAAGAGCCCTGCTGAAGCGAAAGCGTGTTGCAGTTTACATTAGCTCGTATTCGCAGTTCTGCTTTACTTTAACGTTTCTACGGTTTTCCAGACTCTTTGGACCCTCGTGTGGGCACCCCATTGCCTACCAATACAGTGAGTACCAGCAGGCCGTACTGCCCTTCTAAGAAACATCCAGGCCGTAAGCCTTTCCAAGTCCCTCTATGTGTTCAGAGAGTAGGGCAATACACTGCACCCTTCCTTGGGAAAGCTAGATGTCCTCAGCACACCAACAGCTCCAGGGATTCTGTTCTCTCACGTCCTACATGCCATGGAGTCTGCCTCATTGTCCGATTTTGAGCTGCTCTTAGAAACACAATCTGCTTCGCCTTTCTTCCAGGAACTCACACCCAAGGACCCCATACCTACAGTAGAAAGGAGGCTTGCATCCTACTGCAACGAAACCACAGTTTTCCTGTTACACTGCAGGATTATAGAATAGGCTTTAGCCTATTCTAGCCCGATAGCCTACATAGAGCATTTCAAATTTGAGGGAGTTCGCTACATGGAGAACACTTTGTGAAGAAAAGTTGATTCAGGCAAGGGACCAGGGTAGAGCTAGAGTCTCTTTTGACTTGTTAGAAATCAGAAGACTTCAGGCTGATTGTTCACCTGCAAAGAAGACCTGATGGCACAAGCCTTGCTTTCCCATATTAAAAGCTCTTAGTCATGCTGCCCTGAAGCTACCTAAATAACTCTCTTTTTGACTGGCCTCTAGTCACTGTAGTTAGCCCTCTGGAACAAAAAGCAGTTTTCTCTAAAGAAACACGGTGCTTCCATAGTATGGGTGGGAGCTCATCCTGTCAGGCTCTAGAGCTAAAGGGAAACTTGACGTGAGTACTTGCCTCACGCTAAGGCCTGAAAAGCCCTGCTGAAGCGAAAGCGTGTTGCAGTTTCCATTAGCTAGTATTCGCAGTTCTGCTTTACTTTAACGTTTCTCCGCTTTTCCAGACACTTAGGACCCTCGTGTGGGCACCCCACTGCCTACAAATACAGTGAGTACCAGCAGGTTCCACTGCCCTTCTAAGAAACTTCCAGGCCGTAAGTCTTTCCAAGTCACTCTGCATTCAGAGAGCAGGGCAATACACTGCACCCTTCCTTGGGAACGCTAGATGTCCTCAGCACACCAACAGCTCCAGGGATTCTGTTCTCTCACGTCCTACATGCCATGGAAGTCTGCCTCATTGTCCTCATTTGAGCTGCACTTAGCAACACAATCTGATTCGCCTTTCTTCTAGGAACTCACACTCAAGGACCCCATACCTACAGGAGAAAGGAGGCTTGCGTTCCTACTGCAACCAAAGCACAGTTGTTCCTGTTACACTGCAGTATTTTGAATAGGCTAAGGACAGATAGCCTACTTAGAGTGTTCCAAGGATGAGTGAGTTCGCTACATGCAGAACACTTTGGGAAGAAAAGTTGATTCAGGCAAGGGAACAGGGTGTAGCTAGAGTCTCTTTTGACTTGTTGGAAATCAGATGGGTTTAGACTTCGTGTTCACCGCAAAAGATGACCTGATGGCACAAGCCTTGTTTCCCATATTAAAAGCTCTATTCAGGTTGCCCTGAAGCTACCTAAATACGTCTATTTCTGACTGGCCTCTAGTCACTGTAGTTACACTCAGGACGAAAAGATTTCTCTAACGAAGCACGATGCTTCCATAGCATGGGTGGTAGCTCATCCCGTCAGGCTCTAGAGCTAAAGGGAAACTTGACGTCAGTACTTGCCTCACGCTAAGGCCTGAAGAGCCCTGCTGAAGCGAAAGCGTGTTGCAGTTTACATTAGCTCGTATTCGCAGTTCTGCTTTACTTTAACGTTTCTACGGTTTTCCAGACTCTTTGGACCCTCGTGTGGGCACCCCACTGCCTACAAATACAGTGAGTACCAGCAGGTTCCACTGCCCTTCTAAGAAACTTCCAGGCCGTAAGTCTTTCCAAGTCACTCTGCATTCAGAGAGCAGGGCAATACACTGCACCCTTCCTTGGGAACGCTAGATGTCCTCAGCACACCAACAGCTCCAGGGATTCTGTTCTCTCTCGTCCTACATGCCATGGAAGTCTGCCTCATTGTCCTCATTTGAGCTGCACTTAGCAACACAATCTGATTCGCCTTTCTTCTAGGAACTCACACTCAAGGACCCCATACCTACAGGAGAAAGGAGGCTTGCGTTCCTACTGCAACCAAAGCACAGTTGTTCCTGTTACACTGCAGTATTTTGAATAGGCTAAGGACCGATAGCCTACTTAGAGTGTTCCAAGGATGAGTGAGTTCGCTACATGCAGAACACTTTGGGAAGAAAAGTTGATTCAGGCAAGGGAACAGGGTGTAGCTAGAGTCTCTTTTGACTTGTTGGAAATCAGATGGGTTTAGACTTCGTGTTCACCGCAAAAGATGACCTGATGGCACAAGCCTTGTTTCCCATATTAAAAGCTCTATTCAGGTTGCCCTGAAGCTACCTAAATACGTCTATTTCTGACTGGCCTCTAGTCACTGTAGTTACACTCTGGACGAAAAGGTTTCTCTAACGAAGCACGATGCTTCCATAGCATGGGTGGTAGCTCATCCCGTCAGGCTCTAGAGCTAAAGGGAAACTTGACGTCAGTACTTGCCTCACGCTAAGGCCTGAAGAGCCCTGCTGAAGCGAAAGCGTGTTGCAGTTTCCATTAGCTCGTATTCGCAGTTCTGCTTTACTTTAACGTTTCTACGGTTTTCCAGACTCTTTGGACCCTCGTGTGGGCACCCCATTGCCTACCAATACAGTGAGTACCAGCAGGCCGTACTGCCCTTCTAAGAAACATCCAGGCCGTAAGCCTTTCCAAGTCCCTCTATGTGTTCAGAGAGTAGGGCAATACACTGCACCCTTCCTTGGGAAAGCTAGATGTCCTCAGCACACCAACAGCTCCAGGGATTCTGTTCTCTCACGTCCTACATGCCATGGAGTCTGCCTCATTGTCCGATTTTGAGCTGCTCTTAGAAACACAATCTGCTTCGCCTTTCTTCCAGGAACTCACACCCAAGGACCCCATACCTACAGTAGAAAGGAGGCTTGCATCCTACTGCAACGAAACCACAGTTTTCCTGTTACACTGCAGGATTATAGAATAGGCTTTAGCCTATTCTAGCCCGATAGCCTACATAGAGCATTTCAAATTTGAGGGAGTTCGCTATATGTAGAACACTTTGTGAAGAAAAGTTGATTCAGGCAAGGGACCAGGGTAGAGCTAGAGTCTCTTTTGACTTGTTAGAAATCAGAAGACTTCAGGCTGATTGTTCACCTGCAAAGAAGACCTGATGGCACAAGCCTTGCTTTCCCATATTAAAAGCTCTTAGTCATGCTGCCCTGAAGCTACCTAAATAACTCTCTTTTTGACTGGCCTCTAGGCACTGTAGTTAGCCCTCTGGAACAAAAAGCAGTTTTCTCTAAAGAAACACGGTGCTTCCATAGTATGGGTGGGAGCTCATCCTGTCAGGCTCTAGAGCTAAAGGGAAACTTGACGTGAGTACCTGCCTCACGCTAAGGCCTGAAAAGCCCTGCTGAAGCGAAAGCGTGTTGCAGTTTCCATTAGCTAGTATTCGCAGTTCTGCTTTACTTTAACGTTTCTCCGCTTTTCCAGACACTTAGGACCCTCGTGTGGGCACCCCACTGCCTACAAATACAGTGAGTACCAGCAGGTTCCACTGCCCTTCTAAGAAACTTCCAGGCCGTAAGTCTTTCCAAGTCACTCTGCATTCAGAGAGCAGGGCAATACACTGCACCCTTCCTTGGGAAAGCTAGATGTCCTCAGCACACCAACAGCTCCAGGGATTCTGTTCTCTCATGTCCTACATGCCATGGAAGTCTGCCTCATTGTCCTCATTTGAGCTGCACTTAGCAACACAATCTGATTCGCCTTTCTTCTAGGAACTCACACTCAAGGACCCCATACCTACAGGAGAAAGGAGGCTTGCATTCCTTCTGCAACCAAAGCACAGTTGTTCCTGTTACCCTGCAGGATTTTAGAATAGCCTAAGGACCGATAGCCTACATAGAGCATTTCAAATTTGAGGCAGTTCGCTACATGTAGAACACTTTGTGAAGAAAAGTTGATTCAGGCAAGGGACAAGGGTAGAGCTAGAGTCTCTTTTGACTTGTTGGAAATCAGAAGGGTTTAGACTTCGTGTTCACCGCAAAAGATGACCTGATGGCACAAGCCTTGTTTCCCATATTAAAAGCTCTATTCAGGCTGCCCTGAAGCTACCTAAATACGTCTATTTCTGACTGGCCTCTAGTCACTGTAGTTACACTCAGGACGAAAAGATTTCTCTAACGAAGCACGATGCTTCCATAGCATGGGTGGTAGCTCATCCCGTCAGGCTCTAGAGCTAAAGGGAAACTTGACGTCAGTACTTGCCTCACGCTAAGGCCTGAAGAGCCCTGCTGAAGCGAAAGCGTGTTGCAGTTTACATTAGCTCGTATTCGCAGTTCTGCTTTACTTTAACGTTTCTACGGTTTTCCAGACTCTTTGGACCCTCGTGTGGGCACCCCATTGCCTACCAATACAGTGAGTACCAGCAGGCCGTACTGCCCTTCTAAGAAACATCCAGGCCGTAAGCCTTTCCAAGTCACTCTATGTGTTCAGAGAGTAGGGCAATACACTGCACCCTTCCTTGGGAAAGCTAGATGTCCTCAGCACACCAACAGCTCCAGGGATTCTGTTCTCTCACGTCCTACATGCCATGGAGTCTGCCTCATTGTCCGATTTTGAGCTGCTCTTAGAAACACAATCTGCTTCGCCTTTCTTCCAGGAACTCACACCCAAGGACCCCATACCTACAGTAGAAAGGAGGCTTGCATCCTACTGCAACGAAACCACAGTTTTCCTGTTACACTGCAGGATTATAGAATAGGCTTTAGCCTATTCTAGCCCGATAGCCTACATAGAGCATTTCAAATTTGAGGGAGTTCGCTACATGGAGAACACTTTGTGAAGAAAAGTTGATTCAGGCAAGGGACCAGGGTAGAGCTAGAGTCTCTTTTGACTTGTTAGAAATCAGAAGACTTCAGGCTGATTGTTCACCTGCAAAGAAGACCTGATGGCACAAGCCTTGCTTTCCCATATTAAAAGCTCTTAGTCATGCTGCCCTGAAGCTACCTAAATAACTCTCTTTTTGACTGGCCTCTAGTCACTGTAGTTAGCCCTCTGGAACAAAAAGCAGTTTTCTCTAAAGAAACACGGTGCTTCCATAGTATGGGTGGGAGCTCATCCTGTCAGGCTCTAGAGCTAAAGGGAAACTTGACGTGAGTACTTGCCTCACGCTAAGGCCTGAAAAGCCCTGCTGAAGCGAAAGCGTGTTGCAGTTTCCATTAGCTAGTATTCGCAGTTCTGCTTTACTTTAACGTTTCTCCGCTTTTCCAGACACTTAGGACCCTCGTGTGGGCACCCCACTGCCTACAAATACAGTGAGTACCAGCAGGTTCCACTGCCCTTCTAAGAAACTTCCAGGCCGTAAGTCTTTCCAAGTCACTCTGCATTCAGAGAGCAGGGCAATACACTGCACCCTTCCTTGGGAACGCTAGATGTCCTCAGCACACCAACAGCTCCAGGGATTCTGTTCTCTCACGTCCTACATGCCATGGAAGTCTGCCTCATTGTCCTCATTTGAGCTGCACTTAGCAACACAATCTGCTTCACCTCTGTTCTAGGAACTCACACCCAAGGACCCCATACCTACAGTAGAAACGAGGCTTGCATTCCTACTGCAACGAAAACACTGTTTCCTGTTACACTGCAGGATTTTGAATAGGCTAAGGACCGATAGCCTACTCAAAGGGTTCCAAGGATGAGTGAGTTCGCTACATGCAGAACACTTTGGGAAGTAATGTTGATTCAGGCAAGGGAACAGGGTGTAGCTAGAGTCTCTTTTGACTTATTGGAAATCAGAAGGGTTTAGACTTCGTGTTCACCGCAAAAGATGACCTGATGGCACAAGCCTTGTTTCCCATATTAAAAGCTCTATTCAGGCTGCCCTGAAGCTACCTAAATACGTCTATTTCTGACTGGCCTCTAGTCACTGTAGTTACACTCTGGACGAAAAGGTTTCTCTAACGAAGCACGATGCTTCCATAGCATGGGTGGTAGCTCATCCCGTCAGGCTCTAGAGCTAAAGGGAAACTTGACGTCAGTACTTGCCTCACGCTAAGGCCTGAAGAGCCCTGCTGAAGCGAAAGCGTGTTGCAGTTTCCATTAGCTCGTATTCGCAGTTCTGCTTTACTTTAACGTTTCTACGGTTTTCCAGACTCTTTGGACCCTCGTGTGGGCACCCCATTGCCTACCAATACAGTGAGTACCAGCAGGCCGTACTGCCCTTCTAAGAAACATCCAGGCCGTAAGCCTTTCCAAGTCACTCTATGTGTTCAGAGAGTAGGGCAATACACTGCACCCTTCCTTGGGAAAGCTAGATGTCCTCAGCACACCAACAGCTCCAGGGATTCTGTTCTCTCACGTCCTACATGCCATGGAGTCTGCCTCATTGTCCGATTTTGAGCTGCTCTTAGAAACACAATCTGCTTCGCCTTTCTTCCAGGAACTCACACCCAAGGACCCCATACCTACAGTAGAAAGGAGGCTTGCATCCTACTGCAACGAAACCACAGTTTTCCTGTTACACTGCAGGATTATAGAATAGGCTTTAGCCTATTCTAGCCCGATAGCCTACATAGAGCATTTCAAATTTGAGGGAGTTCGCTACATGGAGAACACTTTGTGAAGAAAAGTTGATTCAGGCAAGGGACCAGGGTAGAGCTAGAGTCTCTTTTGACTTGTTAGAAATCAGAAGACTTCAGGCTGATTGTTCACCTGCAAAGAAGACCTGATGGCACAAGCCTTGCTTTCCCATATTAAAAGCTCTTAGTCATGCTGCCCTGAAGCTACCTAAATAACTCTCTTTTTGACTGGCCTCTAGTCACTGTAGTTAGCCCTCTGGAACAAAAAGCAGTTTTCTCTAAAGAAACACGGTGCTTCCATAGTATGGGTGGGAGCTCATCCTGTCAGGCTCTAGAGCTAAAGGGAAACTTGACGTGAGTACTTGCCTCACGCTAAGGCCTGAAAAGCCCTGCTGAAGCGAAAGCGTGTTGCAGTTTCCATTAGCTAGTATTCGCAGTTCTGCTTTACTTTAACGTTTCTCCGCTTTTCCAGACACTTAGGACCCTCGTGTGGGCACCCCACTGCCTACAAATACAGTGAGTACCAGCAGGTTCCACTGCCCTTCTAAGAAACTTCCAGGCCGTAAGTCTTTCCAAGTCACTCTGCATTCAGAGAGCAGGGCAATACACTGCACCCTTCCTTGGGAACGCTAGATGTCCTCAGCACACCAACAGCTCCAGGGATTCTGTTCTCTCACGTCCTACATGCCATGGAAGTCTGCCTCATTGTCCTCATTTGAGCTGCACTTAGCAACACAATCTGATTCGCCTTTCTTCTAGGAACTCACACTCAAGGACCCCATACCTACAGGAGAAAGGAGGCTTGCGTTCCTACTGCAACCAAAGCACAGTTGTTCCTGTTACACTGCAGTATTTTGAATAGGCTAAGGACCGATAGCCTACTTAGAGTGTTCCAAGGATGAGTGAGTTCGCTACATGCAGAACACTTTGGGAAGAAAAGTTGATTCAGGCAAGGGAACAGGGTGTAGCTAGAGTCTCTTTTGACTTGTTGGAAATCAGATGGGTTTAGACTTCGTGTTCACCGCAAAAGATGACCTGATGGCACAAGCCTTGTTTCCCATATTAAAAGCTCTATTCAGGTTGCCCTGAAGCTACCTAAATACGTCTATTTCTGACTGGCCTCTAGTCACTGTAGTTACACTCTGGACGAAAAGGTTTCTCTAACGAAGCACGATGCTTCCATAGCATGGGTGGTAGCTCATCCCGTCAGGCTCTAGAGCTAAAGGGAAACTTGACGTCAGTACTTGCCTCACGCTAAGGCCTGAAGAGCCCTGCTGAAGCGAAAGCGTGTTGCAGTTTCCATTAGCTCGTATTCGCAGTTCTGCTTTACTTTAACGTTTCTACGGTTTTCCAGACTCTTTGGACCCTCGTGTGGGCACCCCATTGCCTACCAATACAGTGAGTACCAGCAGGCCGTACTGCCCTTCTAAGAAACATCCAGGCCGTAAGCCTTTCCAAGTCACTCTATGTGTTCAGAGAGTAGGGCAATACACTGCACCCTTCCTTGGGAAAGCTAGATGTCCTCAGCACACCAACAGCTCCAGGGATTCTGTTCTCTCACGTCCTACATGCCATGGAGTCTGCCTCATTGTCCGATTTTGAGCTGCTCTTAGAAACACAATCTGCTTCGCCTTTCTTCCAGGAACTCACACCCAAGGACCCCATACCTACAGTAGAAAGGAGGCTTGCATCCTACTGCAACGAAACCACAGTTTTCCTGTTACACTGCAGGATTATAGAATAGGCTTTAGCCTATTCTAGCCCGATAGCCTACATAGAGCATTTCAAATTTGAGGGAGTTCGCTACATGGAGAACACTTTGTGAAGAAAAGTTGATTCAGGCAAGGGACCAGGGTAGAGCTAGAGTCTCTTTTGACTTGTTAGAAATCAGAAGACTTCAGGCTGATTGTTCACCTGCAAAGAAGACCTGATGGCACAAGCCTTGCTTTCCCATATTAAAAGCTCTTAGTCATGCTGCCCTGAAGCTACCTAAATAACTCTCTTTTTGACTGGCCTCTAGTCACTGTAGTTAGCCCTCTGGAACAAAAAGCAGTTTTCTCTAAAGAAACACGGTGCTTCCATAGTATGGGTGGGAGCTCATCCTGTCAGGCTCTAGAGCTAAAGGGAAACTTGACGTGAGTACTTGCCTCACGCTAAGGCCTGAAAAGCCCTGCTGAAGCGAAAGCGTGTTGCAGTTTCCATTAGCTAGTATTCGCAGTTCTGCTTTACTTTAACGTTTCTCCGCTTTTCCAGACACTTAGGACCCTCGTGTGGGCACCCCACTGCCTACAAATACAGTGAGTACCAGCAGGTTCCACTGCCCTTCTAAGAAACTTCCAGGCCGTAAGTCTTTCCAAGTCACTCTGCATTCAGAGAGCAGGGCAATACACTGCACCCTTCCTTGGGAACGCTAGATGTCCTCAGCACACCAACAGCTCCAGGGATTCTGTTCTCTCACATCCTACATGCCATGGAAGTCTGCCTCATTGTCCTCATTTGAGCTGCACTTAGCAACACAATCTGATTCGCCTTTCTTCTAGGAACTCACACTCAAGGACCCCATACCTACAGGAGAAAGGAGGCTTGCGTTCCTACTGCAACCAAAGCACAGTTGTTCCTGTTACACTGCAGTATTTTGAATAGGCTAAGGACCGATAGCCTACTTAGAGTGTTCCAAGGATGAGTGAGTTCGCTACATGCAGAACACTTTGGGAAGAAAAGTTGATTCAGGCAAGGGAACAGGGTGTAGCTAGAGTCTCTTTTGACTTGTTGGAAATCAGATGGGTTTAGACTTCGTGTTCACCGCAAAAGATGACCTGATGGCACAAGCCTTGTTTCCCATATTAAAAGCTCTATTCAGGCTGCCCTGAAGCTACCTAAATACGTCTATTTCTGACTGGCCTCTAGTCACTGTAGTTACACTCAGGACGAAAAGATTTCTCTAACGAAGCACGATGCTTCCATAGCATGGGTGGTAGTTCATCCCGTCAGGCTCTAGAGCTAAAGGGAAACTTGACGTCAGTACTTGCCTCACGCTAAGGCCTGAAGAGCCCTGCTGAAGCGAAAGCGTGTTGCAGTTTACATTAGCTCGTATTCGCAGTTCTGCTTTACTTTAACGTTTCTACGGTTTTCCAGACTCTTTGGACCCTCTTGTGGGCACCCCATTGCCTACCAATACAGTGAGTACCAGCAGGCCGTACTGCCCTTCTAAGAAACATCCAGGCCGTAAGCCTTTCCAACTCCCTCTATGTGTTCAGAGAGTAGGGCAATACACTGCACCCTTCCTTGGGAAAGCTAGATGTCCTCAGCACACCAACAGCTCCAGGGATTCTGTTCTCTCACGTCCTACATGCCATGGAGTCTGCCTCATTGTCCGATTTTGAGCTGCTCTTAGAAACACAATCTGCTTCGCCTTTCTTCCAGGAACTCACACCCAAGGACCCCATACCTACAGTAGAAAGGAGGCTTGCATCCTACTGCAACGAAACCACAGTTTTCCTGTTACACTGCAGGATTATAGAATAGGCTTTAGCCTATTCTAGCCCGATAGCCTACATAGAGCATTTCAAATTTGAGGGAGTTCGCTACATGGAGAACACTTTGTGAAGAAAAGTTGATTCAGGCAAGGGACCAGGGTAGAGCTAGAGTCTCTTTTGACTTGTTAGAAATCAGAAGACTTCAGGCTGATTGTTCACCTGCAAAGAAGACCTGATGGCACAAGCCTTGCTTTCCCATATTAAAAGCTCTTAGTCATGCTGCCCTGAAGCTACCTAAATAACTCTCTTTTTGACTGGCCTCTAGTCACTGTAGTTAGCCCTCTGGAACAAAAAGCAGTTTTCTCTAAAGAAACACGGTGCTTCCATAGTATGGGTGGGAGCTCATCCTGTCAGGCTCTAGAGCTAAAGGGAAACTTGACGTGAGTACTTGCCTCACGCTAAGGCCTGAAAAGCCCTGCTGAAGCGAAAGCGTGTTGCAGTTTCCATTAGCTAGTATTCGCAGTTCTGCTTTACTTTAACGTTTCTCCGCTTTTCCAGACACTTAGGACCCTCGTGTGGGCACCCCACTGCCTACAAATACAGTGAGTACCAGCAGGTTCCACTGCCCTTCTAAGAAACTTCCAGGCCGTAAGTCTTTCCAAGTCACTCTGCATTCAGAGAGCAGGGCAATACACTGCACCCTTCCTTGGGAACGCTAGATGTCCTCAGCACACCAACAGCTCCAGGGATTCTGTTCTCTCACGTCCTACATGCCATGGAAGTCTGCCTCATTGTCCTCATTTGAGCTGCACTTAGCAACACAATCTGCTTCACCTCTGTTCTAGGAACTCACACCCAAGGACCCCATACCTACAGTAGAAACGAGGCTTGCATTCCTACTGCAACGAAACCACTGTTTCCTGTTACACTGCAGGATTTTGAATAGGCTAAGGACCGATAGCCTACTCAAAGGGTTCCAAGGATGAGTGAGTTCGCTACATGCAGAACACTTTGGGAAGTAATGTTGATTCAGGCAAGGGAACAGGGTGTAGCTAGAGTCTCTTTTGACTTATTGGAAATCAGAAGGGTTTAGACTTCGTGTTCACCGCAAAAGATGACCTGATGGCACAAGCCTTGTTTCCCATATTAAAAGCTCTATTCAGGCTGCCCTGAAGCTACCTAAATACGTCTATTTCTGACTGGCCTCTAGTCACTGTAGTTACACTCTGGACGAAAAGGTTTCTCTAACGAAGCACGATGCTTCCATAGCATGGGTGGTAGCTCATCCCGTCAGGCTCTAGAGCTAAAGGGAAACTTGACGTCAGTACTTGCCTCACGCTAAGGCCTGAAGAGCCCTGCTGAAGCGAAAGCGTGTTGCAGTTTACATTAGCTCGTATTCGCAGTTCTGCTTTACTTTAACGTTTCTACGGTTTTCCAGACTCTTTGGACCCTCGTGTGGGCACCCCATTGCCTACCAATACAGTGAGTACCAGCAGGCCGTACTGCCCTTCTAAGAAACATCCAGGCCGTAAGCCTTTCCAAGTCACTCTATGTGTTCAGAGAGTAGGGCAATACACTGCACCCTTCCTTGGGAAAGCTAGATGTCCTCAGCACACCAACAGCTCCAGGGATTCTGTTCTCTCACGTCCTACATGCCATGGAGTCTGCCTCATTGTCCGATTTTGAGCTGCTCTTAGAAACACAATCTGCTTCGCCTTTCTTCCAGGAACTCACACCCAAGGACCCCATACCTACAGTAGAAAGGAGGCTTGCATCCTACTGCAACGAAACCACAGTTTTCCTGTTACACTGCAGGATTATAGAATAGGCTTTAGCCTATTCTAGCCCGATAGCCTACATAGAGCATTTCAAATTTGAGGGAGTTCGCTACATGGAGAACACTTTGTGAAGAAAAGTTGATTCAGGCAAGGGACCAGGGTAGAGCTAGAGTCTCTTTTGACTTGTTAGAAATCAGAAGACTTCAGGCTGATTGTTCACCTGCAAAGAAGACCTGATGGCACAAGCCTTGCTTTCCCATATTAAAAGCTCTTAGTCATGCTGCCCTGAAGCTACCTAAATAACTCTCTTTTTGACTGGCCTCTAGTCACTGTAGTTAGCCCTCTGGAACAAAAAGCAGTTTTCTCTAAAGAAACACGGTGCTTCCATAGTATGGGTGGGAGCTCATCCTGTCAGGCTCTAGAGCTAAAGGGAAACTTGACGTGAGTACTTGCCTCACGCTAAGGCCTGAAAAGCCCTGCTGAAGCGAAAGCGTGTTGCAGTTTCCATTAGCTAGTATTCGCAGTTCTGCTTTACTTTAACGTTTCTCCGCTTTTCCAGACACTTAGGACCCTCGTGTGGGCACCCCACTGCCTACAAATACAGTGAGTACCAGCAGGTTCCACTGCCCTTCTAAGAAACTTCCAGGCCGTAAGTCTTTCCAAGTCACTCTGCATTCAGAGAGCAGGGCAATACACTGCACCCTTCCTTGGGAACGCTAGATGTCCTCAGCACACCAACAGCTCCAGGGATTCTGTTCTCTCACGTCCTACATGCCATGGAAGTCTGCCTCATTGTCCTCATTTGAGCTGCACTTAGCAACACAATCTGATTCGCCTTTCTTCTAGGAACTCACACTCAAGGACCCCATACCTACAGGAGAAAGGAGGCTTGCGTTCCTACTGCAACCAAAGCACAGTTGTTCCTGTTACACTGCAGTATTTTGAATAGGCTAAGGACCGATAGCCTACTTAGAGTGTTCCAAGGATGAGTGAGTTCGCTACATGCAGAACACTTTGGGAAGAAAAGTTGATTCAGGCAAGGGAACAGGGTGTAGCTAGAGTCTCTTTTGACTTGTTGGAAATCAGATGGGTTTAGACTTCGTGTTCACCGCAAAAGATGACCTGATGGCACAAGCCTTGTTTCCCATATTAAAAGCTCTATTCAGGTTGCCCTGAAGCTACCTAAATACGTCTATTTCTGACTGGCCTCTAGTCACTGTAGTTACACTCAGGACGAAAAGATTTCTCTAACGAAGCACGATGCTTCCATAGCATGGGTGGTAGCTCATCCCGTCAGGCTCTAGAGCTAAAGGGAAACTTGACGTCAGTACTTGCCTCACGCTAAGGCCTGAAGAGCCCTGCTGAAGCGAAAGCGTGTTGCAGTTTACATTAGCTCGTATTCGCAGTTCTGCTTTACTTTAACGTTTCTACGGTTTTCCAGACTCTTTGGACCCTCGTGTGGGCACCCCATTGCCTACCAATACAGTGAGTACCAGCAGGCCGTACTGCCCTTCTAAGAAACATCCAGGCCGTAAGCCTTTCCAAGTCCCTCTATGTGTTCAGAGAGTAGGGCAATACACTGCACCCTTCCTTGGGAAAGCTAGATGTCCTCAGCACACCAACAGCTCCAGGGATTCTGTTCTCTCACGTCCTACATGCCATGGAGTCTGCCTCATTGTCCGATTTTGAGCTGCTCTTAGAAACACAATCTGCTTCGCCTTTCTTCCAGGAACTCACACCCAAGGACCCCATACCTACAGTAGAAAGGAGGCTTGCATCCTACTGCAACGAAACCACAGTTTTCCTGTTACACTGCAGGATTATAGAATAGGCTTTAGCCTATTCTAGCCCGATAGCCTACATAGAGCATTTCAAATTTGAGGGAGTTCGCTACATGGAGAACACTTTGTGAAGAAAAGTTGATTCAGGCAAGGGACCAGGGTAGAGCTAGAGTCTCTTTTGACTTGTTAGAAATCAGAAGACTTCAGGCTGATTGTTCACCTGCAAAGAAGACCTGATGGCACAAGCCTTGCTTTCCCATATTAAAAGCTCTTAGTCATGCTGCCCTGAAGCTACCTAAATAACTCTCTTTTTGACTGGCCTCTAGTCACTGTAGTTAGCCCTCTGGAACAAAAAGGAGTTTTCTCTAAAGAAACACGGTGCTTCCATAGTATGGGTGGGAGCTCATCCTGTCAGGCTCTAGAGCTAAAGGGAAACTTGACGTGAGTACTTGCCTCACGCTAAGGCCTGAAAAGCCCTGCTGAAGCGAAAGCGTGTTGCAGTTTCCATTAGCTAGTATTCGCAGTTCTGCTTTACTTTAACGTTTCTCCGCTTTTCCAGACACTTAGGACCCTCGTGTGGGCACCCCACTGCCTACAAATACAGTGAGTACCAGCAGGTTCCACTGCCCTTCTAAGAAACTTCCAGGCCGTAAGTCTTTCCAAGTCACTCTGCATTCAGAGAGCAGGGCAATACACTGCACCCTTCCTTGGGAACGCTAGATGTCCTCAGCACACCAACAGCTCCAGGGATTCTGTTCTCTCACGTCCTACATGCCATGGAAGTCTGCCTCATTGTCCTCATTTGAGCTGCACTTAGCAACACAATCTGATTCGCCTTTCTTCTAGGAACTCACACTCAAGGACCCCATACCTACAGGAGAAAGGAGGCTTGCGTTCCTACTGCAACCAAAGCACAGTTGTTCCTGTTACACTGCAGTATTTTGAATAGGCTAAGGACCGATAGCCTACTTAGAGTGTTCCAAGGATGAGTGAGTTCGCTACATGCAGAACACTTTGGGAAGAAAAGTTGATTCAGGCAAGGGAACAGGGTGTAGCTAGAGTCTCTTTTGACTTGTTGGAAATCAGATGGGTTTAGACTTCGTGTTCACCGCAAAAGATGACCTGATGGCACAAGCCTTGTTTCCCATATTAAAAGCTCTATTCAGGTTGCCCTGAAGCTACCTAAATACGTCTATTTCTGACTGGCCTCTAGTCACTGTAGTTACACTCAGGACGAAAAGATTTCTCTAACGAAGCACGATGCTTCCATAGCATGGGTGGTAGCTCATCCCGTCAGGCTCTAGAGCTAAAGGGAAACTTGACGTCAGTACTTGCCTCACGCTAAGGCCTGAAGAGCCCTGCTGAAGCGAAAGCGTGTTGCAGTTTACATTAGCTCGTATTCGCACTTCTGCTTTACTTTAACGTTTCTACGGTTTTCCAGACTCTTTGGACCCTCGTGTGGGCACCCCATTGCCTACCAATACAGTGAGTACCAGCAGGCCGTACTGCCCTTCTAAGAAACATCCAGGCCGTAAGCCTTTCCAAGTCCCTCTATGTGTTCAGAGAGTAGGGCAATACACTGCACCCTTCCTTGGGAAAGCTAGATGTCCTCAGCACACCAACAGCTCCAGGGATTCTGTTCTCTCACGTCCTACATGCCATGGAGTCTGCCTCATTGTCCGATTTTGAGCTGCTCTTAGAAACACAATCTGCTTCGCCTTTCTTCCAGGAACTCACACCCAAGGACCCCATACCTACAGTAGAAAGGAGGCTTGCATCCTACTGCAACGAAACCACAGTTTTCCTGTTACACTGCAGGATTATAGAATAGGCTTTAGCCTATTCTAGCCCGATAGCCTACATAGAGCATTTCAAATTTGAGGGAGTTCGCTACATGGAGAACACTTTGTGAAGAAAAGTTGATTCAGGCAAGGGACCAGGGTAGAGCTAGAGTCTCTTTTGACTTGTTAGAAATCAGAAGACTTCAGGCTGATTGTTCACCTGCAAAGAAGACCTGATGGCACAAGCCTTGCTTTCCCATATTAAAAGCTCTTAGTCATGCTGCCCTGAAGCTACCTAAATAACTCTCTTTTTGACTGGCCTCTAGTCACTGTAGTTAGCCCTCTGGAACAAAAAGCAGTTTTCTCTAAAGAAACACGGTGCTTCCATAGTATGGGTGGGAGCTCATCCTGTCAGGCTCTAGAGCTAAAGGGAAACTTGACGTGAGTACTTGCCTCACGCTAAGGCCTGAAAAGCCCTGCTGAAGCGAAAGCGTGTTGCAGTTTCCATTAGCTAGTATTCGCAGTTCTGCTTTACTTTAACGTTTCTCCGCTTTTCCAGACACTTAGGACCCTCGTGTGGGCACCCCACTGCCTACAAATACAGTGAGTACCAGCAGGTTCCACTGCCCTTCTAAGAAACTTCCAGGCCGTAAGTCTTTCCAAGTCACTCTGCATTCAGAGAGCAGGGCAATACACTGCACCCTTCCTTGGGAACGCTAGATGTCCTCAGCACACCAACAGCTCCAGGGATTCTGTTCTCTCACGTCCTACATGCCATGGAAGTCTGCCTCATTGTCCTCATTTGAGCTGCACTTAGCAACACAATCTGATTCGCCTTTCTTCTAGGAACTCACACTCAAGGACCCCATACCTACAGGAGAAAGGAGGCTTGCGTTCCTACTGCAACCAAAGCACAGTTGTTCCTGTTACACTGCAGTATTTTGAATAGGCTAAGGACAGATAGCCTACTTAGAGTGTTCCAAGGATGAGTGAGTTCGCTACATGCAGAACACTTTGGGAAGAAAAGTTGATTCAGGCAAGGGAACAGGGTGTAGCTAGAGTCTCTTTTGACTTGTTGGAAATCAGATGGGTTTAGACTTCGTGTTCACCGCAAAAGATGACCTGATGGCACAAGCCTTGTTTCCCATATTAAAAGCTCTATTCAGGTTGCCCTGAAGCTACCTAAATACGTCTATTTCTGACTGGCCTCTAGTCACTGTAGTTACACTCAGGACGAAAAGATTTCTCTAACGAAGCACGATGCTTCCATAGCATGGGTGGTAGCTCATCCCGTCAGGCTCTAGAGCTAAAGGGAAACTTGACGTCAGTACTTGCCTCACGCTAAGGCCTGAAGAGCCCTGCTGAAGCGAAAGCGTGTTGCAGTTTACATTAGCTCGTATTCGCAGTTCTGCTTTACTTTAACGTTTCTACGGTTTTCCAGACTCTTTGGACCCTCGTGTGGGCACCCCATTGCCTACCAATACAGTGAGTACCAGCAGGCCGTACTGCCCTTCTAAGAAACATCCAGGCCGTAAGCCTTTCCAAGTCCCTCTATGTGTTCAGAGAGTAGGGCAATACACTGCACCCTTCCTTGGGAAAGCTAGATGTCCTCAGCACACCAACAGCTCCAGGGATTCTGTTCTCTCACGTCCTACATGCCATGGAGTCTGCCTCATTGTCCGATTTTGAGCTGCTCTTAGAAACACAATCTGCTTCGCCTTTCTTCCAGGAACTCACACCCAAGGACCCCATACCTACAGTAGAAAGGAGGCTTGCATCCTACTGCAACGAAACCACAGTTTTCCTGTTACACTGCAGGATTATAGAATAGGCTTTAGCCTATTCTAGCCCGATAGCCTACATAGAGCATTTCAAATTTGAGGGAGTTCGCTACATGGAGAACACTTTGTGAAGAAAAGTTGATTCAGGCAAGGGACCAGGGTAGAGCTAGAGTCTCTTTTGACTTGTTAGAAATCAGAAGACTTCAGGCTGATTGTTCACCTGCAAAGAAGACCTGATGGCACAAGCCTTGCTTTCCCATATTAAAAGCTCTTAGTCATGCTGCCCTGAAGCTACCTAAATAACTCTCTTTTTGACTGGCCTCTAGTCACTGTAGTTAGCCCTCTGGAACAAAAAGCAGTTTTCTCTAAAGAAACACGGTGCTTCCATAGTATGGGTGGGAGCTCATCCTGTCAGGCTCTAGAGCTAAAGGGAAACTTGACGTGAGTACTTGCCTCACGCTAAGGCCTGAAAAGCCCTGCTGAAGCGAAAGCGTGTTGCAGTTTCCATTAGCTAGTATTCGCAGTTCTGCTTTACTTTAACGTTTCTCCGCTTTTCCAGACACTTAGGACCCTCGTGTGGGCACCCCACTGCCTACAAATACAGTGAGTACCAGCAGGTTCCACTGCCCTTCTAAGAAACTTCCAGGCCGTAAGTCTTTCCAAGTCACTCTGCATTCAGAGAGCAGGGCAATACACTGCACCCTTCCTTGGGAACGCTAGATGTCCTCAGCACACCAACAGCTCCAGGGATTCTGTTCTCTCACGTCCTACATGCCATGGAAGTCTGCCTCATTGTCCTCATTTGAGCTGCACTTAGCAACACAATCTGATTCGCCTTTCTTCTAGGAACTCACACTCAAGGACCCCATACCTACAGGAGAAAGGAGGCTTGCGTTCCTACTGCAACCAAAGCACAGTTGTTCCTGTTACACTGCAGTATTTTGAATAGGCTAAGGACCGATAGCCTACTTAGAGTGTTCCAAGGATGAGTGAGTTCGCTACATGCAGAACACTTTGGGAAGAAAAGTTGATTCAGGCAAGGGAACAGGGTGTAGCTAGAGTCTCTTTTGACTTGTTGGAAATCAGATGGGTTTAGACTTCGTGTTCACCGCAAAAGATGACCTGATGGCACAAGCCTTGTTTCCCATATTAAAAGCTCTATTCAGGTTGCCCTGAAGCTACCTAAATACGTCTATTTCTGACTGGCCTCTAGTCACTGTAGTTACACTCAGGACGAAAAGATTTCTCTAACGAAGCACGATGCTTCCATAGCATGGGTGGTAGCTCATCCCGTCAGGCTCTAGAGCTAAAGGGAAACTTGACGTCAGTACTTGCCTCACGCTAAGGCCTGAAGAGCCCTGCTGAAGCGAAAGCGTGTTGCAGTTTCCATTAGCTCGTATTCGCAGTTCTGCTTTACTTTAACGTTTCTACGGTTTTCCAGACTCTTTGGACCCTCGTGTGGGCACCCCATTGCCTACCAATACAGTGAGTACCAGCAGGCCGTACTGCCCTTCTAAGAAACATCCAGGCCGTAAGCCTTTCCAAGTCCCTCTATGTGTTCAGAGAGTAGGGCAATACACTGCACCCTTCCTTGGGAAAGCTAGATGTCCTCAGCACACCAACAGCTCCAGGGATTCTGTTCTCTCACGTCCTACATGCCATGGAGTCTGCCTCATTGTCCGATTTTGAGCTGCTCTTAGAAACACAATCTGCTTCGCCTTTCTTCCAGGAACTCACACCCAAGGACCCCATACCTACAGTAGAAAGGAGGCTTGCATCCTACTGCAACGAAACCACAGTTTTCCTGTTACACTGCAGGATTATAGAATAGGCTTTAGCCTATTCTAGCCCGATAGCCTACATAGAGCATTTCAAATTTGAGGGAGTTCGCTACATGGAGAACACTTTGTGAAGAAAAGTTGATTCAGGCAAGGGACCAGGGTAGAGCTAGAGTCTCTTTTGACTTGTTAGAAATCAGAAGACTTCAGGCTGATTGTTCACCTGCAAAGAAGACCTGATGGCACAAGCCTTGCTTTCCCATATTAAAAGCTCTTAGTCATGCTGCCCTGAAGCTACCTAAATAACTCTCTTTTTGACTGGCCTCTAGTCACTGTAGTTAGCCCTCTGGAACAAAAAGCAGTTTTCTCTAAAGAAACACGGTGCTTCCATAGTATGGGTGGGAGCTCATCCTGTCAGGCTCTAGAGCTAAAGGGAAACT
The DNA here is from genome assembly GCF_028564815.1 of Eubalaena glacialis. Lineage (NCBI taxonomy): Eukaryota > Metazoa > Chordata > Mammalia > Artiodactyla > Balaenidae > Eubalaena > Eubalaena glacialis. The sequence goes on along the minus strand of NC_083735.1, from coordinate 41,381,702 downwards.
TGACGTGAGTACTTGCCTCACGCTAAGGCCTGAAAAGCCCTGCTGAAGCGAAAGCGTGTTGCAGTTTCCATTAGCTAGTATTCGCAGTTCTGCTTTACTTTAACGTTTCTCCGCTTTTCCAGACACTTAGGACCCTCGTGTGGGCACCCCACTGCCTACAAATACAGTGAGTACCAGCAGGTTCCACTGCCCTTCTAAGAAACTTCCAGGCCGTAAGTCTTTCCAAGTCACTCTGCATTCAGAGAGCAGGGCAATACACTGCACCCTTCCTTGGGAACGCTAGATGTCCTCAGCACACCAACAGCTCCAGGGATTCTGTTCTCTCACGTCCTACATGCCATGGAAGTCTGCCTCATTGTCCTCATTTGAGCTGCACTTAGCAACACAATCTGATTCGCCTTTCTTCTAGGAACTCACACTCAAGGACCCCATACCTACAGGAGAAAGGAGGCTTGCGTTCCTACTGCAACCAAAGCACAGTTGTTCCTGTTACACTGCAGTATTTTGAATAGGCTAAGGACAGATAGCCTACTTAGAGTGTTCCAAGGATGAGTGAGTTCGCTACATGCAGAACACTTTGGGAAGAAAAGTTGATTCAGGCAAGGGAACAGGGTGTAGCTAGAGTCTCTTTTGACTTGTTGGAAATCAGATGGGTTTAGACTTCGTGTTCACCGCAAAAGATGACCTGATGGCACAAGCCTTGTTTCCCATATTAAAAGCTCTATTCAGGTTGCCCTGAAGCTACCTAAATACGTCTATTTCTGACTGGCCTCTAGTCACTGTAGTTACACTCAGGACGAAAAGATTTCTCTAACGAAGCACGATGCTTCCATAGCATGGGTGGTAGCTCATCCCGTCAGGCTCTAGAGCTAAAGGGAAACTTGACGTCAGTACTTGCCTCACGCTAAGGCCTGAAGAGCCCTGCTGAAGCGAAAGCGTGTTGCAGTTTACATTAGCTCGTATTCGCAGTTCTGCTTTACTTTAACGTTTCTACGGTTTTCCAGACTCTTTGGACCCTCGTGTGGGCACCCCATTGCCTACCAATACAGTGAGTACCAGCAGGCCGTACTGCCCTTCTAAGAAACATCCAGGCCGTAAGCCTTTCCAAGTCCCTCTATGTGTTCAGAGAGTAGGGCAATACACTGCACCCTTCCTTGGGAAAGCTAGATGTCCTCAGCACACCAACAGCTCCAGGGATTCTGTTCTCTCACGTCCTACATGCCATGGAGTCTGCCTCATTGTCCGATTTTGAGCTGCTCTTAGAAACACAATCTGCTTCGCCTTTCTTCCAGGAACTCACACCCAAGGACCCCATACCTACAGTAGAAAGGAGGCTTGCATCCTACTGCAACGAAACCACAGTTTTCCTGTTACACTGCAGGATTATAGAATAGGCTTTAGCCTATTCTAGCCCGATAGCCTACATAGAGCATTTCAAATTTGAGGGAGTTCGCTACATGGAGAACACTTTGTGAAGAAAAGTTGATTCAGGCAAGGGACCAGGGTAGAGCTAGAGTCTCTTTTGACTTGTTAGAAATCAGAAGACTTCAGGCTGATTGTTCACCTGCAAAGAAGACCTGATGGCACAAGCCTTGCTTTCCCATATTAAAAGCTCTTAGTCATGCTGCCCTGAAGCTACCTAAATAACTCTCTTTTTGACTGGCCTCTAGTCACTGTAGTTAGCCCTCTGGAACAAAAAGCAGTTTTCTCTAAAGAAACACGGTGCTTCCATAGTATGGGTGGGAGCTCATCCTGTCAGGCTCTAGAGCTAAAGGGAAACTTGACGTGAGTACTTGCCTCACGCTAAGGCCTGAAAAGCCCTGCTGAAGCGAAAGCGTGTTGCAGTTTCCATTAGCTAGTATTCGCAGTTCTGCTTTACTTTAACGTTTCTCTGCTTTTCCAGACACTTAGGACCCTCGTGTGGGCACCCCACTGCCTACAAATACAGTGAGTACCAGCAGGTTCCACTGCCCTTCTAAGAAACTTCCAGGCCGTAAGTCTTTCCAAGTCACTCTGCATTCAGAGAGCAGGGCAATACACTGCACCCTTCCTTGGGAACGCTAGATGTCCTCAGCACACCAACAGCTCCAGGGATTCTGTTCTCTCACGTCCTACATGCCATGGAAGTCTGCCTCATTGTCCTCATTTGAGCTGCACTTAGCAACACAATCTGATTCGCCTTTCTTCTAGGAACTCACACTCAAGGACCCCATACCTACAGGAGAAAGGAGGCTTGCGTTCCTACTGCAACCAAAGCACAGTTGTTCCTGTTACACTGCAGTATTTTGAATAGGCTAAGGACCGATAGCCTACTTAGAGTGTTCCAAGGATGAGTGAGTTCGCTACATGCAGAACACTTTGGGAAGAAAAGTTGATTCAGGCAAGGGAACAGGGTGTAGCTAGAGTCTCTTTTGACTTGTTGGAAATCAGATGGGTTTAGACTTCGTGTTCACCGCAAAAGATGACCTGATGGCACAAGCCTTGTTTCCCATATTAAAAGCTCTATTCAGGTTGCCCTGAAGCTACCTAAATACGTCTATTTCTGACTGGCCTCTAGTCACTGTAGTTACACTCAGGACGAAAAGATTTCTCTAACGAAGCACGATGCTTCCATAGCATGGGTGGTAGCTCATCCCGTCAGGCTCTAGAGCTAAAGGGAAACTTGACGTCAGTACTTGCCTCACGCTAAGGCCTGAAGAGCCCTGCTGAAGCGAAAGCGTGTTGCAGTTTACATTAGCTCGTATTCGCAGTTCTGCTTTACTTTAACGTTTCTACGGTTTTCCAGACTCTTTGGCCCCTCGTGTGGGCACCCCATTGCCTACCAATACAGTGAGTACCAGCAGGCCGTACTGCCCTTCTAAGAAACATCCAGGCCGTAAGCCTTTCCAAGTCACTCTATGTGTTCAGAGAGTAGGGCAATACACTGCACCCTTCCTTGGGAAAGCTAGATGTCCTCAGCACACCAACAGCTCCAGGGATTCTGTTCTCTCACGTCCTACATGCCATGGAGTCTGCCTCATTGTCCGATTTTGAGCTGCTCTTAGAAACACAATCTGCTTCGCCTTTCTTCCAGGAACTCACACCCAAGGACCCCATACCTACAGTAGAAAGGAGGCTTGCATCCTACTGCAACGAAACCACAGTTTTCCTGTTACACTGCAGGATTATAGAATAGGCTTTAGCCTATTCTAGCCCGATAGCCTACATAGAGCATTTCAAATTTGAGGGAGTTCGCTATATGTAGAACACTTTGTGAAGAAAAGTTGATTCAGGCAAGGGACCAGGGTAGAGCTAGAGTCTCTTTTGACTTGTTAGAAATCAGAAGACTTCAGGCTGATTGTTCACCTGCAAAGAAGACCTGATGGCACAAGCCTTGCTTTCCCATATTAAAAGCTCTTAGTCATGCTGCCCTGAAGCTACCTAAATAACTCTCTTTTTGACTGGCCTCTAGTCACTGTAGTTAGCCCTCTGGAACAAAAAGCAGTTTTCTCTAAAGAAACACGGTGCTTCCATAGTATGGGTGGGAGCTCATCCTGTCAGGCTCTAGAGCTAAAGGGAAACTTGACGTGAGTACCTGCCTCACGCTAAGGCCTGAAAAGCCCTGCTGAAGCGAAAGCGTGTTGCAGTTTCCATTAGCTAGTATTCGCAGTTCTGCTTTACTTTAACGTTTCTCCGCTTTTCCAGACACTTAGGACCCTCGTGTGGGCACCCCACTGCCTACAAATACAGTGAGTACCAGCAGGTTCCACTGCCCTTCTAAGAAACTTCCAGGCCGTAAGTCTTTCCAAGTCACTCTGCATTCAGAGAGCAGGGCAATACACTGCACCCTTCCTTGGGAACGCTAGATGTCCTCAGCACACCAACAGCTCCAGGGATTCTGTTCTCTCACGTCCTACATGCCATGGAAGTGTGCCTCATTGTCCTCATTTGAGCTGCACTTAGCAACACAATCTGATTCGCCTTTCTTCTAGGAACTCACACTCAAGGACCCCATACCTACAGGAGAAAGGAGGCTTGCATTCCTTCTGCAACCAAAGCACAGTTGTTCCTGTTACCCTGCAGGATTTTAGAATAGCCTAAGGACCGATAGCCTACATAGAGCATTTCAAATTTGAGGCAGTTCGCTACATGTAGAACACTTTGTGAAGAAAAGTTGATTCAGGCAAGGGACAAGGGTAGAGCTAGAGTCTCTTTTGACTTGTTAGAAATCAGAAGGCTTCAGGCTGATGGTTCACCGGCAAAGAAACCTGATGGCACGAGCCTTGCTTTCCCTTCTTAAAAGCTCTTAGTCATGCTGCCCTGAAGCTACCTAAATAACTCTCTTTTTGACTGGCCTCTAGTCACTGTAGTTAGCCCTCTGGAACAAAAAGCAGTTTTCTCTAAGGAAACACGGTGCTTCCATAGTATGGGTGGGAGCTCATCTTATCAGGCTCTAGAGCTAAAGGGAAACTTGATGTGAGTACTTGCCTCATGCTAAGGCCTGAGGAGCCCTGCTGAAGCGAAAGCGTGTTGCAGTTTGCATCAGCTCGTATTCGAAGTTCTGCTTTACTTTAACGTTTCTACACATTTCCAGACACTTAGGAACCTCGTGTGGGCACCCCATTGCCTACAAATACAGTGAGTACCAGCAGGCTCCACTGCCCTTCAAAGAAACATCCAGGCCGTAAGCCTTTCCAAGTCACTCTATGTATTCAGAGACTAGGGCAATACACTGCACCCTTCCTTGGGAACGCTAGATGTCCTCAGCACACCAACAGCTCCAGGGATTCTGTTCTCTCACGTCCTACATGCCATGGAAGTCTGCCTCATTGTCCTCATTTGAGCTGCACTTAGCAACACAATCTGCTTCACCTCTGTTCTAGGAACTCACACCCAAGGACCCCATACCTACAGTAGAAACGAGGCTTGCATTCCTACTGCAACGAAACCACTGTTTCCTGTTACACTGCAGGATTTTGAATAGGCTAAGGACCGATAGCCTACTCAAAGTGTTCCAAGGATGAGTGAGTTCGCTACATGCAGAACACTTTGGGAAGTAATGTTGATTCAGGCAAGGGAACAGGGTGTAGCTAGAGTCTCTTTTGACTTGGAAATCAGAAGGGTTTAGACTTCGTGTTCACCGCAAAAGATGACCTGATGGCACAAGCCTTGTTTCCCATATTAAAAGCTCTATTCAGGCTGCCCTGAAGCTACCTAAATACGTCTATTTCTGACTGGCCTCTAGTCACTGTAGTTACACTCTGGACGAAAAGGTTTCTCTAACGAAGCACGATGCTTCCATAGCATGGGTGGTAGCTCATCCCGTCAGGCTCTAGAGCTAAAGGGAAACTTGACGTCAGTACTTGCCTCACGCTAAGGCCTGAAGAGCCCTGCTGAAGCGAAAGCGTGTTGCAGTTTACATTAGCTCGTATTCGCAGTTCTGCTTTACTTTAACGTTTCTACGGTTTTCCAGACTCTTTGGACCCTCGTGTGGGCACCCCATTGCCTACCAATACAGTGAGTACCAGCAGGCCGTACTGCCCTTCTAAGAAACATCCAGGCCGTAAGCCTTTCCAAGTCACTCTATGTGTTCAGAGAGTAGGGCAATACACTGCACCCTTCCTTGGGAAAGCTAGATGTCCTCAGCACACCAACAGCTCCAGGGATTCTGTTCTCTCACGTCCTACATGCCATGGAGTCTGCCTCATTGTCCGATTTTGAGCTGCTCTTAGAAACACAATCTGCTTCACCTTTCTTCCAGGAACTCACACCCAAGGACCCCATACCTACAGTAGAAAGGAGGCTTGCATCCTACTGCAACGAAACCACAGTTTTCCTGTTACACTGCAGGATTATAGAATAGGCTTTAGCCTATTCTAGCCCGATAGCCTACATAGAGCATTTCAAATTTGAGGGAGTTCGCTACATGGAGAACACTTTGTGAAGAAAAGTTGATTCAGGCAAGGGACCAGGGTAGAGCTAGAGTCTCTTTTGACTTGTTAGAAATCAGAAGACTTCAGGCTGATTGTTCACCGGCAAAGAAGACCTGATGGCACAAGCCTTGCTTTCCCATATTAAAAGCTCTTAGTCATGCTGCCCTGAAGCTACCTAAATAACTCTCTTTTTGACTGGCCTCTAGTCACTGTAGTTAGCCCTCTGGAACAAAAAGGAGTTTTCTCTAAAGAAACACGGTGCTTCCATAGTATGGGTGGGAGCTCATCCTGTCAGGCTCTAGAGCTAAAGGGAAACTTGACGTGAGTACTTGCCTCACGCTAAGGCCTGAAAAGCCCTGCTGAAGCGAAAGCGTGTTGCAGTTTCCATTAGCTAGTATTCGCAGTTCTGCTTTACTTTAACGTTTCTCCGCTTTTCCAGACACTTAGGACCCTCGTGTGGGCACCCCACTGCCTACAAATACAGTGAGTACCAGCAGGTTCCACTGCCCTTCTAAGAAACTTCCAGGCCGTAAGTCTTTCCAAGTCACTCTGCATTCAGAGAGCAGGGCAATACACTGCACCCTTCCTTGGGAACGCTAGATGTCCTCAGCACACCAACAGCTCCAGGGATTCTGTTCTCTCACGTCCTACATGCCATGGAAGTCTGCCTCATTGTCCTCATTTGAGCTGCACTTAGCAACACAATCTGATTCGCCTTTCTTCTAGGAACTCACACTCAAGGACCCCATACCTACAGGAGAAAGGAGGCTTGCGTTCCTACTGCAACCAAAGCACAGTTGTTCCTGTTACACTGCAGTATTTTGAATAGGCTAAGGACCGATAGCCTACTTAGAGTGTTCCAAGGATGAGTGAGTTCGCTACATGCAGAACACTTTGGGAAGAAAAGTTGATTCAGGCAAGGGAACAGGGTGTAGCTAGAGTCTCTTTTGACTTGTTGGAAATCAGATGGGTTTAGACTTCGTGTTCACCGCAAAAGATGACCTGATGGCACAAGCCTTGTTTCCCATATTAAAAGCTCTATTCAGGTTGCCCTGAAGCTACCTAAATACGTCTATTTCTGACTGGCCTCTAGTCACTGTAGTTACACTCAGGACGAAAAGATTTCTCTAACGAAGCACGATGCTTCCATAGCATGGGTGGTAGCTCATCCCGTCAGGCTCTAGAGCTAAAGGGAAACTTGACGTCAGTACTTGCCTCACGCTAAGGCCTGAAGAGCCCTGCTGAAGCGAAAGCGTGTTGCAGTTTACATTAGCTCGTATTCGCAGTTCTGCTTTACTTTAACGTTTCTACGGTTTTCCAGACTCTTTGGACCCTCGTGTGGGCACCCCATTGCCTACCAATACAGTGAGTACCAGCAGGCCGTACTGCCCTTCTAAGAAACATCCAGGCCGTAAGCCTTTCCAAGTCCCTCTATGTGTTCAGAGAGTAGGGCAATACACTGCACCCTTCCTTGGGAAAGCTAGATGTCCTCAGCACACCAACAGCTCCAGGGATTCTGTTCTCTCACGTCCTACATGCCATGGAGTCTGCCTCATTGTCCGATTTTGAGCTGCTCTTAGAAACACAATCTGCTTCGCCTTTCTTCCAGGAACTCACACCCAAGGACCCCATACCTACAGTAGAAAGGAGGCTTGCATCCTACTGCAACGAAACCACAGTTTTCCTGTTACACTGCAGGATTATAGAATAGGCTTTAGCCTATTCTAGCCCGATAGCCTACATAGAGCATTTCAAATTTGAGGGAGTTCGCTACATGGAGAACACTTTGTGAAGAAAAGTTGATTCAGGCAAGGGACCAGGGTAGAGCTAGAGTCTCTTTTGACTTGTTAGAAATCAGAAGACTTCAGGCTGATTGTTCACCTGCAAAGAAGACCTGATGGCACAAGCCTTGCTTTCCCATATTAAAAGCTCTTAGTCATGCTGCCCTGAAGCTACCTAAATAACTCTCTTTTTGACTGGCCTCTAGTCACTGTAGTTAGCCCTCTGGAACAAAAAGCAGTTTTCTCTAAAGAAACACGGTGCTTCCATAGTATGGGTGGGAGCTCATCCTGTCAGGCTCTAGAGCTAAAGGGAAACTTGACGTGAGTACCTGCCTCACGCTAAGGCCTGAAAAGCCCTGCTGAAGCGAAAGCGTGTTGCAGTTTCCATTAGCTAGTATTCGCAGTTCTGCTTTACTTTAACGTTTCTCCGCTTTTCCAGACACTTAGGACCCTCGTGTGGGCACCCCACTGCCTACAAATACAGTGAGTACCAGCAGGTTCCACTGCCCTTCTAAGAAACTTCCAGGCCGTAAGTCTTTCCAAGTCACTCTGCATTCAGAGAGCAGGGCAATACACTGCACCCTTCCTTGGGAACGCTAGATGTCCTCAGCACACCAACAGCTCCAGGGATTCTGTTCTCTCACGTCCTACATGCCATGGAAGTGTGCCTCATTGTCCTCATTTGAGCTGCACTTAGCAACACAATCTGATTCGCCTTTCTTCTAGGAACTCACACTCAAGGACCCCATACCTACAGGAGAAAGGAGGCTTGCATTCCTTCTGCAACCAAAGCACAGTTGTTCCTGTTACCCTGCAGGATTTTAGAATAGCCTAAGGACCGATAGCCTACATAGAGCATTTCAAATTTGAGGCAGTTCGCTACATGTAGAACACTTTGTGAAGAAAAGTTGATTCAGGCAAGGGACAAGGGTAGAGCTAGAGTCTCTTTTGACTTGTTAGAAATCAGAAGGCTTCAGGCTGATGGTTCACCGGCAAAGAAACCTGATGGCACGAGCCTTGCTTTCCCTTCTTAAAAGCTCTTAGTCATGCTGCCCTGAAGCTACCTAAATAACTCTCTTTTTGACTGGCCTCTAGTCACTGTAGTTAGCCCTCTGGAACAAAAAGCAGTTTTCTCTAAGGAAACACGGTGCTTCCATAGTATGGGTGGGAGCTCATCTTATCAGGCTCTAGAGCTAAAGGGAAACTTGATGTGAGTACTTGCCTCACGCTAAGGCCTGAGGAGCCCTGCTGAAGCGAAAGCGTGTTGCAGTTTGCATCAGCTCGTATTCGAAGTTCTGCTTTACTTTAACGTTTCTACACATTTCCAGACACTTAGGAACCTCGTGTGGGCACCCCATTGCCTACAAATACAGTGAGTAGCAGCAGGCTCCACTGCCCTTCAAAGAAACATCCAGGCCGTAAGCCTTTCCAAGTCACTCTATGTATTCAGAGACTAGGGCAATACACTGCACCCTTCCTTGGGAACGCTAGATGTCCTCAGCACACCAACAGCTCCAGGGATTCTGTTCTCTCACGTCCTACATGCCATGGAAGTCTGCCTCATTGTCCTCATTTGAGCTGCACTTAGCAACACAATCTGCTTCACCTCTGTTCTAGGAACTCACACCCAAGGACCCCATACCTACAGTAGAAACGAGGCTTGCATTCCTACTGCAACGAAACCACTGTTTCCTGTTACACTGCAGGATTTTGAATAGGCTAAGGACCGATAGCCTACTCAAAGTGTTCCAAGGATGAGTGAGTTCGCTACATGCAGAACACTTTGGGAAGTAATGTTGATTCAGGCAAGGGAACAGGGTGTAGCTAGAGTCTCTTTTGACTTGGAAATCAGAAGGGTTTAGACTTCGTGTTCACCGCAAAAGATGACCTGATGGCACAAGCCTTGTTTCCCATATTAAAAGCTCTATTCAGGCTGCCCTGAAGCTACCTAAATACGTCTATTTCTGACTGGCCTCTAGTCACTGTAGTTACACTCTGGACGAAAAGGTTTCTCTAACGAAGCACGATGCTTCCATAGCATGGGTGGTAGCTCATCCCGTCAGGCTCTAGAGCTAAAGGGAAACTTGACGTCAGTACTTGCCTCACGCTAAGGCCTGAAGAGCCCTGCTGAAGCGAAAGCGTGTTGCAGTTTACATTAGCTCGTATTCGCAGTTCTGCTTTACTTTAACGTTTCTACGGTTTTCCAGACTCTTTGGACCCTCGTGTGGGCACCCCATTGCCTACCAATACAGTGAGTACCAGCAGGCCGTACTGCCCTTCTAAGAAACATCCAGGCCGTAAGCCTTTCCAAGTCACTCTATGTGTTCAGAGAGTAGGGCAATACACTGCACCCTTCCTTGGGAAAGCTAGATGTCCTCAGCACACCAACAGCTCCAGGGATTCTGTTCTCTCACGTCCTACATGCCATGGAGTCTGCCTCATTGTCCGATTTTGAGCTGCTCTTAGAAACACAATCTGCTTCGCCTTTCTTCCAGGAACTCACACCCAAGGACCCCATACCTACAGTAGAAAGGAGGCTTGCATCCTACTGCAACGAAACCACAGTTTTCCTGTTACACTGCAGGATTATAGAATAGGCTTTAGCCTATTCTAGCCCGATAGCCTACATAGAGCATTTCAAATTTGAGGGAGTTCGCTACATGGAGAACACTTTGTGAAGAAAAGTTGATTCAGGCAAGGGACCAGGGTAGAGCTAGAGTCTCTTTTGACTTGTTAGAAATCAGAAGACTTCAGGCTGATTGTTCACCTGCAAAGAAGACCTGATGGCACAAGCCTTGCTTTCCCATATTAAAAGCTCTTAGTCATGCTGCCCTGAAGCTACCTAAATAACTCTCTTTTTGACTGGCCTCTAGTCACTGTAGTTAGCCCTCTGGAACAAAAAGGAGTTTTCTCTAAAGAAACACGGTGCTTCCATAGTATGGGTGGGAGCTCATCCTGTCAGGCTCTAGAGCTAAAGGGAAACTTGACGTGAGTACTTGCCTCACGCTAAGGCCTGAAAAGCCCTGCTGAAGCGAAAGCGTGTTGCAGTTTCCATTAGCTAGTATTCGCAGTTCTGCTTTACTTTAACGTTTCTCCGCTTTTCCAGACACTTAGGACCCTCGTGTGGGCACCCCACTGCCTACAAATACAGTGAGTACCAGCAGGTTCCACTGCCCTTCTAAGAAACTTCCAGGCCGTAAGTCTTTCCAAGTCACTCTGCATTCAGAGAGCAGGGCAATACACTGCACCCTTCCTTGGGAACGCTAGATGTCCTCAGCACACCAACAGCTCCAGGGATTCTGTTCTCTCACGTCCTACATGCCATGGAAGTCTGCCTCATTGTCCTCATTTGAGCTGCACTTAGCAACACAATCTGATTCGCCTTTCTTCTAGGAACTCACACTCAAGGACCCCATACCTACAGGAGAAAGGAGGCTTGCGTTCCTACTGCAACCAAAGCACAGTTGTTCCTGTTACACTGCAGTATTTTGAATAGGCTAAGGACCGATAGCCTACTTAGAGTGTTCCAAGGATGAGTGAGTTCGCTACATGCAGAACACTTTGGGAAGAAAAGTTGATTCAGGCAAGGGAACAGGGTGTAGCTAGAGTCTCTTTTGACTTGTTGGAAATCAGATGGGTTTAGACTTCGTGTTCACCGCAAAAGATGACCTGATGGCACAAGCCTTGTTTCCCATATTAAAAGCTCTATTCAGGTTGCCCTGAAGCTACCTAAATACGTCTATTTCTGACTGGCCTCTAGTCACTGTAGTTACACTCAGGACGAAAAGATTTCTCTAACGAAGCATGATGCTTCCATAGCATGGGTGGTAGCTCATCCCGTCAGGCTCTAGAGCTAAAGGGAAACTTGACGTCAGTACTTGCCTCACGCTAAGGCCTGAAGAGCCTTGCTGAAGCGAAAGCGTGTTGCAGTTTACATTAGCTCGTATTCGCAGTTCTGCTTTACTTTAACGTTTCTACGGTTTTCCAGACTCTTTGGCCCCTCGTGTGGGCACCCCATTGCCTACCAATACAGTGAGTACCAGCAGGCCGTACTGCCCTTCTAAGAAACATCCAGGCCGTAAGCCTTTCCAAGTCACTCTATGTGTTCAGAGAGTAGGGCAATACACTGCACCCTTCCTTGGGAAAGCTAGATGTCCTCAGCACACCAACAGCTCCAGGGATTCTGTTCTCTCACGTCCTACATGCCATGGAGTCTGCCTCATTGTCCGATTTTGAGCTGCTCTTAGAAACACAATCTGCTTCGCCTTTCTTCCAGGAACTCACACCCAAGGACCCCATACCTACAGTAGAAAGGAGGCTTGCATCCTACTGCAACGAAACCACAGTTTTCCTGTTACACTGCAGGATTATAGAATAGGCTTTAGCCTATTCTAGCCCGATAGCCTACATAGAGCATTTCAAATTTGAGGGAGTTCGCTATATGTAGAACACTTTGTGAAGAAAAGTTGATTCAGGCAAGGGACCAGGGTAGAGCTAGAGTCTCTTTTGACTTGTTAGAAATCAGAAGACTTCAGGCTGATTGTTCACCTGCAAAGAAGACCTGATGGCACAAGCCTTGCTTTCCCATATTAAAAGCTCTTAGTCATGCTGCCCTGAAGCTACCTAAATAACTCTCTTTTTGACTGGCCTCTAGTCACTGTAGTTAGCCCTCTGGAACAAAAAGCAGTTTTCTCTAAAGAAACACGGTGCTTCCATAGTATGGGTGGGAGCTCATCCTGTCAGGCTCTAGAGCTAAAGGGAAACTTGACGTGAGTACCTGCCTCACGCTAAGGCCTGAAAAGCCCTGCTGAAGCGAAAGCGTGTTGCAGTTTCCATTAGCTAGTATTCGCAGTTCTGCTTTACTTTAACGTTTCTCCGCTTTTCCAGACACTTAGGACCCTCGTGTGGGCACCCCACTGCCTACAAATACAGTGAGTACCAGCAGGTTCCACTGCCCTTCTAAGAAACTTCCAGGCCGTAAGTCTTTCCAAGTCACTCTGCATTCAGAGAGCAGGGCAATACACTGCACCCTTCCTTGGGAACGCTAGATGTCCTCAGCACACCAACAGCTCCAGGGATTCTGTTCTCTCACGTCCTACATGCCATGGAAGTGTGCCTCATTGTCCTCATTTGAGCTGCACTTAGCAACACAATCTGATTCGCCTTTCTTCTAGGAACTCACACTCAAGGACCCCATACCTACAGGAGAAAGGAGGCTTGCATTCCTTCTGCAACCAAAGCACAGTTGTTCCTGTTACCCTGCAGGATTTTAGAATAGCCTAAGGACCGATAGCCTACATAGAGCATTTCAAATTTGAGGCAGTTCGCTACATGTAGAACACTTTGTGAAGAAAAGTTGATTCAGGCAAGGGACAAGGGTAGAGCTAGAGTCTCTTTTGACTTGTTAGAAATCAGAAGGCTTCAGGCTGATGGTTCACCGGCAAAGAAACCTGATGGCACGAGCCTTGCTTTCCCTTCTTAAAAGCTCTTAGTCATGCTGCCCTGAAGCTACCTAAATAACTCTCTTTTTGACTGGCCTCTAGTCACTGTAGTTAGCCCTCTGGAACAAAAAGCAGTTTTCTCTAAGGAAACACGGTGCTTCCATAGTATGGGTGGGAGCTCATCTTATCAGGCTCTAGAGCTAAAGGGAAACTTGATGTGAGTACTTGCCTCACGCTAAGGCCTGAGGAGCCCTGCTGAAGCGAAAGCGTGTTGCAGTTTGCATCAGCTCGTATTCGAAGTTCTGCTTTCCTTTAACGTTTCTACACATTTCCAGACACTTAGGAACCTCGTGTGGGCACCCCATTGCCTACAAATACAGTGAGTAGCAGCAGGCTCCACTGCCCTTCAAAGAAACATCCAGGCCGTAAGCCTTTCCAAGTCACTCTATGTATTCAGAGACTAGGGCAATACACTGCACCCTTCCTTGGGAACGCTAGATGTCCTCAGCACACCAACAGCTCCAGGGATTCTGTTCTCTCACGTCCTACATGCCATGGAAGTCTGCCTCATTGTCCTCATTTGAGCTGCACTTAGCAACACAATCTGCTTCACCTCTGTTCTAGGAACTCACACCCAAGGACCCCATACCTACAGTAGAAACGAGGCTTGCATTCCTACTGCAACGAAACCACTGTTTCCTGTTACACTGCAGGATTTTGAATAGGCTAAGGACCGATAGCCTACTCAAAGTGTTCCAAGGATGAGTGAGTTCGCTACATGCAGAACACTTTGGGAAGTAATGTTGATTCAGGCAAGGGAACAGGGTGTAGCTAGAGTCTCTTTTGACTTGGAAATCAGAAGGGTTTAGACTTCGTGTTCACCGCAAAAGATGACCTGATGGCACAAGCCTTGTTTCCCATATTAAAAGCTCTATTCAGGCTGCCCTGAAGCTACCTAAATACGTCTATTTCTGACTGGCCTCTAGTCACTGTAGTTACACTCTGGACGAAAAGGTTTCTCTAACGAAGCACGATGCTTCCATAGCATGGGTGGTAGCTCATCCCGTCAGGCTCTAGAGCTAAAGGGAAACTTGACGTCAGTACTTGCCTCACGCTAAGGCCTGAAGAGCCCTGCTGAAGCGAAAGCGTGTTGCAGTTTCCATTAGCTCGTATTCGCAGTTCTGCTTTACTTTAACGTTTCTACGGTTTTCCAGACTCTTTGGACCCTCGTGTGGGCACCCCATTGCCTACCAATACAGTGAGTACCAGCAGGCCGTACTGCCCTTCTAAGAAACATCCAGGCCGTAAGCCTTTCCAAGTCCCTCTATGTGTTCAGAGAGTAGGGCAATACACTGCACCCTTCCTTGGGAAAGCTAGATGTCCTCAGCACACCAACAGCTCCAGGGATTCTGTTCTCTCACGTCCTACATGCCATGGAGTCTGCCTCATTGTCCGATTTTGAGCTGCTCTTAGAAACACAATCTGCTTCGCCTTTCTTCCAGGAACTCACACCCAAGGACCCCATACCTACAGTAGAAAGGAGGCTTGCATCCTACTGCAACGAAACCACAGTTTTCCTGTTACACTGCAGGATTATAGAATAGGCTTTAGCCTATTCTAGCCCGATAGCCTACATAGAGCATTTCAAATTTGAGGGAGTTCGCTACATGGAGAACACTTTGTGAAGAAAAGTTGATTCAGGCAAGGGACCAGGGTAGAGCTAGAGTCTCTTTTGACTTGTTAGAAATCAGAAGACTTCAGGCTGATTGTTCACCTGCAAAGAAGACCTGATGGCACAAGCCTTGCTTTCCCATATTAAAAGCTCTTAGTCATGCTGCCCTGAAGCTACCTAAATAACTCTCTTTTTGACTGGCCTCTAGTCACTGTAGTTAGCCCTCTGGAACAAAAAGGAGTTTTCTCTAAAGAAACACGGTGCTTCCATAGTATGGGTGGGAGCTCATCCTGTCAGGCTCTAGAGCTAAAGGGAAACTTGACGTGAGTACTTGCCTCACGCTAAGGCCTGAAAAGCCCTGCTGAAGCGAAAGCGTGTTGCAGTTTCCATTAGCTAGTATTCGCAGTTCTGCTTTACTTTAACGTTTCTCCGCTTTTCCAGACACTTAGGACCCTCGTGTGGGCACCCCACTGCCTACAAATACAGTGAGTACCAGCAGGTTCCACTGCCCTTCTAAGAAATTTCCAGGCCGTAAGTCTTTCCAAGTCACTCTGCATTCAGAGAGCAGGGCAATACACTGCACCCTTCCTTGGGAACGCTAGATGTCCTCAGCACACCAACAGCTCCAGGGATTCTGTTCTCTCACGTCCTACATGCCATGGAAGTCTGCCTCATTGTCCTCATTTGAGCTGCACTTAGCAACACAATCTGCTTCACCTCTGTTCTAGGAACTCACACCCAAGGACCCCATACCTACAGTAGAAACGAGGCTTGCATTCCTACTGCAACGAAACCACTGTTTCCTGTTACACTGCAGGATTTTGAATAGGCTAAGGACCGATAGCCTACTTAGAGTGTTCCAAGGATGAGTGAGTTCGCTACATGCAGAACACTTTGGGAAGAAAAGTTGATTCAGGCAAGGGAACAGGGTGTAGCTAGAGTCTCTTTTGACTTGTTGGAAATCAGAAGGGTTTAGACTTCGTGTTCACCGCAAAAGATGACCTGATGGCACAAGCCTTGTTTCCCATATTAAAAGCTCTATTCAGGCTGCCCTGAAGCTACCTAAATACGTCTATATCTGACTGGCCTCTAGTCACTGTAGTTACACTCTGGACGAAAAGGTTTCTCTAACGAAGCACGATGCTTCCATAGCATGGGTGGTAGCTCATCCCGTCAGGCTCTAGAGCTAAAGGGAAACTTGACGTCAGTACTTGCCTCACGCTAAGGCCTGAAGAGCCCTGCTGAAGCGAAAGCGTGTTGCAGTTTCCATTAGCTCGTATTCGCAGTTCTGCTTTACTTTAACGTTTCTACGGTTTTCCAGACTCTTTGGACCCTCGTGTGGGCACCCCATTGCCTACCAATACAGTGAGTACCAGCAGGCCGTACTGCCCTTCTAAGAAACATCCAGGCCGTAAGCCTTTCCAAGTCCCTCTATGTGTTCAGAGAGTAGGGCAATACACTGCACCCTTCCTTGGGAAAGCTAGATGTCCTCAGCACACCAACAGCTCCAGGGATTCTGTTCTCTCACGTCCTACATGCCATGGAGTCTGCCTCATTGTCCGATTTTGAGCTGCTCTTAGAAACACAATCTGCTTCGCCTTTCTTCCAGGAACTCACACCCAAGGACCCCATACCTACAGTAGAAAGGAGGCTTGCATCCTACTGCAACGAAACCACAGTTTTCCTGTTACACTGCAGGATTTTAGAATAGGCTTTAGCCTATTCTAGCCCGATAGCCTACATAGAGCATTTCAAATTTGAGGGAGTTCGCTATATGTAGAACACTTTGTGAAGAAAAGTTGATTCAGGCAAGGGACCAGGGTAGAGCTAGAGTCTCTTTTGACTTGTTAGAAATCAGAAGACTTCAGGCTGATTGTTCACCTGCAAAGAAGACCTGATGGCACAAGCCTTGCTTTCCCATATTAAAAGCTCTTAGTCATGCTGCCCTGAAGCTACCTAAATAACTCTCTTTTTGACTGGCCTCTAGGCACTGTAGTTAGCCCTCTGGAACAAAAAGCAGTTTTCTCTAAAGAAACACGGTGCTTCCATAGTATGGGTGGGAGCTCATCCTGTCAGGCTCTAGAGCTAAAGGGAAACTTGACGTGAGTACCTGCCTCACGCTAAGGCCTGAAAAGCCCTGCTGAAGCGAAAGCGTGTTGCAGTTTCCATTAGCTAGTATTCGCAGTTCTGCTTTACTTTAACGTTTCTCCGCTTTTCCAGACACTTAGGACCCTCGTGTGGGCACCCCACTGCCTACAAATACAGTGAGTACCAGCAGGTTCCACTGCCCTTCTAAGAAACTTCCAGGCCGTAAGTCTTTCCAAGTCACTCTGCATTCAGAGAGCAGGGCAATACACTGCACCCTTCCTTGGGAAAGCTAGATGTCCTCAGCACACCAACAGCTCCAGGGATTCTGTTCTCTCACGTCCTACATGCCATGGAAGTCTGCCTCATTGTCCTCATTTGAGCTGCACTTAGCAACACAATCTGATTCGCCTTTCTTCTAGGAACTCACACTCAAGGACCCCATACCTACAGGAGAAAGGAGGCTTGCATTCCTTCTGCAACCAAAGCACAGTTGTTCCTGTTACCCTGCAGGATTTTAGAATAGCCTAAGGACCGATAGCCTACATAGAGCATTTCAAATTTGAGGCAGTTCGCTACATGTAGAACACTTTGTGAAGAAAAGTTGATTCAGGCAAGGGACAAGGGTAGAGCTAGAGTCTCTTTTGACTTGTTGGAAATCAGAAGGGTTTAGACTTCGTGTTCACCGCAAAAGATGACCTGATGGCACAAGCCTTGTTTCCCATATTAAAAGCTCTATTCAGGCTGCCCTGAAGCTACCTAAATACGTCTATTTCTGACTGGCCTCTAGTCACTGTAGTTACACTCAGGACGAAAAGATTTCTCTAACGAAGCACGATGCTTCCATAGCATGGGTGGTAGCTCATCCCGTCAGGCTCTAGAGCTAAAGGGAAACTTGACGTCAGTACTTGCCTCACGCTAAGGCCTGAAGAGCCCTGCTGAAGCGAAAGCGTGTTGCAGTTTACATTAGCTCGTATTCGCAGTTCTGCTTTACTTTAACGTTTCTACGGTTTTCCAGACTCTTTGGACCCTCGTGTGGGCACCCCATTGCCTACCAATACAGTGAGTACCAGCAGGCCGTACTGCCCTTCTAAGAAACATCCAGGCCGTAAGCCTTTCCAAGTCACTCTATGTGTTCAGAGAGTAGGGCAATACACTGCACCCTTCCTTGGGAAAGCTAGATGTCCTCAGCACACCAACAGCTCCAGGGATTCTGTTCTCTCACGTCCTACATGCCATGGAGTCTGCCTCATTGTCCGATTTTGAGCTGCTCTTAGAAACACAATCTGCTTCGCCTTTCTTCCAGGAACTCACACCCAAGGACCCCATACCTACAGTAGAAAGGAGGCTTGCATCCTACTGCAACGAAACCACAGTTTTCCTGTTACACTGCAGGATTATAGAATAGGCTTTAGCCTATTCTAGCCCGATAGCCTACATAGAGCATTTCAAATTTGAGGGAGTTCGCTACATGGAGAACACTTTGTGAAGAAAAGTTGATTCAGGCAAGGGACCAGGGTAGAGCTAGAGTCTCTTTTGACTTGTTAGAAATCAGAAGACTTCAGGCTGATTGTTCACCTGCAAAGAAGACCTGATGGCACAAGCCTTGCTTTCCCATATTAAAAGCTCTTAGTCATGCTGCCCTGAAGCTACCTAAATAACTCTCTTTTTGACTGGCCTCTAGTCACTGTAGTTAGCCCTCTGGAACAAAAAGCAGTTTTCTCTAAAGAAACACGGTGCTTCCATAGTATGGGTGGGAGCTCATCCTGTCAGGCTCTAGAGCTAAAGGGAAACTTGACGTGAGTACTTGCCTCACGCTAAGGCCTGAAAAGCCCTGCTGAAGCGAAAGCGTGTTGCAGTTTCCATTAGCTAGTATTCGCAGTTCTGCTTTACTTTAACGTTTCTCCGCTTTTCCAGACACTTAGGACCCTCGTGTGGGCACCCCACTGCCTACAAATACAGTGAGTACCAGCAGGTTCCACTGCCCTTCTAAGAAACTTCCAGGCCGTAAGTCTTTCCAAGTCACTCTGCATTCAGAGAGCAGGGCAATACACTGCACCCTTCCTTGGGAACGCTAGATGTCCTCAGCACACCAACAGCTCCAGGGATTCTGTTCTCTCACGTCCTACATGCCATGGAAGTCTGCCTCATTGTCCTCATTTGAGCTGCACTTAGCAACACAATCTGCTTCACCTCTGTTCTAGGAACTCACACCCAAGGACCCCATACCTACAGTAGAAACGAGGCTTGCATTCCTACTGCAACGAAACCACTGTTTCCTGTTACACTGCAGGATTTTGAATAGGCTAAGGACCGATAGCCTACTCAAAGGGTTCCAAGGATGAGTGAGTTCGCTACATGCAGAACACTTTGGGAAGTAATGTTGATTCAGGCAAGGGAACAGGGTGTAGCTAGAGTCTCTTTTGACTTATTGGAAATCAGAAGGGTTTAGACTTCGTGTTCACCGCAAAAGATGACCTGATGGCACAAGCCTTGTTTCCCATATTAAAAGCTCTATTCAGGCTGCCCTGAAGCTACCTAAATACGTCTATTTCTGACTGGCCTCTAGTCACTGTAGTTACACTCTGGACGAAAAGGTTTCTCTAACGAAGCACGATGCTTCCATAGCATGGGTGGTAGCTCATCCCGTCAGGCTCTAGAGCTAAAGGGAAACTTGACGTCAGTACTTGCCTCACGCTAAGGCCTGAAGAGCCCTGCTGAAGCGAAAGCGTGTTGCAGTTTACATTAGCTCGTATTCGCAGTTCTGCTTTACTTTAACGTTTCTACGGTTTTCCAGACTCTTTGGACCCTCGTGTGGGCACCCCATTGCCTACCAATACAGTGAGTACCAGCAGGCCGTACTGCCCTTCTAAGAAACATCCAGGCCGTAAGCCTTTCCAAGTCCCTCTATGTGTTCAGAGAGTAGGGCAATACACTGCACCCTTCCTTGGGAAAGCTAGATGTCCTCAGCACACCAACAGCTCCAGGGATTCTGTTCTCTCACGTCCTACATGCCATGGAGTCTGCCTCATTGTCCGATTTTGAGCTGCTCTTAGAAACACAATCTGCTTCGCCTTTCTTCCAGGAACTCACACCCAAGGACCCCATACCTACAGTAGAAAGGAGGCTTGCATCCTACTGCAACGAAACCACAGTTTTCCTGTTACACTGCAGGATTTTAGAATAGGCTTTAGCCTATTCTAGCCCGATAGCCTACATAGAGCATTTCAAATTTGAGGGAGTTCGCTATATGTAGAACACTTTGTGAAGAAAAGTTGATTCAGGCAAGGGACCAGGGTAGAGCTAGAGTCTCTTTTGACTTGTTAGAAATCAGAAGACTTCAGGCTGATTGTTCACCTGCAAAGAAGACCTGATGGCACAAGCCTTGCTTTCCCATATTAAAAGCTCTTAGTCATGCTGCCCTGAAGCTACCTAAATAACTCTCTTTTTGACTGGCCTCTAGTCACTGTAGTTAGCCCTCTGGAACAAAAAGCAGTTTTCTCTAAAGAAACACGGTGCTTCCATAGTATGGGTGGGAGCTCATCCTGTCAGGCTCTAGAGCTAAAGGGAAACTTGACGTGAGTACCTGCCTCACGCTAAGGCCTGAAAAGCCCTGCTGAAGCGAAAGCGTGTTGCAGTTTCCATTAGCTAGTATTCGCAGTTCTGCTTAACTTTAACGTTTCTCCGCTTTTCCAGACACTTAGGACCCTCGTGTGGGCACCCCACTGCCTACAAATACAGTGAGTACCAGCAGGTTCCACTGCCCTTCTAAGAAACTTCCAGGCCGTAAGTCTTTCCAAGTCACTCTGCATTCAGAGAGCAGGGCAATACACTGCACCCTTCCTTGGGAAAGCTAGATGTCCTCAGCACACCAACAGCTCCAGGGATTCTGTTCTCTCACGTCCTACATGCCATGGAAGTCTGCCTCATTGTCCTCATTTGAGCTGCACTTAGCAACACAATCTGATTCGCCTTTCTTCTAGGAACTCACACTCAAGGACCCCATACCTACAGGAGAAAGGAGGCTTGCATTCCTTCTGCAACCAAAGCACAGTTGTTCCTGTTACCCTGCAGGATTTTAGAATAGCCTAAGGACCGATAGCCTACATAGAGCATTTCAAATTTGAGGCAGTTCGCTACATGTAGAACACTTTGTGAAGAAAAGTTGATTCAGGCAAGGGACAAGGGTAGAGCTAGAGTCTCTTTTGACTTGTTAGAAATCAGAAGGCTTCAGGCTGATGGTTCACCGGCAAAGAAACCTGATGGCACGAGCCTTGCTTTCCCTCCTTAAAAGCTCTTAGTCATGCTGCCCTGAAGCTACCTAAATAACTCTCTTTTTGACTGGCCTCTAGTCACTGTAGTTAGCCCTCTGGAACAAAAAGCAGTTTTCTCTAAGGAAACACGGTGCTTCCATAGTATGGGTGGGAGCTCATCTTATCAGGCTCTAGAGCTAAAGGGAAACTTGACGTCAGTACTTGCCTCACGCTAAGGCCTGAAGAGCCCTGCTGAAGCGAAAGCGTGTTGCAGTTTGCCTCAGCTCGTATTCGAAGTTCTGCTTTACTTTAACGTTTCTACACATTTCCAGACACTTAGGAACCTCGTGTGGGCACCCCATTGCCTACAAATACAGTGAGTAGCAGCAGGCTCCACTGCCCTTCAAAGAAACATCCAGGCCGTAAGCCTTTCCAAGTCACTCTATGTATTCAGAGACTAGGGCAATACACTGCACCCTTCCTTGGGAACGCTAGATGTCCTCAGCACACCAACAGCTCCAGGGATTCTGTTCTCTCACGTCCTACATGCCATGGAAGTCTGCCTCATTGTCCTCATTTGAGCTGCACTTAGCAACACAATCTGCTTCACCTCTGTTCTAGGAACTCACACCCAAGGACCCCATACCTACAGTAGAAACGAGGCTTGCATTCCTACTGCAACGAAACCACTGTTTCCTGTTACACTGCAGGATTTTGAATAGGTTAAGGACCGATAGCCTACTCAAAGTGTTCCAAGGATGAGTGAGTTCGCTACATGCAGAACACTTTGGGAAGTAATGTTGATTCAGGCAAGGGAACAGGGTGTAGCTAGAGTCTCTTTTGACTTGGAAATCAGAAGGGTTTAGACTTCGTGTTCACCGCAAAAGATGACCTGATGGCACAAGCCTTGTTTCCCATATTAAAAGCTCTATTCAGGCTGCCCTGAAGCTACCTAAATACGTCTATTTCTGACTGGCCTCTAGTCACTGTAGTTACACTCTGGACGAAAAGGTTTCTCTAACGAAGCACGATGCTTCCATAGCATGGGTGGTAGCTCATCCCGTCAGGCTCTAGAGCTAAAGGGAAACTTGACGTCAGTACTTGCCTCACGCTAAGGCCTGAAGAGCCCTGCTGAAGCGAAAGCGTGTTGCAGTTTCCATTAGCTCGTATTCGCAGTTCTGCTTTACTTTAACGTTTCTACGGTTTTCCAGACTCTTTGGACCCTCGTGTGGGCACCCCATTGCCTACCAATACAGTGAGTACCAGCAGGCCGTACTGCCCTTCTAAGAAACATCCAGGCCGTAAGCCTTTCCAAGTCCCTCTATGTGTTCAGAGAGTAGGGCAATACACTGCACCCTTCCTTGGGAAAGCTAGATGTCCTCAGCACACCAACAGCTCCAGGGATTCTGTTCTCTCACGTCCTACATGCCATGGAGTCTGCCTCATTGTCCGATTTTGAGCTGCTCTTAGAAACACAATCTGCTTCGCCTTTCTTCCAGGAACTCACACCCAAGGACCCCATACCTACAGTAGAAAGGAGGCTTGCATCCTACTGCAACGAAACCACAGTTTTCCTGTTACACTGCAGGATTATAGAATAGGCTTTAGCCTATTCTAGCCCGATAGCCTACATAGAGCATTTCAAATTTGAGGGAGTTCGCTACATGGAGAACACTTTGTGAAGAAAAGTTGATTCAGGCAAGGGACCAGGGTAGAGCTAGAGTCTCTTTTGACTTGTTAGAAATCAGAAGACTTCAGGCTGATTGTTCACCTGCAAAGAAGACCTGATGGCACAAGCCTTGCTTTCCCATATTAAAAGCTCTTAGTCATGCTGCCCTGAAGCTACCTAAATAACTCTCTTTTTGACTGGCCTCTAGTCACTGTAGTTAGCCCTCTGGAACAAAAAGCAGTTTTCTCTAAAGAAACACGGTGCTTCCATAGTATGGGTGGGAGCTCATCCTGTCAGGCTCTAGAGCTAAAGGGAAACTTGACGTGAGTACTTGCCTCACGCTAAGGCCTGAAAAGCCCTGCTGAAGCGAAAGCGTGTTGCAGTTTCCATTAGCTAGTATTCGCAGTTCTGCTTTACTTTAACGTTTCTCCGCTTTTCCAGACACTTAGGACCCTCGTGTGGGCACCCCACTGCCTACAAATACAGTGAGTACCAGCAGGTTCCACTGCCCTTCTAAGAAACTTCCAGGCCGTAAGTCTTTCCAAGTCACTCTGCATTCAGAGAGCAGGGCAATACACTGCACCCTTCCTTGGGAACGCTAGATGTCCTCAGCACACCAACAGCTCCAGGGATTCTGTTCTCTCACGTCCTACATGCCATGGAAGTCTGCCTCATTGTCCTCATTTGAGCTGCACTTAGCAACACAATCTGCTTCACCTCTGTTCTAGGAACTCACACCCAAGGACCCCATACCTACAGTAGAAACGAGGCTTGCATTCCTACTGCAACGAAACCACTGTTTCCTGTTACACTGCAGGATTTTGAATAGGCTAAGGACCGATAGCCTACTCAAAGGGTTCCAAGGATGAGTGAGTTCGCTACATGCAGAACACTTTGGGAAGTAATGTTGATTCAGGCAAGGGAACAGGGTGTAGCTAGAGTCTCTTTTGACTTGTTGGAAATCAGAAGGGTTTAGACTTCGTGTTCACCGCAAAAGATGACCTGATGGCACAAGCCTTGTTTCCCATATTAAAAGCTCTATTCAGGCTGCCCTGAAGCTACCTAAATACGTCTATTTCTGACTGGCCTCTAGTCACTGTAGTTACACTCTGGACGAAAAGGTTTCTCTAACGAAGCACGATGCTTCCATAGCATGGGTGGTAGCTCATCCCGTCAGGCTCTAGAGCTAAAGGGAAACTTGACGTCAGTACTTGCCTCACGCTAAGGCCTGAAGAGCCCTGCTGAAGCGAAAGCGTGTTGCAGTTTACATTAGCTCGTATTCGCAGTTCTGCTTTACTTTAACGTTTCTACGGTTTTCCAGACTCTTTGGACCCTCGTGTGGGCACCCCATTGCCTACCAATACAGTGAGTACCAGCAGGCCGTACTGCCCTTCTAAGAAACATCCAGGCCGTAAGCCTTTCCAAGTCCCTCTATGTGTTCAGAGAGTAGGGCAATACACTGCACCCTTCCTTGGGAAAGCTAGATGTCCTCAGCACACCAACAGCTCCAGGGATTCTGTTCTCTCACGTCCTACATGCCATGGAGTCTGCCTCATTGTCCGATTTTGAGCTGCTCTTAGAAACACAATCTGCTTCGCCTTTCTTCCAGGAACTCACACCCAAGGACCCCATACCTACAGTAGAAAGGAGGCTTGCATCCTACTGCAACGAAACCACAGTTTTCCTGTTACACTGCAGGATTTTAGAATAGGCTTTAGCCTATTCTAGCCCGATAGCCTACATAGAGCATTTCAAATTTGAGGGAGTTCGCTATATGTAGAACACTTTGTGAAGAAAAGTTGATTCAGGCAAGGGACCAGGGTAGAGCTAGAGTCTCTTTTGACTTGTTAGAAATCAGAAGACTTCAGGCTGATTGTTCACCTGCAAAGAAGACCTGATGGCACAAGCCTTGCTTTCCCATATTAAAAGCTCTTAGTCATGCTGCCCTGAAGCTACCTAAATAACTCTCTTTTTGACTGGCCTCTAGTCACTGTAGTTAGCCCTCTGGAACAAAAAGCAGTTTTCTCTAAAGAAACACGGTGCTTCCATAGTATGGGTGGGAGCTCATCCTGTCAGGCTCTAGAGCTAAAGGGAAACTTGACGTGAGTACCTGCCTCACGCTAAGGCCTGAAAAGCCCTGCTGAAGCGAAAGCGTGTTGCAGGTTCCATTAGCTAGTATTCGCAGTTCTGCTTTACTTTAACGTTTCTCCGCTTTTCCAGACACTTAGGACCCTCGTGTGGGCACCCCACTGCCTACAAATACAGTGAGTACCAGCAGGTTCCACTGCCCTTCAAAGAAACATCCAGGCCGTAAGCCTTTCCAAGTCACTCTATGTATTCAGAGACTAGGGCAATACACTGCACCCTTCCTTGGGAACGCTAGATGTCCTCAGCACACCAACAGCTCCAGGGATTCTGTTCTCTCACGTCCTACATGCCATGGAAGTCTGCCTCATTGTCCTCATTTGAGCTGCACTTAGCAACACAATCTGATTCGCCTTTCTTCTAGGAACTCACACTCAAGGACCCCATACCTACAGGAGAAAGGAGGCTTGCATTCCTTCTGCAACCAAAGCACAGTTGTTCCTGTTACCCTGCAGGATTTTAGAATAGCCTAAGGACCGATAGCCTACATAGAGCATTTCAAATTTGAGGCAGTTCGCTACATGTAGAACACTTTGTGAAGAAATGTTGATTCAGGCAAGGGACAAGGGTAGAGCTAGAGTCTCTTTTGACTTGTTGGAAATCAGAAGGGTTTAGACTTCGTGTTCACCGCAAAAGATGACCTGATGGCACAAGCCTTGTTTCCCATATTAAAAGCTCTATTCAGGCTGCCCTGAAGCTACCTAAATACGTCTATTTCTGACTGGCCTCTAGTCACTGTAGTTACACTCAGGACGAAAAGATTTCTCTAACGAAGCACGATGCTTCCATAGCATGGGTGGTAGCTCATCCCGTCAGGCTCTAGAGCTAAAGGGAAACTTGACGTCAGTACTTGCCTCACGCTAAGGCCTGAAGAGCCCTGCTGAAGCGAAAGCGTGTTGCAGTTTCCATTAGCTCGTATTCGCAGTTCTGCTTTACTTTAACGTTTCTACGGTTTTCCAGACTCTTTGGACCCTCGTGTGGGCACCCCATTGCCTACCAATACAGTGAGTACCAGCAGGCCGTACTGCCCTTCTAAGAAACATCCAGGCCGTAAGCCTTTCCAAGTCCCTCTATGTGTTCAGAGAGTAGGGCAATACACTGCACCCTTCCTTGGGAAAGCTAGATGTCCTCAGCACACCAACAGCTCCAGGGATTCTGTTCTCTCACGTCCTACATGCCATGGAGTCTGCCTCATTGTCCGATTTTGAGCTGCTCTTAGAAACACAATCTGCTTCGCCTTTCTTCCAGGAACTCACACCCAAGGACCCCATACCTACAGTAGAAAGGAGGCTTGCATCCTACTGCAACGAAACCACAGTTTTCCTGTTACACTGCAGGATTTTAGAATAGGCTTTAGCCTATTCTAGCCCGATAGCCTACATAGAGCATTTCAAATTTGAGGGAGTTCGCTATATGTAGAACACTTTGTGAAGAAAAGTTGATTCAGGCAAGGGACCAGGGTAGAGCTAGAGTCTCTTTTGACTTGTTAGAAATCAGAAGACTTCAGGCTGATTGTTCACCTGCAAAGAAGACCTGATGGCACAAGCCTTGCTTTCCCATATTAAAAGCTCTTAGTCATGCTGCCCTGAAGCTACCTAAATAACTCTCTTTTTGACTGGCCTCTAGTCACTGTAGTTAGCCCTCTGGAACAAAAAGCAGTTTTCTCTAAAGAAACACGGTGCTTCCATAGTATGGGTGGGAGCTCATCCTGTCAGGCTCTAGAGCTAAAGGGAAACTTGACGTGAGTACCTGCCTCACGCTAAGGCCTGAAAAGCCCTGCTGAAGCGAAAGCGTGTTGCAGTTTCCATTAGCTAGTATTCGCAGTTCTGCTTAACTTTAACGTTTCTCCGCTTTTCCAGACACTTAGGACCCTCGTGTGGGCACCCCACTGCCTACAAATACAGTGAGTACCAGCAGGTTCCACTGCCCTTCTAAGAAACTTCCAGGCCGTAAGTCTTTCCAAGTCACTCTGCATTCAGAGAGCAGGGCAATACACTGCACCCTTCCTTGGGAAAGCTAGATGTCCTCAGCACACCAACAGCTCCAGGGATTCTGTTCTCTCACGTCCTACATGCCATGGAAGTCTGCCTCATTGTCCTCATTTGAGCTGCACTTAGCAACACAATCTGATTCGCCTTTCTTCTAGGAACTCACACTCAAGGACCCCATACCTACAGGAGAAAGGAGGCTTGCATTCCTTCTGCAACCAAAGCACAGTTGTTCCTGTTACCCTGCAGGATTTTAGAATAGCCTAAGGACCGATAGCCTACATAGAGCATTTCAAATTTGAGGCAGTTCGCTACATGTAGAACACTTTGTGAAGAAAAGTTGATTCAGGCAAGGGACAAGGGTAGAGCTAGAGTCTCTTTTGACTTGTTAGAAATCAGAAGGCTTCAGGCTGATGGTTCACCGGCAAAGAAACCTGATGGCACGAGCCTTGCTTTCCCTCCTTAAAAGCTCTTAGTCATGCTGCCCTGAAGCTACCTAAATAACTCTCTTTTTGACTGGCCTCTAGTCACTGTAGTTAGCCCTCTGGAACAAAAAGCAGTTTTCTCTAAGGAAACACGGTGCTTCCATAGTATGGGTGGGAGCTCATCTTATCAGGCTCTAGAGCTAAAGGGAAACTTGACGTCAGTACTTGCCTCACGCTAAGGCCTGAGGAGCCCTGCTGAAGCGAAAGCGTGTTGCAGTTTGCATCAGCTCGTATTCGAAGTTCTGCTTTACTTTAACGTTTCTACACATTTCCAGACACTTAGGAACCTCGTGTGGGCACCCCATTGCCTACAAATACAGTGAGTAGCAGCAGGCTCCACTGCCCTTCAAAGAAACATCCAGGCCGTAAGCCTTTCCAAGTCACTCTATGTATTCAGAGACTAGGGCAATACACTGCACCCTTCCTTGGGAACGCTAGATGTCCTCAGCACACCAACAGCTCCAGGGATTCTGTTCTCTCACGTCCTACATGCCATGGAAGTCTGCCTCATTGTCCTCATTTGAGCTGCACTTAGCAACACAATCTGCTTCACCTCTGTTCTAGGAACTCACACCCAAGGACCCCATACCTACAGTAGAAACGAGGCTTGCATTCCTACTGCAACGAAACCACTGTTTCCTGTTACACTGCAGGATTTTGAATAGGCTAAGGACCGATAGCCTACTCAAAGTGTTCCAAGGATGAGTGAGTTCGCTACATGCAGAACACTTTGGGAAGTAATGTTGATTCAGGCAAGGGAACAGGGTGTAGCTAGAGTCTCTTTTGACTTGGAAATCAGAAGGGTTTAGACTTCGTGTTCACCGCAAAAGATGACCTGATGGCACAAGCCTTGTTTCCCATATTAAAAGCTCTATTCAGGCTGCCCTGAAGCTACCTAAATACGTCTATTTCTGACTGGCCTCTAGTCACTGTAGTTACACTCTGGACGAAAAGGTTTCTCTAACGAAGCACGATGCTTCCATAGCATGGGTGGTAGCTCATCCCGTCAGGCTCTAGAGCTAAAGGGAAACTTGACGTCAGTACTTGCCTCACGCTAAGGCCTGAAGAGCCCTGCTGAAGCGAAAGCGTGTTGCAGTTTCCATTAGCTAGTATTCGCAGTTCTGCTTTACTTTAACGTTTCTCCGCTTTTCCAGACACTTAGGACCCTCGTGTGGGCACCCCACTGCCTACAAATACAGTGAGTACCAGCAGGTTCCACTGCCCTTCTAAGAAACTTCCAGGCCGTAAGTCTTTCCAAGTCACTCTGCATTCAGAGAGCAGGGCAATACACTGCACCCTTCCTTGGGAAAGCTAGATGTCCTCAGCACACCAACAGCTCCAGGGATTCTGTTCTCTCACGTCCTACATGCCATGGAAGTCTGCCTCATTGTCCTCATTTGAGCTGCACTTAGCAACACAATCTGATTCGCCTTTCTTCTAGGAACTCACACTCAAGGACCCCATACCTACAGGAGAAAGGAGGCTTGCATTCCTTCTGCAACCAAAGCACAGTTGTTCCTGTTACCCTGCAGGATTTTAGAATAGCCTAAGGACCGATAGCCTACATAGAGCATTTCAAATTTGAGGCAGTTCGCTACATGTAGAACACTTTGTGAAGAAAAGTTGATTCAGGCAAGGGACAAGGGTAGAGCTAGAGTCTCTTTTGACTTGTTGGAAATCAGAAGGGTTTAGACTTCGTGTTCACCGCAAAAGATGACCTGATGGCACAAGCCTTGTTTCCCATATTAAAAGCTCTATTCAGGCTGCCCTGAAGCTACCTAAATACGTCTATTTCTGACTGGCCTCTAGTCACTGTAGTTACACTCAGGACGAAAAGATTTCTCTAACGAAGCACGATGCTTCCATAGCATGGGTGGTAGCTCATCCCGTCAGGCTCTAGAGCTAAAGGGAAACTTGACGTCAGTACTTGCCTCACGCTAAGGCCTGAAGAGCCCTGCTGAAGCGAAAGCGTGTTGCAGTTTCCATTAGCTCGTATTCGCAGTTCTGCTTTACTTTAACGTTTCTACGGTTTTCCAGACTCTTTGGACCCTCGTGTGGGCACCCCATTGCCTACCAATACAGTGAGTACCAGCAGGCCGTACTGCCCTTCTAAGAAACATCCAGGCCGTAAGCCTTTCCAAGTCCCTCTATGTGTTCAGAGAGTAGGGCAATACACTGCACCCTTCCTTGGGAAAGCTAGATGTCCTCAGCACACCAACAGCTCCAGGGATTCTGTTCTCTCACGTCCTACATGCCATGGAGTCTGCCTCATTGTCCGATTTTGAGCTGCTCTTAGAAACACAATCTGCTTCGCCTTTCTTCCAGGAACTCACACCCAAGGACCCCATACCTACAGTAGAAAGGAGGCTTGCATCCTACTGCAACGAAACCACAGTTTTCCTGTTACACTGCAGGATTTTAGAATAGGCTTTAGCCTATTCTAGCCCGATAGCCTACATAGAGCATTTCAAATTTGAGGGAGTTCGCTATATGTAGAACACTTTGTGAAGAAAAGTTGATTCAGGCAAGGGACCAGGGTAGAGCTAGAGTCTCTTTTGACTTGTTAGAAATCAGAAGACTTCAGGCTGATTGTTCACCTGCAAAGAAGACCTGATGGCACAAGCCTT